>NC_081773.1:29421766-29784266 GCF_963082965.1 Carassius carassius
ACTATAAAAGTTATTTTTGTATTGTATTTTTTTAGTACAATTAATTAAAAATAATTGAAATTAAATATACCTAATCATTTGAGGTTAGACAGTTGTGTTGCTTTAATTTATTCCTCTCATTCTTTTTAATTGGTCTTAAAAAGGTCATGCAGACTTGCAGGATCCCTGATTTCATCCCTGATGTCATTCACTTAGTACATCCACATACTTTTGCATGTAGCTACCAATGCATATGTTGCACGCTCACCTTCATACAAAACATTTGACAATCGGTTTTGCAGATTTCCCTCCAAGAAAGTGCAGAAAATGTGAGCATGTTAATAACGTGCAGTAACTGCAGATGTGCCCACATCTAATGGTGAGTTAATATTCTGGAAACTCAGAATGCTAAAAGAAGAGACTGACAAATGAGGGGAATTTAAGCTTGATCTCTGCAAATAGGAAAGCAAGATGTGGAACTCCGCAGGTGTTGGCAGGACTCCTATAGCTGCTGCAGTTTGGCTTCTCTCACTCTTGACATCTGTTCTAGGAATTCCAAATTGGAAGGATTGCTTCGGCGATGTGAATAACTGTCGGAATGTTTACTCGCTTATGATGTCATCTTGTGTGATCTTTGGTCGTTTTCAAATGATCAACACACACACACACTTCTACCTCAGTTCAGCAAGGACGTGGCCTTGATGACAAAGTGTCACCTCAGGGACAGGGTATTGAAGCACTTAAGTGTTTTTGCAAATGTTTCCATACTTTCTCACACTCACACTATCATTCTCTCTTCATACACTCGCATACTAACACACACACACACACACACACACACAGAAACCGCTTGCACAGCTGTTCTATCCAATCCAGTGTTGAAAGCCACAGTATGTGTGTATGTATGAAAAAAACCCTTCTGGAAACCACCTAACAACACCTTAGATACCAACAGAACACTAGAAAATAAGTCTCTCAGGTGACACTTTCTCATTAAGGCCTTGCTTATCTAAACAAGCCAGAACACCCTAGCAACTACCAGTGATGGTGGGTAGTAACTAAATACATGTCATTTGGATTATGGAAGCAGATTCCAAAAAATTAAGTACTTGTAGTTAGATTATATTCCATTTTAAAATACTCGTAAAAAGTGTTTTCTGAATACTTCAGCATAGCATTTACTACTGATGAACACAATTTTTATTAGAACTATCAGGGAAGTCGTGGCATAATGGTTAGAGAGTCAGACTCCCAATCGAAAGGTTGTGGGTTCGAGTCCCGGTCCGGCAGGAATTGTGGGTGGGGGGAGTGCATGTACAGTTCTCTCTCCACCCTCAATACCATGACTTAGGTGCCCTTGAGCAAGGCATCGAACCCCCAACTGCTCCCCGGGCGCCGCAGCATAAATGGCTGCCCACTGCTCCAGGTGTGTGCTCACAGTGTGTGTGTGTGTGTGTGTTCACTGCTCTGTGTGTGTGCACTTCGGATGGGTTAAATGCAGAGCACAAATTCTGAGTATGGGTCACCATACTTGGCTGAATGTCACTTCACTTTCACTTTCACTTTCAGATTTTAAGGTAATAGCTCATTAATTTTTAATAGATGTGCATGTTTACGGTTCTCTGCTGTTGGTTTATGGTCACATGACCTGCAGTTAGTTTGTAAGTGGTTTATTTTGATTACTTTAACATTTCAAAATTGTATGGCTAATTTTGGCTAGCTGATTATTAGGTTTCATTAAACTCCGGAACCCCCTTGAGTTCCTTCATGAACACCAGTTTTAGGAAACCTTAAAGGCATGGTTTACCCAAACTTTTTATTTCTGTCATTAATTACTCACCCTGCAGGCCATTTCACCCCAAACTCGTAAAACCTTTGTTCATCTTCAGAACACAGATTATGATATTTTTAATGAAATCCGAGAGCTCTCTGACCCTGCATAGACTGCAACCTTACTGTCACATTCAAGGCACAGAAACGTAGCAAGGATATCGTTAAAATAATCCATGTGACATCAGTGATTCAACATTAATTTTATGAAGATACGAGAATACTTTTTGTATGCAAAGAAAACAAAAACTATTTTATTCAACAATTTCTTTCTTCCTTATCAGTCTTCGATTTGCGTTCACAAGGCTGGGCAAAATGTTGTAAGTCATCCTCTCTGTCAAAATCTTCAGACATGTTTACGAAAACAGTTTTATGTACAGCATGCATCTTCCTCTGCTTGTAAACAAGGCACAGCACATTCAGGTTCAAAGTCAGAGCACAGACTCCTGCGTCACCAGCACCACACGCGTGCGTCTTCATACTCTCGTGAACACGCGTGAAAGACTGACACGGAAGAGAAGAACTTTGTTTTCTTTGCGCACCAAGTTTTCTCATAGCTTCATAAAATTACTGTTGAACCACTGATGTCACATGGACTATTTTAACATTGTCCTCCTTACTACGTTTCTGGGTCTTGAAAGTGTCAGTGGCGTTGCTGTCTGTGCAGGGTCAGAAAGCTCTCGGATTTCATCAAACATATATTAATTTGTTTTTTTACTGGTTTAGGAATGTCAAGAGGGTGAGTTATTAATGAGAGAATTTTCTATTTTGGGTGAACTAACCCTTTAACATAATGTAATGTTTAATGCATTTTGTTGTTAACAGCAATTTGAATATATTTTATTTCTGTTTGTATTGAAGATTATCCTATTTAAATCGATGTGTAATCTATAAAAGGAGTCAGATTATATTACCTAAAATGTGAAAAACGGAATCAGTGACTGATTACAATTTGTAAGAAATCTACTCAGCAATGGCAACTACTCAGAAACTGCCTAACAACTACTCAGAGCACCAAATCACTCTACAAACCACCGAGTGCTTGCTAAAACTTGGCAAAACCCATGGAAGGCTGTGTCTAGTGAGTGTTGGACATTTGTCTTGGATTGTCTTTTTTTTTTTTTTTTTTTCGTTGCCTGGATTAATACAGGAGATCATTTAACTTTGAAGTTGTTCCTGTCTATTTATTGCTTTGCAGGTAATGAAGGGTGACAGGATGGGTGTTTTCTCAATAGAATCAACAGAATGATTAATAACTCCGTATTCAAAATGTACAGTTTACCGTATGAGGTTTAGGGTGGTTTTAAGAGACAACTCCCAGCTGAGACGTTTATAGAACAATGGTTAGTCTGGAAAATGTAGACATCAACAGCCTGAAGCAATTTGAAGCTAATAATGGCTCTTTACATTTCAAATCACACTAGAAAAATGACTACAAGCCGAGGGATGGTTGTCATTTTATAAATCTGATAATGAAAGTTTGGTCATCACTTACTCATCTTCATTTTGCTCATGTAATACATATTGCATTCATTGTGCTATAATGTTTGAAGCATGCATTTGAATATATAGAGAAAATGCTATTTTTATTTTGGTTGTGATGTTGTTAACTATTAGATGATAACACATTCTTGAGCAAGCTATTTATTTAAGGACAGGATACGTGACTTGTAGCATTGCATGTTTGATAATGGCCAGACTGTTGCGTCATTAAATTCTTGCTTTATTTGCTCACTCGAGTAATAGGGTATCTTTTCAGTGAGATGCTCTTGTGGTGACAAGCCCAGCAGAGTGAACACAATGGCTCTGTTCTAAAACCTAATGAGCTGTCTTGGTGCCTACTTAGGCAGCACCCTAACTAAAATGCAACCTTCAGTTTTATGATTTGGAACACTCTGTATAGGCAGCCTAAATGTGTTGCATGTAAATATAGTACTATCCCAAATTTGGGGTTCAGTAAGATATTATTATTATTATTGTTATTATATTTTATTTATTTTTTGTACAGTAAATAATTTTTATTCAGCAATGATGCATTAACTTTGCATCACAGGAATAAATTGGATTTTTAAAAAATATTCAAATAGAAACCCATTATTTTAAATTGTAATATTTCACAAATATTACTGTTTTTAAATGCATAAATGCAGTCTTGGTGACTTTCAAAAACTGCCCCCGAACTTTTGAAAAGTATTATATATTATACACTCAAATATTGGAAATTAAAATAGTCAATCTTCAGTTCAAATTCTGTTTTTTAATTGCAATTTTTTGTTAAATTATATTGTCATTCTGTATTGTAGCCTTTCCTTTTGAGAAGGATGCATGCAGTGCTGCTGAATTTTGCTCAATTGAGGTACTGTACGCTAGAATGCCTGCATTATGTTTGATGCAAGATGTCTTAAAATGCTGCTTGCGTAGACGGCTCACTATGATCTGGAACAGAGCCAGTGTCTGTAGATGCCATAGATCTTCCATACATACCATGTGTCTCGACTTCTCCACATTCTCTCTCTCTCTCTCTCTCAACAGCTCTATTTAAAAACACGTTGTTCTCCTCAACACTTCCACACAGACTCAATGCAGCGTTTCTCTCTGTGGAACATGAGAACTCCTGATTTCGCACTGCCTTTCCTGTCTGAGGAATACAAGGGCTTTATTTCTCTGTGTTGTGTTTCTCAGAGCACTGAAAGAGCATGTGGCAGCACTCCAGAGAACACAGGAGAATGGAGGCTCTTTGTTTTGCTGTCAGGCCTGCAAGCAGTGACCGTAAACAGTTCTCGATGCAGCAAAAAGGAATATGCTCCAGATTAATTAGTTTGGTGCGTGTCGTGTAAAAACAGCATTGCCATGTTTTGCTAATCTACTTCCGTCAGATATGCTGTCCTGTTGAACGTTGCATTCCAGAAGATAATGCACATTGAGTTCCTCAAGTGTGACACATTTGTTGGTGCAACTGTAAGCTGAATGAGTTTGTTATGTGCTTACTTGCATTTACAGAGGTGGCTCTGGACACTTGAGGACAGACATTGGCATGAAGTAGAATCTGGACACTTGGGGTTTGTATGATATTATAGGTATTAAACGTTCTTGAATGTGTCTGCATTCTCTGACAGTGTTTCCTGTGCTCATTTTTAGCTGAATCATTGCGTTGTTTTAGCCGGTGTAGTCCGAATCATAAACCGATTAGTCTTATGAACCGACTCTTTTTAATGACCTGGCCAAAAAACTCACAAGAGACCTCTGTCTAGGCTTTTGAGATTGTGTCCTCACATCATTAAAATACGCTGAACCTGCTGTGGGAACTGAAAGAGCTCAAAATAAAATAAAATGCTCAATTGCAGACTTTTGCTACATAACAAACCCTAAAGTATGAGTAATTAATGCAGCACTGTTCATGCTACTGTCACAGATGACGTCAAATCCTGTGACTTGTTGGACAGATGAGTGTTGTTACTTCTATAAGCAAGTAAGTTTTTATTTTGTGCATGATACAACCCTAGTAACACCCCAGCAACCCCTTGGCAACTGCATTGTATCACGGCGGTGAGTTTTGCATGGACTAACAACACTTGCATAGTCTTCAGAAAATGTGTAATCTAGTTTAAACCTGCTCTCACACTGCACATGATTTTCTGTTTAATTTGATAAGACATATTGTTTTTCAGCACATAAAAATATGAAAAATTGGACTGTTTCCCCTCATAGTAATTTTTCATTGTAACATGAGAGATATAAATGTCCATCTGCCGCATTACTTAGAGATCAGTCTTTGAGAGACTGGATTTCAGTCCAGCTCGTAATGGCTTCTATCAAGTGTGTTCATCTTGTTTTTTTTAAATCTCTGAGTTTTATTCTCCGTGTCAGGAACTCGTATCAGATCTCATTAGATGATTGATTTCTACACATTGATTTATATTTTTTGTACAATCTTCCTTTACATTTCATTGGATAGTAGCGGGATGTCTTCATCAGAATGAAATGTATAGTCATAATGCATAGTTTCCATGCAGCTTTATAATGCCGAAGTAGAGAGCTCATGAAATCAAAACTGTGGCTTTTAATCCTTGTCTTTTAGATTTTTTTTTTTTTTTTACTTGCATGAAATTCATGATTAGAATATTTGTTCAGTTTTGTTGTTTGTTTTTTTATATAAATGTTTTTACTAAATATTATAAAAAATGTATACATTTATATTGTTTTTATTTTAATCCTTTTATTTCGTTTTTATATCATTCTATTAATGCACTGTATTTTATACTTGCATATCCCAGACATTGTTGTATAATTCATGTAATGCTGCATGATAATACAAATTTACTGTTAGTTGCATTATTATTTTAAAGATTTTTACTTTTATCATCTCTTTGCAATTTTTATCTTTGATGCCAGTTTATAAATGAACTGTTTTATGTATCTATATCAAATATTGTGTAATACTACATATTAACATTTATGCAATATGATTATTTGCTAAGTTGCATTATTATTTGCATTACAATTATTCTAAATATATTTTTTACTTTAATGTAGATATTTTACCTTTTGTATTTATTTGTATTATTATTTTTAGTTTGTTTTATTAATATACTGTCTTTATATGTACCCATGCCAAATATTGTTCCATAATTTTTGTGATCTAGATTAATGCTAATTTACATACTATTAATGATGATTTGCTTAGTTGCAGTATTATTTGCATTACTTATAAAAGTAATATATTTATAATATTAAAGTAAATTTAGATGTATTTTCTTTGTACAGGGATCCAGACTTACTATTTTTACTAGGAGCACAAGCAGAAAATTTAGGGGCACACCTTAAATCAGCTTGGAATGCAATCATTCACATATTTTCTAAATTTTAACGGTATTAATGACAAGTTTTGATGATAAATAGAAATTACAATGTGCAATAATTTCAGAGGGATGACAAATATATGATATGATAAAATTGTTATTGTTTTGCATTGATAAGTGCAGTTACTAATAATATTACATGTTCATTTCTTGTTTATACACATTTGACAGTAAAGCACTAAGCTTGAGTCGGGAAGCTTACAGAATTAATTTTATCAGCAACATTAACATGTGCAAAATCTCTTTTTTTTTTAATGTAGTAAATGATGTATTGTACTCTTAAATGTACCATTATCCTTCTGTAGTCTTTTATGAAAATAACCAACAACTTTAGTGATAATTTAAAAATATCAATGAAAAAGTATAAATGAATGACTATTAAGCCTTTAAGTGCTCCTCTGCTGCCACCTACAGGTTATAATGGTGATTAAATGTATTTTTTTATTTCTTAACATGTTCACCACAGTATATTTTGGTCATCCCATTGAAAATAACATTCAAATTTAGGAGCTTTAAAGTGCTGGAAATAGTTAATGCTTGTCAGTCATAGAATACTGATTCAATTTCTCTCTGCCAACCTGAAATGAATAATGTCAAACATTCGACTATGCCACCGCACAATGATTTTACTGTTACATGAATATTTTACATTTATTTTTTTCATATTTGATTTCTTACTTATGCCAAATATTGTTCCAAAATTTGTGTAATGCTAGTCATAAAGCACCAGGCGATTAACACAGAAAGAACAAGCGGCAAACAGAAGCGGTGATGAAGATCAGTGTTGTGAAGTCTAAGATCTGGCCGCCCGGTGACTTTTGGACGCTACTGTGCATTTGATTTGGCTAAGAGGGAAAACACTGGCTGCTGTATCTCTGGCAAATGTGTCCCTGCAGACAATGTCTCTTTGTCTCAGAAGAAAGGATTCAGTGTAATAGTTTTAATTATGACTCCAGGGGAAATACTTCCCTCTTTTCACTTTTATGTAAATGTTGGCTCTTCTGCTAATAAGGGGCGCTTCCAACCTTTTTAATACCCAGTATATTCCTGCATATCTCCGCAGACAACGAGGTTAGTGGATTTGAATTTCACGGTCCTCTAAGAAAGCCGAGCATTTAATTCCAGTCTGCTTATCTCGTTAATGGTACAAAATATTCCTGCGAGCCTGTGATCAGAACCATTTCCCCTCTGTGTTGCTTATCTAAATGCTTGGCAGATGTTTTGACCGGTCTCTGTAGAGATGATGTTTGGTTGGCCTTGACTGTTCTGTATCTCTGTTCTGTGCTGGGAATGTCGAGGTCGGGACATGTGTGAACCCGGAGAGACGCGTGGGTGAAATGGTAGAGTGAGAGTTCATCAGGCAGTACATTGACCCTCTGCGTGACCTGTAGAGAATGGGGTCGCATATGGGATCACCCATTGAGTCCTGAATCCCAACTTGAACATTATGTCTCCATTGTAGCACATCAGCCCTTCACGCTCATCGTGGGAGAGCTGCTTCAGTGCGGACCGTAAATGTGGTGCACTTCCGTTAAACACCATTTCCTTTCTGGCTATGTCTCATTGGCTTCCTGGTGAGATGTAGTGTTGTTTTTCACATACCATTGTTGAGCTGCTTGTATGAGGTGCTATAGTTTATTACACATCCGTTATGCCAGTGGTATGTTTGAAATTTTCCTAAAATCAATTGGCTGTCAATTGCTTTTGCTTCAGGACTTTTACATTGGACATCAAGTGGGCACCAAAGAAAATGGAAAGCGTTTTCACCCATTTAATGTTTATTTTATTAAAAAAAAAAAAAAAGTTTTCAACAGTAAGTTTTGTTTTGTTGTGGGTTATGTTGAAAGGCCTAATTTCATTTTGCCGTTTAAATTTTTTATTTTACTATTTTCATTTTTTTTTACATTTCCTTTTTTTTAATTAGTTTTCTTTTACTTGTTAACTAAACATGATTATTTACATATTTGCAATAAGATTATTTCACTTTTTTTATTTTTATTTAAAATTATTTACATTTTGTATTTACATATCATGCATGATTACTTGCTTAGTTGCATTATGTTCATTAAGATAATTTATTTTAAGATTATTTTTTTACTTTTAATTATTTGCTTTTATTTTTGCATTAAAATGTTTTATTCTTTTTAAAATTATTTACATTTTGTATTTACATGATCATTTGTATAGTTGCATTATTAATTTCATTAAGATTATTTATTTATTCTTATTTAATTTACTTATTTGCTTACTAAGCATGATTATTTGCTTAGTTACATAATTTATTTTATTTAGCAAAAAAATCACTAGCTGATTTTGATGCAATGGTTAAAATTATTTAAATATATAGTGAATTAAATTAATAGTGAAAATCAGAATGAGCTTTATTGCCAGGGTTTACACATACAAGGAATTTGTTTTACTGACGAAGCTCCACAGTGCGAAAGAATGACAGTGACGACAAGAAACCGATAATAATAATATACAAATGGACAGTCCAAAATAGCAAAAACAATATACAAAATGCAAAATATTGTATGTTGGGTGCAATTTTGAAATGTAAATTATGTGTGTTAAATAAATATGTAGTAGTGTTGTGTGTATCACGTTTATTGTCAAGTGTTAATGAGATGAAGTGGATAAGCACAGTTCTTGGAAAGTAGGGAGGGATGTATAATATAAAAAGTATCATGTAAAAAAGTATCAAAAATACTGATAGAATATTGCATTAGTAAATAATAAGATTTTCTGTCTTATGGTAACATTTTGCATAACCGCAATAGAATCAAAACTCAAATCACCAAACTAATCCGAATTCTATTCAAATGGACATTTCTACCAGGTTCAACCAGTTCATCGTCCACCCCATGTCCATTGTCGATGGCTTAATTACAATGCGAGTGATTTAGTTTAAACGGTGTAGACGTGGTGTCAGTCTGTGTACAAGAGAAAACCGTTTGTTTGCTTGAAATAATAGGGCATGCAAAGAGGAAGTGATTCACATACAGAGTCACTGTGTTATTTTCTTCCCTCTCCTTCCCCCAATATCATCTCTCTTTCTCTATCATCCCATCCCACAATGCTTTGGGAGTAATGGCCTTCTCTAAACAGCTTTTGTTTACTGTGAGCGACCTCTTACCATATTACCAGCTGTGGCTCTGGATCTGTGTTTTGTCTGTCCACAGGGAATATGCCTGTCAAACAACCCTCTATGATCGAACTTCCTTTACATCACATACTGGCCACATTTAATGCGATGTCCCAGGGCATGCATGAATTGATAAAATGCACCCTCGAATTCACCCTTCCACAAAAAAGCTATAAATCAGGAAAAAGTCAAGGCATAAAATTTGCATGCACTGCAAAAAAAAAAAAAAAATTGTGTTGTAATTCATTGACGTATTGTTATCCATTCAATTTAATTCAGCTTGGCCTAAAACTTATCTTCATAAAACCTGCAGAAACCCTGTGCAATGCAAGTCGCTTTTAATAAAAATCATCTGTCAAATGCATAAATGCGATTTACTAAATCTCTGCATTTAATCTCATTTAGGAGAAACAATTGCGATTTATTAAAGAGACCTCACTGGTGGTTTGTCTTTCCAGCAGCCTTCACTTTGCAAGCGTAACCCACATAATACTTTCGAACATGGTCATCACACCTTTTCAGCAGATCTGCAGGGAGAAGCTGTCAGCGGTGAGCATTTTTAGCATTCCCTCTGTTTTTATAAGGGAAAGGAAAACTGGCAAGATCGACATCTCACTCCGACTAGTTCTCTGGGTGTTGGAAAGCCATTAAAAAGGAGAAAGAAAATCTCTCTCGTGGTCGTGGCCCCAGCCGGTCCTCCTCATTGTGAGTGTGAGGAAACTGCAAAATCACAGTAAACTGTGATCTGAGGGTCAGTGGCTCTTCCTGCCTTTCTGATGCGCCGCTTCAATGGAGCATGCTGAATAAACGTTTCCACTGGCCGAACAATGATTGTGACTTCAGAAGGCGCTGTAAACTTTGACAGGATGGAGTTGTTTTCGGCAGACTCAGGATTATGGATCAGGTTTGAGCATGCATGTGCTGCGTGACTGAGGCAGTAATCTCTGAAAGCATATGATTGGAATTTTTGGGGCCTCACCCTTTGTCCACTTTCCATTACTGATTATTTCAGGCAGTAGGACACTTTTAACCTCCCTGCTTTTAAGTTCCTTCCTGCTGAGTGAAAAGTCAACTTTGATGAAGCACAATGAAGAATTTATAAGTCACTGATAAATTTATGTAGCGTAGATATTATTATATAGCGTAGTAGTATTTATTTTTTAAAAGGTCAAATAGGATAATAATAATGTATGATTTTTACATAAAGTCATAATTTAGAAATAAAAATACATTTTCTACCCAGATTTTAGCTATTTAATTTGAACTCTCTTAGAGGGGGCGTGACTACTGATACGTCAATGGAAACGCCCACTGCTATGATTGGCTAACATCTTTGCATATGATATGAGATTTGAATGCACTAACAAAAACTCATTATGTTTTTACTATTGCATGTTACGTAAAACCTAAGGAAGAAGATAGAATAAAACTAAGACCAATAAAGCCTGTTTTTTGTTATTTGCATATTTAGCAAATACCTTTATCGAAAGTAAATTTTTAAATGAGGAAATGTTACCTGTAATAAAATAAAATATAAAGACTTTGTTTGTTTGTTCCTTTTGTTTTGCTTCAATTAAAAAAAAAGTACTTAATGTAATAAAATCTAAATAGGAAATATAATAAAAATAAAAATATTGTATCTCCGTGATACTTAAGGCTATACTTTTATATTTATAATTTTTTTAAATATATTTTTCCTAAATTAAATGTATTAAAAATCCCATCAATATTTACAATATTAAATATACAATTTTTTTTTTTTTTTTTTTTTAAGGAATCTACTTTTTAAGGACCCCCTGCCCCCATATTTCAAGTCTTCTGAAGTCATATGCTAGCTTTGTGTGAAAAACAGACTGAAGGGCAAAGGGTTAGTTTGCCTAAAAATGACATCTCTGTCATCATTTACTATTTTATTCCAAACCTGCATGAGCGATTTTCTTCTGTGGTTGAAACTGCCTCAGTGTTTTTTGTTCATACAGTTAAAGTCAGCAGGGGCCAATGTTGTGATCGCAGAAGAAAGCAAGTCATACAGGTTTGGAGTGACATTAAGGTGAGTAAATGATGACACCGTTTTAATGCTGCCGCTTTCAGTTATTATACATTGAGAACGGACATAAAAAAAAAACAAGAAAAGTCTGTTGGCATATTAGAGATTTTTTTTAAACGTATAGTTAATATATATTTTTATATAGCTCATTTTCCCTATTTTTACATTTTAGGTGTTCTTTGCTGTCATCTTATTTTCACTTAAAGTTAAAAACATGAAGAATTTATTTAGCATTAATTAATTTTAACAATGTTAAATGTAATATTTAGCATATCTAAATATGAATGCATTTTTCATACTGATGTGATTCCTAAATTTACTTTGCTTTGAAAACAACCGATTTCAGTTTGTTCTCTTTTACCTTTTATTTATGCAATGTATAGTATTTTAATACCAGTTTTCATCCAAAAAAAAAGAGATTACATGGATAATTACAAATAAAAAATAAAATAGATGAGTTAACTAAAAAATAACTATAGGTATTATTATATATTTAGAAATCTATTTTAATGAGATTTCACAACTTGATGCAAAGATTTAAAGTAAGTAACAACCTACAGTAATTTCTGTTCATTACAAAAACTTCATTATTTTAAATGTAGTTGAAATGTAGTGGATTAGCTGAATGGACTACAGTTATGGTACTTTAAGGGTGTTTTTCTGTCAACTAAGGCTCAATCAATAGTGTAAGATAGTTGAGGCTATCTGTTTGGATGATCAATGACAGACCGATCGAGTGTTCATGAAACCCGTTTAGTGACTAGTGGTGGAGAAATGACAGACTTCACCTTTAAACCTGAGGTTAGCGACTCCCCTTTAGGCTTCGATAAGTTGCAACAGCTTTTCTCCATCGCATAACCACAACTGTGTTTGTGAAAGCCCCTTTGGAGCTGAAAACTGACAGCCGGGCTGACACCAAATTGTTTGGAATATGGTGCCAGTTTATCTCATGAAGTGAAATCTGGAGATTTAGTGAAACAGTCTGCTGCTTCCTACGCAGCAGTTTGGTTTGGCGTCACTGCGAGCTTCTGTTTGCGAATGAGTCTCATGATAAAGAGATGAATCCGGTAGACAGACCACATGAAGCACAGCTGTGTGTTGGGAGAAGATGATTTGCTTCTCATTGTTACGCCTTTTGTGAGTCTGTCAGGAGCGACGCTCTTCATCTAGACAACTTCGTGGAGTCCCTACACCTGATGAAATGCAGATTCATTGGCAGAGTTTTCCATCCGAAACTCCCACTCACATCTGAGAATTAGAGGCCCACAAACTCATTACAAAATTCTTGCAAAAGCATGTTGTGGTGTCATGACATGAATTGAAATGATTCAGAAAGTCTAATAAAAGGCAGTTTTTTTTTTTTTTTACAGATCTTCATTGCATCAGAATTCCCGGAAAAGGTCACGTGTTTTCTCTTCAGTATGAAGAACCGATGCTCAATCAATCATTTTCATTCGTCCGCCGATTGAATAGGCTATTATCAGCTCGGAGCGTGTTGAAGCTGATGTGGTGTCTCGTGGGGATCACATAATTAGGTCCATCTTTCAAGGAAAAGCTCAGATAATAAGGAGATCACAGGCGATGGAAAAGAGCAGTGTTGTTGTTCTTCTAGCAGGTTTAATTGAACCTCTGGGCCCTGACATGCCTGAGCAAGAATGTGAGCAAATAATTGTGTATTATGTTGCTGCTCTTGTTGTAGTTGCACAAGCGATCACTGGGTCTGTTTTAAACAGATGAAAGGTGCCTTACATCGGACTTTCTAAGTGTAATTACTTGAGACACTGCAATGAATATGGGCAACTGGTGATGGAGTTATGCTATTGGATTTCTATATTTAAGAAATAATACATTTGAAATTACAGATGATACATTTAAATATGTGTGAGGTGTGTGTAATATATGTATAATCTAGATCTTATATATAATCTATAATCTTTAAATATTTGTGTATAAATACACGCATACAAATATTTAAAGATTTCAAAAAGGAAAATATAATTGTATTACACATATATACGCGCATGCATACATAAAAGCTTTATTGTTGTTTAGTCTATTTCATTGCATTGCAGTAAAATATAAATCTTTTTTTTTTTTTTTTTGGCCGAATAGATTTTTGAAAAACAAATTTGCAGACTTGTAACTGGTATATAGTTAAACTTTGTTTATTTGATTGATAGGAATGAGTAAGGTCTGTTTTAAGGGTGTGAAAAAAGTTGAATCATTTTTAAATTAACTGGAAATGCAGCAAACTGGGACCTGCCTTTCAGAAATTGATTAATTCTCTAATAAATGCTTACATCTGCAACTAACGTCCTTTTCTTAACTTTTAAAAAGCTTGTGCTTTACTACTATTTCTGTTGGGATCAGCGTGTTCTGGTGTGTGTGCTTGCATCATGGTTTGATAATAGCAAAGCAAACAGCTGAAAGCGATTAGACTTGATTGCATTAGTGTAACTCTATCAAAGTTTCATCAGTCTCTGAATGCCCAATGCCAAGCTGTTTTACCAACCAGCCCTTAAGTTCACACAAAGCTGATTACACATCTGTGGCCATGATCAACTGCACGCATTCACTTCAACACACATTCACACACATGCCTTCATCGCAGGGGTTTCTCTGACAGGCCCATGGAGAGTCTGTGATGTCATCAGATGGGCGTGGCCTTAAGGTAGGCCTGCCACTTTTGGGTAGAAACTCTCTTTAGTCGTGTCTTACTCGTTCTCTGAGTGACTGTGTGGCTCAATGGGACATGTGAGGTGTCTAAAAAGAGGAATTTCACACCGCAGCGCAGGAGGTAAGAAACAATCTGGGTTTGATTAATTAATGTCTTGTACCAGTAGGGCAGGTAACTAATGCAAAGCCTCTTGTTGGTGCATGTTCGTGTAACTTGGCGCACAATGTGTTAGTTTATTCTGCCTTGTTTACACTAGGTTGCGAAACCAGTCACACGACCATTCGTTTGTTTTATTTAATCTGGAAAATAAGTAACTGTGCTTGTATATCAGTGAGTGCTGTTGGGTTGCAACTAGGAGTGTTTGTCTGAAGTTAAACCGCATTGTTCCTAAAATATCCCGGGTGGAGTCCGTTACGGAGCAGGAAGGTGCCTTTTGGATATTGTTCAGCCCTTCAAACCCACCTTTCCCCTAATGGCCAATACTGGAAGGAGCCTGTCACCTACACAATGCCTTGAATAAGACGCATCCATGCTGCGAAATCCCCGCTCAATTGTTCCAGATTATCCTAGTGGAAACACTCTCACAACAACAGTTAGCTTAGGAAAATGAAATTCCACGCAGCGCTGCAACTGTTGCTCCTCGCATGGCAGCTGCAATAATGCGCGCCGGAATGCGTGGAATTTGTCGATCCCTCCCTGAACAACTTCTAGATGTTGTTTTTTTTCCCAGTGCATTGTGTGTAGTGAAGATTTGTGGTGAGCCCAGATAGCCATACTCTCCCTCTGAATGCTTTAATAACGCACGTGGTCTTGCTGAGTAAGTCAGGTAAACATGAATTAGGCTACTGTAGCCACCCACAGAACCACACAGCCTTTAATAACGCTGATGAAATGGCCCATAATATTCACATAGAGCTCATTGCCTCAGTTTTGAAAGGTAGGAAGGTGTAAACCTGTGAAGGTGAAATTCTGTCTCTGTCTCTCTCTCTCTTACCTGATGAGTAGTTTACAGTGATTACTGTAAATGATGTAATTAATGCTTATCTCAGGTTTAAATGGGTGTTAATGACATTAATGTTTAAGTGAATTAGGGTTGGGTTACCTAAGCGACTTACAAATGAGGACAATGGAAGCAATCAAAAACAACAAGAAGAGCAATGATATAAGTGCTATAACAAGTCTCAGTTTGCTTAACACCGTACACGTAGGAAGGGCTTTTAAATAATATAATAAATAAAAAGAAAACCGATAGAATAGAAAAAGAATAGAGTGTTAGAGGTCTTATATATATATATATATATATATATATATATACACACACACACACATAATTGCATAATAAATGAAAAGAAAATAGAATACAAAAAGATTAGAAAGGTAGATTTTTTTTTTTAAAGAATAGAATTAGAATAAAGAGTATTAAAGTTAGAGGGTCAAATAAAGATGGAAGAGATGTGTTTTAAGCCGATTCTTGAAGATCGCTAAGGACTCAATCAGCTGCCCGGATTGAGTTGGGGAGGTCATTCCACCAGGAGGGAACATTTAATTTAAAAGTCCGTAAAAGTGACTTTGTGTTTCTTTGGGATGGCACAATCAAGCGACGTTCACTTACAGAACGCAAGCTTCTAGAGGGCACATAAGTCTGAAGTAACAAATTTAGGTAAATGGATGCAGAGCCAGTGGTAGTTTTGTAGGCAAACATCAATGCCTTGAATTTTATGCGAGCAGCTATTGGAAGCCAGTGCAAATTGATAAACAGAGGTGTGACGTGTATTCTTTTTGGCTCATTAATTAATATAGAAATTTTTTTGAATTGAATTTAAAATGCATCCCAGGATGCACCTCTTGATGTTGGTTGATGTTCAGAGTAAACTATAATCTACACAGAGAAGGTCAAATATAAGTGTTTTCATTATTCCCATTCATTGATTTGGCACAACTGTTGTTGTTTTTTTTATTTTATTTAGCATTACAGTTTGTATTTTACACAGATCTATTGGTGATTTATTCACATTTTGAAGCAGAGCATGTGGTGGTCCGTTCTGGTATTTCAAATATTCTAGAAATGAGCCTCCTGGCCTGAGTTTACTGATGTCTTTGATCTGAGATGGTCTAAATGTTGTTGTGTGTGTCGGGTCATTGCTGTGATCCCAGCGTTAGGATCTGTGTTCTGTACAGTAAACGCACGACTGCCTGCTTTGAAGCTTCGCCTTGCTTTTTTTTTCTCAACAGGTGTTTTGAATATAAGAAAGTTGAGGTGTGATCTGCAGTGTTCACATGTGACCGAATGACTCTGAGTTACACACTGAGACATTGTGGGTTTGGCTTACTAATGAATTAAATTATGTCTGCAAACATTCACTGACACATTAGTCATGTTACTTCACTCTGTTGGCCATTAAATCATTTTCTTTAAATGACATCATGTTCACCCGACTTAATTGAGTACAGTTGCTTTCTCTAGCAGTTTCTAAGGCTGTTCACACTGCGCACACTACAGTATATACATACTGTATAAGGTGCTAATAATAATAATAATGCCATATATATTAGAAGAATGTATATTAATATTATTATTATTGCTTGTATTGTGTCTTAAGTGTGTGTATAATACAAATGTAAATATAAAGTATAAATGTTACATAATGTATATAATAGTAGTAATCAGTAAGATTTTTTTGGTTTGGAAAAATTCATTTTTATTTATGAAGGATGCATTAAATTTATCAAAAGTGGCAGTAAAGACATGCAAAAAAACATGTTACAAAAACATCAGGCAATAATCAAAATTTCTGATAAATGTTTTTATATACAGACAGAAAAAAAGTATCTGTTTCCACAAAAATATGAAGCAGCACAGCTGTTTTCAACACTGATAATAAGAAATGGAAAAAAACATCTTACTGACCACAAACTTTATGCTCTACATGATAAAATCTTCTTAGAAAATACATTTTCTCTATTGAAAATCAACTGGTAATTGGATTTCAAACCAACTACAAGTGTGTATTGGATAAAGCTGATGAGCAGTCAATTTCATGTGATATATTTATTTTTCTTCATAAAAGAGTAGGATACAGCAAAAGATCCGGTTTTTGCTGCTTGTGTGAGCAAATCGTATGTTTGCATGTGTGTTTGTAAGAGCTGTAGTTTGAGGAGGTGTGGCTGTGTTTAATGATAGCTGTCTGTGCTGATGATGAATGAGTTTAGATCTGGAGCGATCCTCTGACAGTCAAGCTCAGACACGCTTGCTGTGTCATTCACCGCTCTGAGATGGTGATAGATCAGGGTCAAAATGTCTCACTGGAATCATCCTCTCCTAGTCATATCTAGACCCAAACAACCACAGAACTACTGTACTTATAACACTTCCCACAAAGTTAAAACATCCATCATTCACAAACTTCCACACAATCTGTTTATTAAACTTTTGACCTATTTGCTAATGCTTTCAGCTTCAAAACGGTGTTTAATAACACGTTGTACCATGCCATTCCACAGATTTCCCCCCCTTAAAAAATATTTATCAACAGGTCAGCTTTTGTGTTTGCAGCCAGTTGCATGTTTGCAATGCTCTCATGTCAACAAAATAAGTCAAACAATGCATGCTGACAGATGCTTCTGTGAAACTCTTTCTCATTCAAATTCAGCTGACAGCAAAACTGCTGCCACGTGTGTGTCTTTCATGTCACTTATGTACAGATTGACTAGAATACATGCATCACATATCTGGAATATTCAGACGTGAAAAGGTATTTAGAAAGGTAAGATGAGGATTGGTTTTAGTTCAGGAATTTATATTGAGCATGAAGTGTACAAAAGTAATATTATATTAGACGCTACATTATGCAAAATTGAATGTTATAGCACCTAATTGTCTCAAAAACTGCATTTTAGTAGTTTTATGCTCTGCAGCTAGTAATTCACTGTAACCATGTTTACACTCACTGCATGTGAACCCATAATTAATGTCATTCGAGGCCAGTTTACTTTTCTGGGGTTTTATTTATTTTTTATTTTTTGAGAATGAAGGCATCACACGAACAATGTTGACATCTTTTTAAATTTGAGTAATTTCTACCAAGTCATATATGAATGTTCTGTGGGCCAAAATACTGTTGAGGTCGATTGATCACCTATCATTGATCAATTTTGATTTTCTTCTTCACGCTTTGTCAATTTTATTCCAAAGCAGCTTTACAGAAAGTCTTGCTAATGTATATATTTTGATATCTTCATGCCTTGTCGTAACTTTAATGGGATCACTTCAACAGCAAATCAGTCTGCAATGTCGCATTGTTATTTTGGTGTTTTGATCACAGCATAGATAAATTCAATTAATCTTATAAAACGTCTCAGGTTACGAATGTAACCATGGTTCCCTGAGAGGGAACGAGACACTGCGTCCTCTGAGGGGACACTATGGGGAACACCTCGTCGTGACCCGTGTCTGAAGCATACTTTGAAAAACGCCAACGTGTTGGCCGGCGACAGCCTCTGACGTCACTACCAGCGCGACTATAAATACGCACCCGTAGGACCCGTCACTATCTTCTTCGTGAAGCTTGCGTCCGAAGCATGGCAGGGAGCTAGAGGACGCAGTGTCTCGTTCCCTCTCAGGGAACCATGGTTACATTCGTAACCTGAGACGTTCCCTTTCAAGGGAACTTCGAACTGCGTCCTCTGAGGGGACACTATGGGGAACAGTATACCCACGCCGCCATGCTGAGAGGAGTGCAGACCAGAATCATGGCAAACACTAAGTACCAACTCTACCGCTTTTCTCTTCACCGGGAGTCGCCCCTGGGACGGTCTGACGGCTGCCTTATGACATTATCCCTTACGGCCAAAGGCCTAAGCTACATACCCAACTTATCCTGTAGGGCCCTGGCCCGGGGTAGAGCTAAAGGCTTGGAATCACAGAGATTCCTTTAAAGGGATACGGCTAAGAGCCTGGCACTTTCCTCTACCAAGTCTTTGCCTGTCACACAGGGGCTACTGCTAGCTTTCGCAAAAACCTGCCGAAAGGGCTGTCCCCACAGCACTCTAGTAGCGGCGCCCTGTTCTAGATAGGTATCCGAGGATACCTAGGTGGAGTGGTGCCCAAGATGAACGGGGCTTAAACCAACTCAAGAAAGGGCACGAAGCAGCAGCGCGAAGCCCTTACCATCTAGGGATTTTAGAAAGAACGCAGAGACTAGCGTGCGAACTTACCACAATGTGGATTTTAGAAAGTGCGCAAAGACTCCCGTGCACACTTACCATAACATGGATTTAAAATACTGTTCTAAGGAGGGATTCTCGTGGGACTCTGTCAGAGCAGCTCGTAGAAGAATGGCCCGGGAGCAGAGCAATTGGAGGCCTCAGCCCCTGCCTCAGCAGGATGTCTGCTCTCACAGAGCATCTCAAACAGTATGTGGTACTGGAGCGCTCTGAAGAACCGGGAATCAGTCTCCCAAGAGAGGAAGACTCCGAGCTCCGAGCAGCATGCTCATAGGTGACCCTTTCAGAAAAGGGGAGCGCTGCTGAACTACCCGAGAATTGCCCACACAGCCCCCCCAAGTTGAGGGGGCTTGGGGTGTACAATAAGTACACACCGGTTGGATGAAGCCCAAGGAACACCGGGGCGAATCATCCCGAGAAAGGGAACGAAGCGGAGCGCGTAACCCTTACCATACAGGATTTTAGAAAGTGCGCAGAGTCTTGCGTGCACACTTACCACTTTACGTGGATTTCAGACAGTGCGCAAAGCGTTAACGTGCACACTGACCACTATGTGGCTTTGAGAAAGTACACAGGCAAGCGTGTGTACAGAGAGGTTCCCAAGCATCGCAGAGGCGCTGGATCGCACGGGAGCGGTGAGCTCCAACCCTCTTTTCTAGGCGAGGGGAGCATCACCTGAGGCAGTAAATACAGAGCTTCTTGCCGTAACCACCACCTCCCCGGATGCGCCAGGCGGCCCCTCAGGGTGACCTGGCCGGACATCTATGGAATTCCCTGCAGTGCTGTGCCAATTCTTTGGCCACCTAGCTACTGTAAAGGAAACTCACAGAGATTGTTAGTAGACATATAACCCCCAGCAACATAACGTCCATAAACAGGTAGAGCAAGGGTTACCTACTCACCCACCCTCCTGTACTGGAGTCCCGCTGCGGGGCGCCCCCTTCTGGTCCAGACCGTCAGTAAGGCGGTTGCTATGAACATAGAACCAACCAAAACATCATAGGTCCAGAAAGGAGACTGTTATGTGAGAGACCGTCCACCTAACCTCGATCAGGTGGAAAGCTGGTGGCTACAGGGGAATTAGGCAGGGGAGGACAAAAAACAGAGGTTAAAAACAGAGGTTAACAACATCCGGAGCTACTAGGTCATCCTACCGCTCTGACCCGGGCGAGGACGCTGCCTCGTCCGAATCACGTCCCTCAGACCCTGCTTACCGCTCCGTGACCCGCGGTTCCTCTTGCCCCTGCCCTTAGGCGGGGGAGGAGCGCGAGCCGCAACACTAGCCTTCTGCGCCCCTCTACGACCCTCAGATCGAGATGGGCCAGGATCCCTGAGTTGCTCGGGCTCGGACCTGGACCTTCGTGGAATGAAGGATTTAAAGGCCGCTGAGCGCGCCCTTGCCTCCCTGAACTTCCCGACCACCATCTCGATGGAGGTACCAAAAAGCTCAGAAGGCGAGACCGGAGCATCGAGAAGAAACCCCCTTTCTTCCTTCCCGATGTCAGCCAGGTTCACCCACAGATGTCTCTCCGTCACCACCATGGCCGCCATAGATCTGCCCATGGCGGAGGCGGCCTGCTTGGTAGCTCGGAGAGAGAGGTCTGTGGTGCGGCGCAGCTCGGCTACCTGGTCAGGTGAAAGGCCCTCACCTGTATCCAGGTCCTTCAGCAGGTCAGCCTGGTAGGCCTGGAGCACCGCCATCGTGTGCAGTGAAGCCACAGCCTGACCGGCTGCCGCGTATGACCTGCCATTTAAGCGGGATGTATCTTGGAGGGGCTTAGATGGCAAAGCGGGAGATTTAAGAGAGGATGTTTGCCCCACAGAGAGATAGCAAGCCAGCGTCTCTTCTACAGGGGGCATCCTCTCATAGCCGTTCTCATGCAAGCCCTCGATATTAGCATAGCTCGTATGCTGAAACCGGTGGATGCGAGAGGAAAACGGCCTCTTCCATTCCTTTTCGACTTCTGCATGTAAGTCAGGCAAGAATGGAAGGCTCACCTGGGCTGGAGGGCTATGGTCAGACAAGTACCGCTCAGCGAGGCGACCTCGTGGCGCCACCTTGCTGGCACGCTTCCATGGCAAATCTAATTTTGCCGTGGCGCGATCCATAACCTCTAACAGCTCCTCATACGCGGGACAGGAGGATTGAGAAGGCTCAGCCTCAGCTTCTTCACCACTCTCAGACATCTCCTGCTCTTCCTGGGTAGAACCCAGCAGAGCACTAACTTCAGTGTCAGAATGGGTTAATGATACCACATCTGCCTCCCGAAGTTCGCTCTCGTTCGCCGCCAGAGAGTGTGAAAAGGAAGGTCCCTCTCTACACTCCTCAGCGAGATCCATTTGTGATCCCCACGAGCTCATTCTTCTCCGTGCCTCGGCAACGGCGGGACCTGAGCCGCGGGATCCAGATGGCTGTCCCTCTTTCCTCGAAAAGAGAGACAAACGAGAGTGGAGCTTTCTCAGAGAGAAACGCTCGCATTGCACGCAGACCGCCCCCTCAAGGACATCGCGCGCGTGCTCTTCGCCCAAACAAGAGACGCAAAGAGTGTGCGTGTCATCGGGTGTCAGATAACGCTGACACGGATGCACACACTGTCTAAACGCCTTGCTAGTGGAAACGCTCTTACCGTTTTGGTCGTTTCTCAGATGCACGCTTCAAACAAAACAGTCAACTGAAGACGAAGAAGATAGTGACGGGTCCTACGGGCGCGTATTTATAGTCGCGCTGGTAGTGACGTCAGAGGCTGTCGCCGGCCAACACGTTGGCGTTTTTCAAAGTATGCTTCAGACACGGGTCACGACGAGGTGTTCCCCATAGTGTCCCCTCAGGGGACGCAGTGTCTCGTTCCCTTGAAAGGGAACTGACTCTGTTCTGCCTCTGATTGCATGAAGTACCGCACCTTTAAAGAGAAACATTTTGCCATTTATACTACAAATAAATCTTTAGGTGTAGGTTGATGTGCACTTTGGTTGACACTAATGGGACGTTTGCTATTTGAAACGTCTGTTTTGAAAGTCATGAGTGTGTCTGCTTACCATGTCAGAAACCCCTGTGTTTACTTTGGCCTGTTGTAGCCACTTCAAACATAACACGCTATGCTAATGCACACATTTCAGGGCCTTTCCCAACTTCCTGCGTAATGTTTATGCTCTGCTCCTCGGGCCTGGACTATTCCCGACCATCCTTAGGGAATCTTGTAAGGCAAATAAAAAAACAGGTAATTGATATAAAATATTATCTGCTGCTGAGAGACATTCGTGGACTCTGTTAGTACTTCAGCAGATGGTTGCTTGGGATTTAATGTGTCTTTGATGCCCACTTCTAATACACAGATGTTTTGCTGAACAGAATGTTCAGTCATTTTATCGTCTCTCTGGAGTCATCATATTTGGATTAATTTGACATTCAAACAAATTCTTCAGCTTCATATGGTGTAATACGGCCTGATTTGTTCAATGCCTTGTAACCTAAAAATGACCACAACAACGTTTTTGGACAGCATTGTGTAATGCTAGCCTAAAAACCTAACAAGATTTAAAGAGATCATAGGAATCAACTGTTCCTTGATCATTTTCCTCCCAGTCCAAAAAGGAGTCAATCAAAATTAAACTGCAAAAAAAAATCAGTTTGAGGTGGCCACACATCACCGCATTTATACGTCATTGACCGTATTTGGCACGTACAGTACAGTACAATATGTTGAGGTAATGCATAGGAGTAGAATAGATATTGTTCTTAAACAATAGAGAAATTAATCAAGAGTAAAGTTCCTGGCTCTGTTATAACTGAGTCTGTGCTTTACCAGTACTATGCCTCAACATGTATTATTTTGTGTGTATATATCAGGGGAAAAAAAGTGCAAAAGAATATACCTTTAAGGTATACCCTTAAAATGTACTTTATTAACCCCTATAAAAAGATTCAAAGTAGTGCCTTAAGTAAACGTTCAAGGAGAAATGTAGTATTACATCACTTGTTCACCAGCGGATGCCCTGCAGTGAATGGGTGCCGCCAGAATGGGAGTCCAAACAGTTGATAAAAAACAATATAATCCACTAGACTTCAGTCCATCAAATCTGCTCTGATGAAGAAACAAACTGATCTGCATCTTGGATGGAAAAAAATGTATAATTTTAATTTTTGAGTGAGATATTCCTTTTAAGGATGCATATTGTTAAATCAAAAGTAGATACTGTATAACGTTGTCATTTTAAGGGTACTGCCCTAGTGACAAGCTGTTGTACCCTTAAAAATAACATTTTTCACATTTGTGTATGGGCTGTTGTTGAAGGATGGTGTTAAACTATTGGATGTGACAGCAGACCTGCTGGCCTTGTTATTTCAGATGCAAAGAGGGTTTTTACATAGAAGTCTTAAAGTCACAGTAGCTAAAATCAGCTGGTTTAAAAACATGGAATGTACTGTATGCAATTACATGCATGTCAATGCACACTGGTATTGCATTGTGTTCCTAAATGTGTCAGACCGCAAATCATAATGCAGTACAAGTCACTGTTGCACTTGTGGTATTGTGATATATAGCATGCAATAATGCATTACAATCTTGATTCTATGGTCAGTATTCTCTAAATTCAGTGTGTTCAACAGGACTGTGTTTTTGCTATATTGGCTGAACGTAGGTTTGTGAAGTTGTGCACAATGTTTCTGGCTCATGGATCAGACATAGTGTGAAAAATGGTCACTAAATGATGACTTCTCCTAATTAGTAACAGACCTCAAAGAGAGACAGTGGTTGAAACTGTGGTGGCAGTCAGCCTCAAAACTGAGACGGTGACTTTCTCAACACTTGCTGCATTTAAAGAGACCAGCTCCATGCTCGGCCTCCTCAGAGCTTTATCCTTGTCCGCTGGAATGAATGAATAACATCACTCCAGTGTCTTGTGACTTGTGTGTAAAGTGCATCCAAAGCCCTCTTATTAAATAGCTGCTTATTTGAGTGAAGAAGAAGGAATTTCTTTCAAGAATCATCATGCAACGTTTTCAGTGCAATTACAGCATTTCCATGAAAACTAAAGCTGCTCGTTTTTTCATTTACAGTTAAAATTGTTAAAGCAAACTGCTGTTCTGATGCAAATAATACAGTGTGAAAACAGATCTGTGCAGCAGGAGGATGCAACTGAACTCTGGTTCAAACCAAGCAATCAGAATGTGTGTAAACAGACCGATGATTTATCGTAGTCTGTTCTAGAGCAGATGTTTGAGTACAGCAGGTGAGATTGAGTAACAGAGTATGTGTAAAGTCATGTCTGATCACTCGTCTGCTGTCTTTATGGATCCCCCCCAAGCAGCTGTTTTCTACATTCGCTAACAGGCATACAAGCAAAGCTAGTATGTACTTGAACGGGGAAAGAAATCCTGTTTGTCAAGATTCAATTTGATCAACATCAACAGCCGAGTATAACAACATTTGTATTATTTCAAAGTTAACTCTTAATATTTACATTGATTGAGATGTTTTGTCCTTGTTTAACAGGAGATCATCGAAAAACAAAGCAGCTCCTCCACCTCCTGTCCTGAAAGGTCTGGATGCTTCACTGCTGAGCCACAAGCTCCCAGTGTGCCCTCACCCTGCCATGGAGCAGAAGGAGAACCTGCTGGAGCAGGACCTGACTCTCACCGTGGTCCTTCCTGAAGGGCTGGAGAAGACCACGGTCGTCCACGGCAGGTGAGGGGTCTGGTGGGTGTGTTTTATGTAGAGCTGGACATGGAGTGGTTGGTATGCAAGACAATTTATTGTGCTTTTCTACTGCACGGTACGGTGTGATACGGTTAACTTTTAGGGGGTTTCCACTGGGGACAATACCTGGTACTTTTTTTTAGTACAACCTCGGTTGAGGTTCTTAGTGAACCGTACCGTTACCAAAACATGTGTAAACACTGCTGATCACGGATTGGCTGGAGAGAATCATCACTACATGTGAATAATCCCGCCCACTTTTAAACGATACTAAACTACAGTGGAAATGCAAACCGTTCCGAGCTGAGCCGAGTCATACCATGCAGTGGAAAAGTACCATAAGTAAAGATGCTGAAGCAATATAACTTTGTAGTTGTGGTTCCTGTGGGTCTTAAAAAAACATTTTTTTTTAAACGCCGTAAATTCATAAATAACTAGTACAAAAAAGTTCCCATGCATTTTAAGTAGATTCAAGCTACTCTCTCCTCATATTGTAACTGATCAGATTATTTTGATGTTATTTATACACCGTTTAGATTTATTCGTTTTTTTATTTTAGATTATTAAAACCGTTATTAGAAACTAATATTTTAGTAGCTATCAAATCGATTAATTGCAATTAATCACATCCCAAATAAGTTTGTTTACATAATATATTAGTGTTGTCAAAAGTACCAACTTAAGTTCCAGTCGGTTTCTGATTGGCCACTGTGTTCATGCACTCAACAGATATGACTGTGATTGGCTACAATTATCATTGCTTCACGCTCTTTCATTTTTTTACACATGAGTATTTATAAATAATTTGTTAATATACAGTACTCATGGTACTCACACACACATTATCTAAACAACCTTTTATTTTGGACAGGATTAATTTGTTTTTTAATCGAATATTTTTATATCATTTATTTAAACTTTTTTTTTTTAAATTTTTTTATCAACAACACACTCATTAGCAGCAAATTTTCAAAAGATTGCACCCATTTACTGCTCCATAGTTCTTTTAATATATGTAGGTGTGTGTGTTTGTAACATTATTATTTTTAAGCATAAATATAACTAATATAATTTAAATGAATATAACTAGTAAAAATCACAGCATTGTTTTCTGCAGACAACAATGAAAAAACTAGTATAAACTGCGCGTTTACTTCGCTTGACAGTGAGTTTCCCTCCATCTTGAATTAATAATTGGTAAATATTTTAGACCGATAGCGTTGAAAACAGATCAGAATATTCAGATGTGCTTGAGGAATTTGTTGGCTAATCTTTAGACACAACCCTTGACATTTTGTGGCTTTTGCAGAACTTTTTATTAGGACGCAATACCAAAAAACACTGTTATGTTAACATTGTGTGTGCCTAAACAAGCGACCGTTGCTTAAAAATCATCTCTTCTGATCTTATAAAACTAGTTCTTTTTCAAATAGCACTGTTCAGAAAGTTTATGATGTAATCCTGTTGCCTGTTAACTATTCTGAACATGGTGCATGTCTGACAGAACAGAATAAACAACCGTTTGAGCATGAGTGCATAAAAACACCGGTTTACTCGCAGCTGTTCATATCTTTAGTCCTAACAACCTGATAGATTATGGTAACTTAATACAAGAATTCTCAGTTTTACAGAACTTTATATTTAATGACTTTTCTACACTTCTGCATGGAAGGTGTTGGTCTCTGAGCTGTATGTGAGATCATGAAGCTGCTCAGATGATTGCTGTTATGAAATGAATGGGATGATTGCTGCGGTGAGTCAGCTGGGTGGGGCAGTGTGTTTCTCAATGATCCTGCAACAAATCAGGCCTGGTTTTGGTTCAAGGAATGAGATGACGTTAGAGTAATCCGGCATCTCTGTACACTGTTTGTGATTATCGTTAAACATTTTGATCGATTTCAACAGTTGGATCATTTGCTCAAATGCCCTGCTGTACTCTCTGTACCAGGCTTAGTGTCGGGCGTTTTCTGTCCTCAACACTTCATCTCACTTCATCTAAACTGTTAAAGGTGTGCCAGAAAGACCTTTTTGAAGTGGGATTTATTTTAATGATCGGCCAAATACAATTACAGTACTTCATGTTTTAATCCAGTTCTGCATTACCCCCTTGCAATAATTGCAAAATATAAATTACAGTGAGTAAGCAAAACATCTGGGCAGACATCTGGAGAACTCCACAAGCCAGACTTTCAGATAAGGGCGGTTTATGATACCCTCCCATGCTCCTTAAACCACACCCCAGTGATGAGGCTGCTCCCTATTTGGTAACACCAGGGCAAGCCTAAATCATATCCTTTCAGGATGCAAGGTTGCATTGACACAGGTTCAGGTGGCGGCATGACCAAGTCCTGGCCAAGCTGGCTGAATCCTGGAAAGGAGTAGGGTAGCAGCAAACCACATGACCGAGAATCCAAAGTTGACACTGGCAGGTAGAACAGCTTACCTGAGCTGTAGATTGGTAACAACTTATTATTATAATAATAATAAATTATGCTGATGATATTTATGATAGTAAGTGTATTATTATGCATTTACAGATATCATATTGTGTGTGTGTGTGTGTGTGTGTGTGTGTGTGTGTGTGTGTATACAATATATATATATATATATATCACATCACCACCTCGGGTGTGCATTATTTTTCTAATAATTCAATGGCCTGGAGTCAATTACTCAGCTTATACTATGGTTACCAAACCTCAATACATCAGTCCGATGATTTATTTAAAGAGATTTTTCCAGTTTTTGTCTCTATTGTGAGTAGGACTATTTCTTCCGCATCTCATTCATGCCTCTTTTGCTAGTACAAAAATGTTGTATTAAAGCTGGTAATGGAGGCTTGAGCCGTTGATAGCATTCTAATGCAGTTATTAATGAAGTTATTAGAAAGGGAGCGAGAGTGACAGACACACACAGAGAGAGAGAGAGAGCTGAGAGAGCTCTGTGCGTCTCTAAACAGCGCTGTTATTACATCGCTAGTGAAAAATGTCATGTGTAGCCTTTAAGTAAAAGGTAAAAGGTCTAACTGATCAAATCGTCAGGGCATCGCTGACAGAACCTTTATTTGCAAACTCTGTGACAGTTATTACAGTTAACTATGCGAAGTGATATGAACTGTAATGCGGTCAGGAGAGCTGCCTGGAACTACGTTCGCCGTGCTTTTCCCTGAAAATAATTGCACACCACAGAACGTTCGTCAGCCAATCAGATTCAAGCATTCAACGGCCCCATAGTATAAGTTATTGTATATTATTATTATTATTATTATTATTATTATTATTATTATTATTATTACGTCTTTCAGATGAGACGTTAAACCGAGGTCCTTACTCTCTGTGGTCATTTAAAATCCCATGGCACTTCTCGTAAAGATGAATCAATCAATTAATTGATGAATACTTCTACTACTACTACTACTACTAATAATGATGATGATGATGATAATTATACATTTACTATTATTTATATTATTATTAGTAGTAGTAGTAGAAGTGCTAGTTAATAATTTATTATTTTTTATCATTATTATTAATAATATATTATATTATAAAATCGAACAATTTATATTTTAATGGTTTCTACATAATATAATAATATTGATATCTTTAATAGTAGTAAGAGTAGTAGTTGTAGTAGTCTATAAAAATATATGTAGTAAAATATTTAATTTTATATTTTATTTGATCTGATCCTAAAAATACTGCATGGTTGTGCTTTGACATTGGGTTGGTAGAGTACAATTTATTTTCCCCCTGCACAAGCCTGATCTCAGATTTCAAGATTTCTTTTCAGATTTCTGTCATCATCATTTAATCATAGTTTTATTCTGTTCTTTGACCCTGAACACCTGTAAATGAAACCGGATTTTCCTGTTTTCAACTTTATTGCCCCCTTCATGCTAAAACTGAAACCAAATTCAGTATAGAAGGATTAATAATCAAATTCTTCACCTACTTTTCTAAATTTGTGCCACCCAAACCTGCTGGCCTCCCACTAATCAGGATTAAATGATTGGCTCTGTGTTTCCAAAGCCATCGCAGATCCAATTCAAAAGCAGCTGGAAAGCTTTATGTCATAATCTGTCTCAAAAGGATTTTCCACACTTTCAGTATGCAATGTGTCAAGCGTATAGGTCGTGGTTTCTATGAAGCCTGTGGGAGCCAATGGATAAGAAACCCCTTTGGACATGATCCTTATTGTTCTTTCATACTTTGTGGTTCAAAATTAATGCAATATGAAAGTAAAAGTTCATGCAAAAATGAAAATTCTGTCATTATTTACACATTACTTGCAGCAAACCAGTCTGCTTTTCCATGGAAAACTAAAGGAATTTTGTTACAGGGAAGAAAGGCGTGCACAGATTCTTCTGAATTTCCCTTTTGTGTTCATACTGTATCAATGTTGTGGTGAACACTTGAAAAACAATCACGTGAAAGACCGTTGACATGCATTGGAAACCCCTGCAGCAAAATATCATGCATGCAAATCCTAAATGCTTCACAGATAGCAAAGCTTGTGTCGTTAACTTTGACATTTGCAAACTCCCCACAATAGAGTCACATGTTTCCTAGGGCTTTGACTCAACAAAATATAATGGAAAAGATCTTTCACAGATCACATGCTTGTTTCCCAATGGAAAAGTACACCCGAAAATGTCATTTTTGTCATCGTTTACTCCTTTTTGTTGATTTTATTTCTTCTGGTACACAAAATAAGATGACAGCAAAGCGCTTGATAGCAACTGATATTCACTTCTTCTGCTTTTTTGTTTTTTTCAGCCAGCCCATGATGGACCTGCTGGTCATGCTTTGTGCAAAATACCACCTGAACCCATCTGGCCACACCATAGAGCTCGTCACCACCAACAGAAACCATGTGAAGTTCAAACCCAACGCCCTCATCGGAGCGCTAGAGGCTGAGAAGATCCTGCTGAAACCTAAAGGCATGGAGGACAAAAGCAAAAAGACAGGACCCCAGATGCCTGAGGTATTCTCATGTACAATTCATTTAAATATGAATTCAGCATAGCCAAGTCACATTTACTTATATAGCACTTTATACACCGCAGATCTTCACAGTAATAAACAGGAATATAATATTACAAAATCTAGTTCATCCATCCAGAAAAGTTGTCCATAATGAAATCATAAGTGTGCGATCTTGTGTACTGCACATTACAGAAAATACAAGCTTAAAATAGTGCACACAGTACATGCATAGTATATACTTCAGCAGCATTAAAAATATTATTATTATTTAAGAAAATAAAATATTTACTGAAAATAGAATATATTGCATAGTACACGTACTATATACATCTGCACTAGTAATTATTATTATTAGTAGTAGTATTTTAAGAAATGAAGTATGAAAAAATACAGATAATACAAAAATAAAAACAGTACACATACTATATAGTTAAGCAATAGTACAAATAATAATAATGTTGTTATTAGTATGTAAAGAAATTAACTTGCATAATATTTACAGAAAAATACAAAAATGACATTATTGTGCACAGTACACATACTATATACATCAGCAATATTAAAATATAATAATAATTATTATTTATTATTTTAAGAAATGAATAAATATTTACAGATAAATGTATTGTGCACAGCACACATGTGCACATTCTAGTAAAACTATTTCATCATCATTATATATATTTAAAGAAATATATTTACGGAGAATACAAGCATACAATTTGCATATTGTGCACACCCTACACTATATCCTTTAGCATTAGTAAAAATGTATTTTATTAGCGTGTTATTCTGAACTAATTGTGTATTTAGAAAGCAAATATGATCCATTTGGATGCTGACGTCAACCTGAAAAGTTTCTGTAAATCTTAGTGTTATGTCATGTTCATGTTTGTTCATTTAGTCATGAGTAAAAGCAGATCTGCTCTTCCACACCCTGTGAGATGAGCCTGAAGTATATCTAGATGACTCTAGATATAAGCAGCGGAGCATGACCGTACCATGCTAGCAGTCCACATCATAACGAACAACAGACAATATCACATTACACCAAATAAAAAGCATAACTCGCATACCAGCTCGGTTTCAAACCCATCCTGCCATCTACTGTCTACATAGGGCAGCATATGTATATATAATATCTATGTTTTTGTTTGCATAATGTGTGTGTATACTATACTGTTTACATTATGTATATTCCAGTGCTTCCCACAGGTTTGAGATATACTTGCGGTAGTAGCCGGGTGGAAAATCCTCCTCTTACCCATGGCACAGAAATGGTCTATTAACTACATGTGACAAATAACAAATGATTTGTGTGATTTCTTTTTTTTTTGAACAATATTTAAATTGATTGAAATTCATTTTAATTACATAGGCTACTATTACATTTAATTACATACTAATATTATGGAAAATTACAGCATTTAAATGGTAGAGTTGTCCTTGAATGGGACACATATTTTACTGATACTAGCAAAATCCATATATTGATTAATATGTGTCAAATAATGTTCTTAGTCTTTTCTTCCTGTGGAGAAGCATCCCAGCCAGAAACTACAATAGTTTACGATGAATGAAATGGAAAAATGAAATGCAAATAAAATCAAATTAAATACAATTTATTGTGTAAATGGAAATTAAATTAAATACAATGAATTGTGTAATGAAAATACTAATAATGCCCAGAGGAAAAAAAAAACCTTTTATTTATAAACAAGCCCGAAATACACCGGGACTCTTATTTTGAAATGTATATAGTGACACTGCAACATGCAGCACAAAAATGCAAAAATGTTTCTCCATATATACTTAATATTAATTAATATAATCCTTTCTAAAATCCTTGACTTTCCTTCTCTTGTCTCTTTCAGGCAACCGTACGATTAGTAATCGACTACAAGAAAACCCAGAAAACCATTCTCAGGGTGAGTCCTCGGGTTCCTCTACGAGAACTGCTTCCGGCGATCTGCGAGAAATGTGAATTCGACCCGCAGACCACAGTTTTATCACGAAACGTCCACTCTGAAGACACTTTGGACCTGAGCGGCTCCCTCAATGATTTTGGCCTGAGGGAAGTGTATGCGAGAGAGACCAAAGGTCAGAACCCAGTGTGTGTTTATGCTAAGTGCATTAAAATGACTCGTATGAAATCATGCACGACCGGTTTCCATAAGGTCACATTGAGATACTCTGCAAAACATTCGCGTTATACTGTACTCTTGGGTTTGTGATTTTTATTTTTTATTTTTTTCTTGCAGTTATCAGCCCTGTGAGTCCTATTAGTCCAGTAAGTCTGCCTCCATCTCCGACTCACTCAGGTAAGTGATGTTAAATACACCACATCTTCCATTTTTTTGGAAAAATAATCAGCCTTTTTTGCACAGTTTGTACATGCAACTTCACTAGCCTTTGTTTTAGACTTGTCGATTGTCCATTGTCGATATGACTGACTGTATGCTTGTCATGTGATTGTTTTTTATTATGAAGCATCTTTGAGCTCAGCAAAGGCTCTATATAAATTAAATGATAATAATAATAGTAGTAGTAGTAATAGTAATAATAATAATGGTAAAAATATTGACAACTTTCAAATAAATAAACCAATGATGATAATTTTTAGATTTCTTTTTTTAATTTAAAATGTAATTTAATTTGTAAAATTTATATATGATATGTTATTCTAAATATTATAAATACACTATTTATTATAAATATTATAATAAAAACATTTTATTTGAAAGTTATGTCATTATTTTAAAAAAATGTAGCTTAATTTTTCTAATGGCTTAAAATCTCCTTTTTGCATGAATGTCCTTTAAATAATTAGTTAAGGGTGTCTAACAGAACTAAACTAACTGAACTGCATTGAATCACAGAAGTATTTCATCACGGGAAAGAGAAAATCCAGAAGGAGAAAGAAAAGAGGCGATTCAGCTTATTTCGTAAAGGAAGTAAGAAGCAATCCGAACAGGTGAGTTATGAAACCTATCTGTCTATAAAAGCGAACGATAACATGCTTTGAGATTTTCTGGTGATGTTAGGATAAGCTTAAAGGCGTGTGTGTTTTCACTTCTGTGTAAACATTCCCTGGTCGTATTTGTTTTATGCAAATGGTGAAATACTTTATTTACTCATGATTGGCTCTGGCTGGGAGTGTGCTGACTTGTGATTGGCTGTCTGTGGTTAAAGTCTATGACCGTGAGTGCACCAGCATCTCCAGTGCTCAGGAAGCAGAGGCCCGTCAGCTTGAGTTCCTTTAGCGCACATTCGCCCATTACATACGACTCCAACACCATGCCCTCCGATATGCCAAAGAAAAGACGAGCGCCATTGCCGCCGAACATGATGTCACAGAGCATGCCTACTGACCTCGGTTATCAAACTGCTGTGCAACCCGATGGCAACCAGGTATGTAGCGCTGTTCTGGGCTCCAGTTAATATTAACTAGCTTGCCACGAACATGCACTGGAGTCCAAAAGTCTGAGAGCACAGAGGAAATATGGTATTTCTTTCATGTAAATAAGTTTTTGGATCATAAGAAAGCAAAGAATAGGATTCTGCACAATTCTCCAGCATTTTCTTGGGTCAAAATGATTGTAGCTTACATACAGTACACGGTCATCCACAAACATTAAGCTGATTTATTACGTAATTCAAATTTAATCCATTGCTATATTATATATTATATTATATTATATTATATTATATTATATTATATTATATTATATTATATTATATCTAGTTTGACAAATTCTATATTTGTAAAATTTCGTTTTGTATTATATTATTGCTTCTATAAAAACAAAATCTGTGAAGACATTGGACACTTCAACTGCACTAAAAATGTCTGAAGGTCATTTGCATTGCATACAAAACATCAAAGTGAAAGGAAGAAAGACCGTACAAACACTTCTAACAAAATATTGAAATAAAAGGTTGTTTGGTAAATTTAAACGATAAAAGCATGCCTTGGTTACTAACGTCACTTTTCTTCAACATTTAGCTTAATGACCGTTAATCAGCTGGTGTTTGGTGATTTTTAGTGGACGTTTGAAGTTAGTTCTTCTCAAAGTGATGCAGACATTTATAATTGTGGTTTACAGTAGGTTTCCAGACACTCTTGGGTGCCACTGTAAGTAAGCCTTCATTATATCTTGAATTAAAAAAAATAAAAAAACGGACAAAATATATTTAGTTTGTTATAAAAAGTAGAATATTTTATTTTTATACTTTTTATTTTTCTATAAAAAAAAATCTATAAAAAAGAAAATAAATGCAATGACATTCAGACATTTTATACAATGCAATGCAAACTATATAAAAAAGTATTTTAAAGAAAAAAGAAAAACTATATTTTGTTTGTTATAAAAAAATATATTTTTTAAGTAAACAATTTGAAATAAAACCAATGCAGTGACATTCAGACATTGTGGTTTAGGTTTCCAGACACTCTTGGGTGCTACTGTAAGTGAGCCTTTATTATATCTAAAATGAAAAAAATAAGACAAACTAAAGTTTGTTTGTTAAAAAATGTAATATTTTATTTTTAAAATATTTTATTTTATTTTTCTATTAAACAATCTTTAAAAACACAATTAATGCAATGACATTCAGACATTTTATTTTATGCAATGCAATGCAAACTATAAAAAATAAAACTAATGCAGTGAAATTAAGTGTGGTTTTGGTTTCCAATCATTCTCGGTTCTTTGGTGTCACTGTAATTGAGTTTTCATTATCTTGAAAGACTTCTAAAGAAAAAACAAGACAAACTATACTTTGTTTGTTATAAAAGAAATAGCAGTGACATTCAGACATTTTTAAGTGTGGTTTAAGTTTCCAAACACTCTTTGTAAGTGATCTTTCATTGTTGTGGCAGTCTTTTAAAGTAAAACAAATAAGACTTTGTAACCTGTTATTTCATGACCTGAGTTCAAAGACCACGTCTGAATTTACGTATAAACGGCACTCTGCAAATACAATGAGCAGGAAAACCATGCTTTCACAGTATTTGTTTTGTTTCTACATAAACTCGGCGCTGGGTTGTTTCATTTCATCACCTTGTCATTAGGGAATGTGGTTACATTTCCCACAGCCAAATATTTGGAATTATATGTCATATTTATTACTCTCCCCCTGCCTGCTTTCCACAGAATATGACCCCTTTGAGCCGGGGGTCCTCGACAGAGTCGTCCTTCAAGAAGTCCACCAAGCGGAAGGCCCCTCCGCCCCCCACATCGAGCAGCGCAGCCCCTCCTGATGAAACCACACAGGACAGAGGCATCACAGGTCAGTCTGAACACAACAGAGTCTGAACAGTCTTATGTCAAGAAAGTATATGTTAGAATGCATGGGATATGTGCTATGGATTATGGTCTGGAAATGGGGTATAGTGATTTCTATACTTTATCCATTCAAAAGACTACAGAAGTGATCCCAGTGTTTCACATAAACCTGTTGCAATACATTTGTGTCTATGATTCGCTGTGCAGTGACGTCTTTTGTGATTGGTCATTATACCTACAGACTCCAGCCAATAGAAATGCTTCTCTATGCTCCTCACAGCACAGATCGTGAAAACAGACTGCAGTTTGTCATTCATTATAACTATCAAAGTGTAGAGACGATGTATTGTAAATAATAGATTCATAATGCAGTGTGGAGAGCTTCATTCATTAAAATGGAAGTTTGTGGTATCGCCATTAAACTAAGATGCGTGATAGCTTTTAATGACTATAAAGGGAGTTTACAAATGTGAATATACGTTTTTGATTTTATACAGAACTTAATATTAAGTGACTTATATTTTAGGAACACTGTTGTATGATTGTGATGAATGTCCATGCAAACACAGCAGTGTTTCGTTCATGAATGAATCTAGTGAGTCAATGACCGAATGATTCAATGAGTCACATGCTTCGTTCCTAAATGAATCCGCTTTTGAATGAATGATTCAGTGACAAAGACAGCGACTTGCTGCCACCTACTGGCGGTTAGAGTTTTATTTTTTAAGTATAGATTGTCATTTAAATTTGTTTCATATTTCTATATTCAAAACTTAATAATTAAAACATTAATTTCACAACATTGTTATTATGAAATGCATTAATGCCACCTCCGAGACTTCTCTAAATATTCCTTAATGACATATTTTGCTCTTCTGTGTTTAAACTCAAACTCACTAAAAGCTATGAGAATTTAATATCTTGGCTATTTCATCATGTTTTGTGCTCAGTAATCTGTTGGCAGTAGGTGGAGAAGTAATGAAAGAAAAGTTGCTATTTAGAGTTAAGAGTATTATTCGAAGTTCTTATTTCATTATTTAGAGGATTTAAGGGGGCTTGAATGAGCACAGCGGTTGTACTTTGAACGGGACGGAGATGTAGGTGGACATTTGGGGACAGTGACCGTGTGTTGCAATTGACTTTCTCAAGGCTTTGTCTCCACCTAGTGGTGCAATAAACACATCACTGCTTTCTTTGATTTGATCTATGCCTTTTACTATCTTAGTGATGTGGTTATGCTGCCTTATTAGATACCTTCTGTGTTAGACACCTGCCAGTTCTAAGGATCTAAATGAATGCTATTTTTCCCAATTTGTGTATATGCCTTCTATATGTGATTTTTCAAACAAAGGTTTTCAAACAGGGGTCTGTTGGCAAAGCTTAAAAAATTGAAAAAATAATTGATAAAAGTAATATTAAAATAAATAAAAAGAAGATAAAAATAAATGAGCATCAGATTAAAATGAACTAGATTCAAATAAGTAAATAAATGCTTAAATATCTAACAGTACAGTATTAAATAGAAAAAAATAGAAAAATATTGTTATGTAGATTCAAATAAACTAGATTCAAATAAATACATAAATATCTAATGAACAGGACTATATTGAGAAATACTAGGAATTATGCAATAACGTACAATAAAAAAGTAGATTAAAATACACAAAGAAAATTTGATTAGATTCAAAACTGTAAATGACTAAATAAATACAGTAAATGGGGTGGTGTTGGCGCAGTGGATAAGACACACGTCTTTGGCGTGAGAGACCTGGGTTCGAATCCACTGTGAGACACCAATGTGTCCCTGAGCAAGACACTCAACCCCTAGTTGCTCCAGAGGCGTGCGACCTCTAACATATGTGGCAATTGTAAGTCGCTTTGGATAAAAGCGTCTGCTAAATGAATAAATGTAAATGTAAATGTAAATACATGCATATCTAACATTGCAGTCAAAAAAATAGAAAAGTAATGTAGCTTAATAGAAACTTCCTGTTTATATTTTAGACATATTTATAATATCAATTTTGCATTGTATAAAATGGGTCTTTATACAAGAGACTAAACAGATGCTTAAACATTTTATCATGGGGGTCCGTCGCATGAGTAAGATTATGTATCATCAAAAAAACAAAAAAAGCTTGTAATATGATGTTAATACAACATGAGATCCTAGAGTAAGCTCTGAGTTGTGTAGGCATCTCAGAAGGCAGCTCACGATGTGCTGGATGTGAGCCGTTGGGTGGAGGCTGTGCTGGGGAGAATTTACTGGATGAGTTAAATGTTTGCAGCTGCATTAGCTCGACTCGTTCTCACACTCATACACACGTTATACACTCACACACGTATGGGGCACACGGTTACAAATGAGCTGCAGCTGCGGTGTGTGTTTGGGTGTAAACAGCTCTGACATTCCATCAGTGCAAGCGTTCAACCTGTCATTTTCCTGGATGAGAAATTGAATGATTTTGTTTCCAGTTCCACTGAATGATTACAGCTCCCTAATGATTAAGTAGGCTGATGCTTATGAGTTTAACAACAATGAGTCTTTTGGACCTGTTCAATTTAAGGAATTGACCTTTTTTTTTTTTATTCATTATTGGTTGCATGGCATTTTTTTTTAATGCATGCAGTTTTTTTTATATATACTGTCTGTCTTTCTCTCTCATCACAATCATCCTTAACTGCAAGCTCAGAAACTTTACTAAAACATTTATTTTGTGGAAGCAATTCTTTATTGCTTTAATTTGGTCTCTGTTGCCTGTGCGTTTGACTCTGAATGTGCTTTGCCACATCTTACAGTATGATATCATGGTTTAGAGTTCTAAAACTCAGAGCCCTCACTGAAATTTTAATGAGATGTCTATTTTCACTAATTACTGTTGTACTGTAGACTCTGTTGCCAAGGTAACACACCACCATGCTTCATAATTAGACAGTTTGATCACCTCTGTCTATCTTCTTTAATCAAATTTCAATTTAAACCATGTCTGTGCTGGTAAGAGATGCAACAAAACCGGTCCTCTTGTAATCATTGAAGCTTTGCATACTTTGCTCTATACAGCTCACCTGCATTGCACATCTGTGGAGTAAATGCATTAAGAAAAAAAAACATCTCTCTCTAACTTTTATATGCTTTATCTCTGAAAGCACTCATAAAAATATATTTTATTTTAAGACGTGGGTTTTCTGTGAAGTAAAAAAAAAAAGTGAGATGAGGAGTGTAAGTGCCATCTAATCACGAGCCGAAATCTGCAGGCAGACTTTTCTTTTTGTTCATAACTATACAAAGACGGCCTCCAGAGTCCCCTCAGGGATCATTCACACGCTTTTGTTTCTTACAAGTGTGTTTTATGAATCCTCTGCAACTTTAGCTGAGCTGCATTGTGTCACAAGGCTTTTTTTTCAATGCAGGGTCGTGTCAACACTGATTGGCTGGTAAGGCCTAATAACTTCACTGCCAGACACTGAGAAGGCAAATAAATAAATAAAGAGCCCCAAAACACACAAATATGAGCTCAGGGTGGAGCAGAGATAGAAAGAGCGTCTGCAGAAGGAATCTAAATGTGTGAGAGAGATCACAGAGACGGCTCTCTGGATGTTTCTTCATCTCGCTGGTCTCCTGAGAGGGTGATTGAAGAGCTGAATCAGGCAAGAGAAGCGAGACGTCTTAATTAACAGCACTCGCTCAGTCTGAGGAGCAGAGAATCCATATTAATGCTGCATATGCCAGATCTCTCCCTCTATCAGCTGAGACTGGGCATCACTTCAAGTGGATGTGGAAACCCCTGAGTTAGTGTTGCTTAGGGATACAGTGAAGAGCTCAAAGGATTGGGCTGCTCTTTGTAATATTTAAGCATTTGACTTTGTGCATTTGTCGTGATTTTACACTGCAGAAGTGGCTTTGGCGTCTCCTCTGGAGGAGATCAGGGAACAGGAGGAGATCAATGTGAGAGCAGAAGGTCAGGTGGCCGCTGTGGAGGAGGAGGAGGAGGAGGAAGAGGAAGACAGCAGCCTCAACTTGTCTGCCGACATCTCTCTGGACTCGGGCCGCGCTGGGACGCCATCTCCCTCTCAGGAGGCAGAGATTCTGGGAAGTGGGGTGGCCAGAGACAGTCCGTCATGTGACCAGTCCACTGATGCAGAGTATGTACTACTGTACAGTAACGTTCATTTTATACAAATCTAAGAGCACAACTAAAACTACCAGAAACACGTCACATAAAGCCTTGATGCATAATTCATTATAAAGTGTATAAAGCATTTTAAAATGTATCAAGTAATCAAGTAATGCATTATATCTTGCCGTAAATAATTATATTTAAAAATGTAAAATGCAGAGTGTAATAGATGTGTTATAGTGTATTAACTGTGGTTACAATTATTCATGAGATTTTACAGTGCATTATAAGGTGCATTACAAGGCATAATTAATGCATTCAAACGGCTTTTATAATGCATTATACTGTATATATACAGGCCTTAAGTAAAGTGTCAACCTGAAGCACCCTATCAACTCAAAAACAAGCCAGATCACTCCAGCAATGCTTGGAAACCCATCGGAAAACCTTTCTATGCCTGTTGTTTTCGTTGAATAAAAATGAGAATGATTCAGTATGATTTTTGATAATTGCTATAAATATGATACAGAATTAAAATATAAATATATGATGAAATGGTTATACTAAGTTTCGTTTTTTTTACATTAGTTAACTGCTTTAGTTAACTATGACAAATACTTATAAAACATTTATTAATCGTAGTTATGTTAATTTCATTAAATTCATTATTAAAATCAAAAGTTCTATTTATTCATACTTAATGGTCTTAAGCTAACAAGGAACAATTGTATTTTTTATTAACAAAGACCGTTATATGTAAGGAATGTATTGTTCATTGTTTGTTAGTTTTAGTTAATGAATTAAACAACGTTATCTTATGGGACCTTCTCGTAAAATGTTACCAAAAAAACTATTATAATATTAGAAATTGTGTCTTGCCAAGTAACTGAAATTAAATAGGTTTAAGATCAAAGTACTGTAATAAAATGACTAAAACAGAATAGAAATAAAATAAAACGGAATAGAAATAATACAAAATAAAAATGACAAACGAGTATAAATAGACTAAAACACACTTAAATGAACATGAAAATATAAAAATAGAAACTCATTTAAAAAAATTAATAAATATTAACAACAACAATGCATATTAACCAGAAAAAACTGCCTAGCAACAAACCAGATCAATCTAGAAATGCCTGAGATTTAGGTTCATTTTTTATAAATGTATGTAAATGGTTTTTATTTGTTTGTTTTTATTAAGTGTACTTTTAAATAAAATAAATCAATACATTTATGCATTTAGCAAACGCTTTAATCCAAAGCGATTTTTTTTACCTAACGTGTTCCCTGGGAATCGAACCCACAACATTTTTTAAACCTACTTTTCTATGTAGTTTTTAAACTTTGCATGGCTTTTCCCCTTGACAGAGTTGCAGAAGCCATAGTGAATGGAGAGATTAAGTCGGAGCAGGCCACAAGCTCTCATATCCCTTCAGAAGAGATAGGTAAGCTTCAACCCATGGGTGAGATCCTTCAGCACCTCTGGTTTTTACACCGTGTTACACTTTAGTGTACTTTATGCAGTTGTTATTCATACCTGTGAGTCATTTTTGCAGCTTAGTTTAAATAAATGCTGTGGTTAGGTTCTGAAACGTCCTGTAGTACATCAAACTCTTTAATCTCAGAAGATCGAACAGGAAAATCGGATTCCTCATGATATGATCTCTGAAGAAAGTGCTGTTTGATGTGCAACGGGTTACAGTTTGCAGTAAACCTCCGGTGACAGAATAAAAAGGCTTCGTGCATGACTATGTTTCTCTTTCTCTAGTGCCTCCAACGGAAAAAACAGAAGAGGTGATGAAAAGTGGCCCTGTTCTGGAGGAGGTTTCTGTGAGTGCCACAGAAAAGCCTGCATCTTTGTTCAACGAGCTGCAAACCACTGAATGCGGCATCCAGACGTCGCATACGGATTTGCAAGCACAGGGCACCGAGTCCATCCTCGAAGACCAAGCGCCTAAAACCACCCCGAATTCGGTCAGCATTGCTCACACCGAAACTCAAACGCAGATGGAGTCCCAGAAACCCTCCACTGAGCCATCGAGCTCATGCACTGAACCCTCCACAGCTCCATCGGAGTCCTCAACGGGCCTAAAAAGAGACATGGCCACTTCTACAGAAGAGCTGCGTCTTCCTGAACCACCGTTGCCTGCGATCCAACCAACTAAGGATCTTACGTCCACACCAACCTCTAAAACAAATACTGTAAAGCATATCGTAGATGCAGAACCCAAACCCAAACCGTCCAATGAGCTCACCCGTGAATACATTCCCAAAGTGGGCATGACCACCTACACCATCGTGCCTCAGAAGTCTCTCGAAAAGCTGCGTTTCTTTGAAGTAGAGTTAACTTTGGAGCCCAATGTAGAATACAAGCCTGAAACAAAAGCAGTTTCCAATGGTACAGTCGCTGCTAACGGCCATCAGAACGTCTTTGCAGAAACTAGTCCTTGTACTTCACCTCTAGCTACCATTTCATCCCCTGTAGAAGGAACTGAATGCAAGAAAGTTCCACCGGCAACAAGACCCAAACCAGCTTCTTTCCGCCTGCCGCAGCACAAACGAACACCCGGGGATTATGTAACCTCGGCGGTCGTTCGCCGAGCGAGTGTGGGCAGTAATAGCAGCAGCAGCAGTTGTAGCAGTCCTGTGACCCGGCCCAAAGAAACTGCAAGCAGCCCGCAATCAGATGTGTTTCCTGCACTGGACACCTTCCCTCCTCCACAGTTGCAAAGGGAAGCTGAGGAGAACGCTAGAGCCAGTGATGCACCTGCAACGGTGGATGTGCCTCTACCCGAAGCTCCCAAATTCCCAGCGACCTCTGTAGTGTCTCGACAGAAGAGTCTTCCCACAAACCCCACACATTCGCTGAGTCTAGAGAAGCTGAGAAGCTTCGCCGCTCCCAAACCGTACTCGCCCTCTTCGCCCTCTCGTTTCGCTCAGGCCGTGTCTTCTGCAGTGAAGAGGTCACAGTCGCTTTCCCATCAACCCCTGGGGCAGTTACCACGCACACATCTTCTCACAAAACAGAGATCCATTACGGAGTCCCCTGAGCCGCCGGCCAGCACTGTGAGTACAACCTAGTAAAACTTTAATTAATAGTGGTCCCTTAGGGCCAAATCTCACAAAAATATGGCCAGGTCACAATAACAGTATGTTGGTTTTTCGAGTGTGTGTGTGTGTGTGTGTGTATGAGTGTGTGTTTAAATAAATGTTTTATTATTTATTTACATTTTTTTATCACAATCAATTTTTTTTGGAATTGCAGTATGCATTGAAAACGTATTTTTATTGAAATTCTAGATTATTATTATTATTATTATTATTATTGTATTTTAAGTAAAATACTTTTATGTTTTATGTTTTAACAAAAAATAAAGACTCCATTTAAAGATTTTGCATTGCAAAATGAATTGAAAATGTATTATTTTTCTAATTATTATAAGAAAAAATATGATATATTTTAACAAAATAAAGAATATTTTCTTTACAAAATAAAAAATACAAAATGATCCCTTTTTCTTGAATTTAATTTTTCCACCCAAATTTGCTGTAATGAGCTTATATGTTTTCTTTTGATTTGTAGGTCTTACAATTTTCGGTTATGATTCACAATTGATTCTCATTACTGGAACACAGAGCAGAATCATGAAGCGAGTTTCATTAATGCTATTTTGTTTAATTGGTCCTGCATCAGATAAATGTATTTGTCTGTTGCATATGTTGTTGTTGTTTCAGCATCTTTTGTGTAAAGATACTGTATGTAAACAGTTTTACGAATGTTTCAAACATCTGTTCTGTTCCTTTATATTTTGTTTTATTTTTTAAATGCAAGCACATACAGTACTTTTCACTAATTTTAATGAATCATATCACTGGAATGTGCCACCACAACAACCCTATAAATCAAAAATGAGGCCACATCTTGACATATTTGCTTGTAGTTGTTACTCAACATCAGTTTGAAAAAAAATATATATACAGTATATATAGTTTCTCCCATAGTTGCAGGGGAAATGTGCTTTAAAAAGGTCCCAATGCAAAGGACAATGTTAATTCTCAGAATATTCGCATAATACTCAGAATATATTCGCAGAATATATTTTTCAATTCCCTTCATTTGAGGTAAAATAGAGATTTTCTGACAGATTTGATAAGAAGAACTAATAAACCGACACTGTGCAGAATCCGTGTGTGTGGAGTCGGACCTGCGAGGTTTTTTGGGTGCTGCTGTAGCAGTGCTTGACTCATCTTTGTAGCCTCATTGTACTACAGTTGTTTTGTAAGTAAATATTCTATTGTGAAACCCACCCGGTTTAAACCGGCGCTGGTAAATTAATATTGGGAGTTGGATGACACTCATTGTAATGGCAGCGTGTGTACTCAATGTGTTGACGCACATGGCTCATTAATCTATGTCCTGGATTGACCTGTCTACTGGTCTTTGTTGTTGCGTTGTCGGGGTCAGCTGAGAGCGTGTTTAGAGATGCAGGGCGCTGTTGTGTGCTGTCAGAGTATACAATGTATGTTTGGTCTCATCGGCGTCAAAACAGTCATGAGTAAAAGCTTTTGTTTGCTGATGGGTTAAATTATTTTTAAGATCATGTGAAACATTTATGAGAAGATTTAGTCAAGTGTGTCTAAGCTTTTGACTGATGGTGTATGTAAATACAGCTGTTTTTGACTGTCTCATATTGGTGCATAAAAATTAATATGATTAAACGTTATTCGTTCTTCATACAGAAAACTGCTTTGGAAGACATGCCTTGATTTATTTAAAAATGTATATTAATATATATATATATATATATATATATATATTATACAGCAAGGATGCATTACATTTATCAAAAGTGACAAAGACGTTTATAATGTTGCAAAGGTTTTTTTTTTTTTTTTACTTTATAATCCTCAAGAATCCTGTTTTTTTTTTTTTTTTTCTGGTTTCCGCACAAATATTAAACTAAACAATGGTTTTCAACATTGATAATAATCAGAAATGTTTCTTGAGCAGTAAATCTGCATATTAGAATGATTTCTGAAGATCATGTGACACTGAAGACTGGAGGAATGACGCTGAAAATACAGCTGCACATCACAGAAATAAATTATATTTAAAAACCAATATAAATAAATGATAAACATAAGCATCTTCTTTCAAAAACATCTTACTGAACCTAAACCTTTGAACAGAACTGAATTTGTGGAAAAAAAGAAGATATATTTAAATTAGTTTTTTCATTTTAAGTTAAAAACATGTTTTTAAATTTAATAATATAATATAATATAATCCAGTACAGTACAATTTAATTTAATTCAGTTGTATTGCCCTCGGCCTGAACATTTAAGTTAATTTGTATTTTTATTTACATGCAAAAAAAAAAAAAAAAACATTTAAAGAATCTTACAGACCCCAAACTTTTTAGACCGTAGGGAATTGGTTGAAATATATTTTTATATTTAAGTTAGTTTTATTTTATTAAAGTAAAAGTGAATATAACATAAAAGTGAATATAATATAATACATTTTATTTAGTTGTATTACCCTGTGGCCTGAACATTTTTATGAAGTTAATTTGTGTTTATTTACACTAATGTGTTTATGCAGTATTTTAGACATTAAAAAATATATTTAAAAAAATAATCTTTGACCCCAAACCTTTGAACAATAGTGAATTTGTTGAAAAATATTTTAATATTTTTGTTTATAATATAAAATCAATTATTCAGCTGTGTTGCCTTTCCCTTTGTCAAAAATATTTTTTTAACCATAATTCAAGAACTACACCAATTCATGTCTATTAAATCTAATGGGGATCTTCAGCATTTTGCATACATACGTGTGTGAGTGTGTGTAGTTGTTCAGATGTGTGTGTGAGAGTGTCTGTCAGTGGGGTACAGTTGAACATCTATCTGTGTCGTCTTCATGTGATTTATGCGCGTGACGCAGAAGCAGCAGTGTCTTTTTTTCACCGCCCCTGTTCCTGCCTAGTGTGTATCATCCTCACCCGTCATTGAGAGAGTGTGTATTGTGTGTTTTCTTCCCCACTGTGGACCACAGGTGACAGACAATGGAGAAGGACGCACAGAGAGATCCGGAGAGGCCCCATGGCAAACAGCAGGCCACGGCGGCCAAGCGCCGAGCTCCACCCGAGACGGAGGCATGGGAACATGTAAGATTGGAAATACTCAACCGTCACCAGTGAGTGAATCTAACTCTAGATCTAACCATCTCTAAAGAGCTCGCAAACCCTGATAATACAGTAACCCTTTATTTAAAGGTCCTTTGTGTGCTTTAACACTATTAATATCTGATCTTTGCTGAATCATTTAATAAAGTCTCTAAAGTGTACTTTTTCCTGCACAGGGGTCTGAAGCATCTTTAGTGCCGTCTGCCACATTGAAGGGAATGTCTGAAGTCTTTCATTCAGTGGAAGAATGAAATGTGCCTCCTTTGACGGAATTCCAGTGACACTCGTTCTCAAACATTCAAGAGTAGATCTTCTGTCTCTGTTCCAATTGTTTTTTTTTTTTTTTTTTTGCATAATCATGATTTTAGGTTTCTCACCGGTCAGAACTGTGCACTTTTACCATTAAAGTGTACTTATCATTCACTTTTTTTTTTTGCTTTTTCCCTAACACAGCAGTTTTTAATTAGCCACAACATGCCTTAAAAAAAAGAAAGAAAAAAAAAATATATATATATACATATGACCTGTATATTGTTTCATATTATATAAATAAAAAATCATATTTACTTAATATATATAAATAAAAAATAGAAAATATTTCAAATGCGTATAAATAAACAACAGTTCGTTAAAACCATGACCATACAACATATTAAATTAGGCTTTTTCTGATGCAGAGCAGACACATGGAGATGAACTACAGCTGTGGATTTCTTTTATTAATTTATTCTGCATTTGGACAATTCAAAGTTTTTCTCCCCTTAATATCTGTTACACATTTTCCCTCTTAATAATTGTAGCAGAGATGCTATTAATGTTATCATATTTTAAAATGACTATTTTCGGGTTGCTTTGTGAAATGAATTACATTATGAAATATGTAAATATGCAGATGTGAAAGAAAATGCTCTATTTCGAGGACTTTGTTTGTTTGTTTAAATTATTAGGCGTAGATTTGATTTGTATAATTATTAGCCAATGAAAAATGGTACTAAAACTTCTTCAGTTACACGAACCCTTCCTTTATTCTCGTGCCAAACATTAGGACACAGTTTATCTACGTTAATTATTATGGGCTGCAGTTATAATATGTTAAAATGGTAATATGTTATGACATTGAACAGTTTTCTGGAGCCCACAAAAACAAATGATTAATCAAAGCTGTTGCCAAGACAGAAAACACTGGGCTTTTCATTCATTTTGAGGAGAATACTGCTGTAGTATATGTATGAACTCTCTTTTCTGTATTAAAGACTTTTAAAGTTGGCACCCTCTTGTGTTATTTTTTTGGGTCTAATTCCAAATCAGTTTTTGACGCTGTGAGGATGTCGAAGTGTAGTATGTCTTATTTCAAGCATGCCGTGAACAATACAAAGTAGCTGTTTACGTTCCCAAGTATGAACAATTACTGCAATCTGACACTGGCTTGACTCTGCCACCTTTATTTATTTGTGTGTCATCCAGCTGACACAGATATTCACTTCAGTGATGTCTGTTTGGTGTCTTTTGGTTCAGTGGAGGATCTCGTCCGTTTCTGATGAATAAAGGTTTAATGCTGAATGGAGAAACATATAGGGCTGAAGTCTCACTAAAGAAATGTGATGTTTTTCTGATCCCAAACTGTGTGAAGATCAAAAGGCATTCGCTGAAGAAAATAAAGAAGCAAATATTTGTCAAATATCAAAGGAAATAAAGTAAATGCAAAGGCTGGGACTCTTCTGCTGCTTCATAGAGATCTGTTGTACCCTGCCAATCCTTGATTTGTCTTTCTTTCTGACTTTTTCTTTTTGTAATTCGATTTTTTTTTCTTTGTATGCTTTTTTTTCAGTTTTCATATTTCTTTCTTTTTTTTTCCTTTTTTTTTTTACAGATATGCAGGTCAGACCTAAACTCCAAACCCTTTTTTATTTTACTTTTCAGTGTTATTTCTTTCTTGATTAATTTTCTTTTCCTTTTCTTCTTCCTTTTTAAAAATGTTTTCATCTATTGTAGTTTTTATTGCTTTTCTTTCTTGCATTTTCTTCATGTTTCACTTTCTTTTTTGCCTTTTAAATTCTATCTTGCATCTTCATCTTTTTTTCTTGGATTTTCTTCATCTTTATTTTTCTTCAGCTTCATTTTAAACAAAAGTTCATTTTTCGTATCTTAATTAATTATTATTTGCATTTTCATTTCTTGCATTCTCTCCATTTTGCAATTTAATCTTTTCATGCATTTTTCATTCTTTCAGCTGCATGTTATGTTTTTCTTTTCTCTCTTGGATCTTTCTTTTAATTCCTTTCTTGCCTTTTTTCCGTCTTTAATTTCTTTTTCCTTTCTATCGGTTTATTCATCTTTATTTCATTCTTTTTAGCTGCATGATGATTTTTACGTGTTTTGCCTGCATTTTCGTTCTTTCTTTCTTTCTTGCGTCTTCTCCATCTTTAATTATTTTGGCTGCATGTTCGTGTTTCTTCTCCATTTTTTTCTTGCATTTCCTTAATCTCTTTTTCTTCTGCCTCTTGGTTTATTGCAGTTCTTTTCTTTCAGTCTCTCTCTCTCGCTCTCTCCTTCTCCAGACGCGCACATCGTATCGCATCTTCGCGCAGCTCCTCTTGTGTGTGTGTGTGTGTGTGTGTGTGTGTGTGTGTGTGTCGTGACGTCGCGACGTCGCGTCGCGGTGCAGACGGGTACCGGCAGCGATGGTGGAGAGCGCGCGAGCGTCGAGCAGAAGCAGGTACACATCGCCTTCAAATGCGACGCTGAAGTGGCATCTGTGGGATCTTAAGGCTTGGCAGGGACGCTCTTTCACGCGCTACAACAACAACAGCAGCCTACTGTACTGTTTGAAATATGCATATGTCAGCAAAACTACTCTAGCGTTCACTGCTGCTGTTTAGGACGAGAAGCGAGTCGTAAGTGTCATTTAACCTTACTTTTTATGACTCCATGACTGTGTGATGCGTTTAAATGCCTCACGTTCGCTTCATAAACACATCAGTTGGTTGCAACTTATGGAGGAGTTACTTTAGGATTTCCACCTTTTTTCCATTTACATCAGTGTGAGGGTTAGTTATTTATTTTCCCATAAGCTACACGTTTATGGCGTTTTAAATGAACATGTTGAGTTTTATTAGGAGATAAATGAATCCGAGGTGAAAGTGGCCGCCTCCTGGTCAGACAGAGAAGTGCACGCGACGCTCGGCTGACGGACGGCTCGTGCCAAACATTTGTATCAGCTCTTTGGTTTAAAGTTATTATTGACCTCGAATACAGCGGTTAACACTCTTTTTTTGCTACGATTTATTCAAAACATGAGATCTGCTATTTCTGTCAATTATCATCCATACCAGTTTCTGAAGAATATAGATGTTTTTGAAGGAGATCCGTGTTGTAAAGCAGCAAAAGAGAATTTAAATATAAATATGAGCGCACACAAACTTAAAATAGGGCACAATGTACTGTTAAAAAAAATAATAAAATAAAAAGATTTTCTGTATTGATTTGTTTTTTTACAAATGTTTTACCTGAATTTTAAATTTTGGATATCCAATATATATAAGTTCGGTTTTGCTGATATCTGGTTGGCTGATGTGTTTTTGGTGGGTGTGGTTTTGTAGAGGGCGGATTTAATTTGGTATAACTGTGGAGATCAGATTCCCAACCTTTTTTTTCATCTACCAATATAACATATCTGCCCCCCCAAATATATATAATATTGACTATAAAAAACAGTAACCTGAAAACATTCAGTGTAAGTACAAATGGCCAACAAACAACTGTTATGATTTTATATTATATTTCATTACTCCTATTTAGTACATCATTAATATAATACAATTCAATACGAATATTCTACTTTTCTGTCACAATACCATGTTTACTGTCAATGTTACTGCAGTAAAACCATGGTCAATGTTGGTGATTAGTAGATTAAACACCTTCTAACTGGATCTTTGTTGCACAGGTGTTTCCACGTCAGTTCAGCTCAGATTTATTTGGTTTTAAACTATTTTAAACCTAGCCTCCTAAGGGCCCAGGTAACCACTGCTGTAGATTCTGATTCATTTCAGTGAACTGAATCTTTTATATCAAATGATTCAATCAGATTTATATATTTTATTCATTCTGCATGTCTTATTGTTTCATGTGGAACACCACACCAGAATATCTTCTATAGCTACAAATGCTGAAGCAGAATATGCTGTATTCATAAAATCATAATTGTTATTGGATCATAACAGGTGTAGTATGGCAGCGTGCTCTTGTGATTGTAAATGGGGGTGATCCGAGGCGTGGCTGACCTTTTGATGTTAGGATTTACATGCAGTATGTAAAGATTATATTACACTGAATAAAATATTGCATACTATATATAATCATGCTTAGGGAGCATATACTTTATTACCAGTTGAGAGCTGGGTTTAGCTTAAATGTGATTTGTGCATAGAGCCGTCTTTTAGGCACAAAACCAGTTTCACATGCTTTATAAAAGGGCAGATTTCAGCGAAGGGGAATTATTTTTATTAGTAGTAGTAGTAGTATTATTATTTATAGATTTTTTTATTTTTTTAAAATATTTTAAATAATAATAATATTAAATCGGACAGTATAATAGTGTTATTTCAGTAATTTTATATATATATATATAAATTATTAATATATATATATATATTAATTATTAATATTAATATAATAATCTATATATATATTATTAATTGTAATATTTTAAATAACTATTTATTAAGTTAATTTTTATTTTACAGTTTAATAGTATTATTTCAATAGAAGTCTTCCTTTATTGATGATATTTTTATAATTTTAATAGAAATAGTAATCATACTTCATTAAGTAATTTTTGCAGTACATTAGTATTGCAATAGTAATATTGATTTAATTTTTATAGTTACGACTGCTACTACTACAATAATTAGTAATATTTATTTATTAAAAAAAAAAATTCTTCTCTTATTTTCTTTCATTAATTGATCACGTTTGTAATAATTAACAATAAACAGTAACCAGAACGGTTATATGCCTCGTTGCCTTGCAAACACTAAATATGTAACGAAAAACTTGTATAAAAATGAAAGTGATTATTTTGATCACTTATTCAGAATCCCCCACTGAAAAGGTCCTATGGGCTTCTGATAAAGAATTAAAAGGGTTTACTTTTCGCTTTAATCAAGGAGAGGTAAAATGTCAATATGAAGCAGTAACTTCCCATCCGTCCTCATTCATCTGCGTGGCTCCACGCCGCTCGGACAGATCTACAAAATGTTTTATCTTTGATTTAGATTGCATGTTAATGCCACATTAGAGAGGCCAGTGTTTGTGAATGCAGGGATTGTAGTGATGGAGCACATGCAGTGGGTGTCTGAGCTTCTGCTACAGGCTATAATTATCTGCTCTTGTATGTCCTGCGACTCTTTTGTGTGAAAAGACCATGTGATAGTCACTCCACAACTGGTTCCTGCAAAGTATTTACACAGGCAACTGGCTTCACGGAGCGTTGCTTTGCACAAAGAACTTGTATGTGATTTAAATGTGCTATGCATTTCACCACTATATAACACAAATCAGGCCTAGGAATATTTGGGGGACGGAGTCAGCTTTGACTTTCAATGAGCCGTCGCTCTACTGGTGTTAGGAACATAAAACGGGTCATTCCTGTTATGCATTGTTTTCATCACATCACATCGCATAGAAATATTAAAAAACGTTTTTAAAGATTTTTTTAATCCTAATAATAACGATAGCTATTGTTGTTGTTGTTGTTATTATTATTATATTGTCAAATAAAAAATGAGTATTTGTTACTGTTATTTTTATTTAATTGTATTATTATTATTATTATTGAAATGGCAAAATTAATATAATAAAGAAACATATTACTATTGAAATACTATTATACTTTAAATATTGTCATTTTGAATCTGGCACTGAGTAGCGACTAACTTGAGCTCTTTATTTCTATCCTGTTAATTTTCTTGCATTGTGTAAATATATTTATCAGTCATGCATGAGTAAAAGAGGTCAGATTTCTGTAATAGTATAGTGAATATGTTTTAAATATGCATAAATTAATCTATTACCTTTCCTACATAATTTTTAACAAAAAAGATTTGTAAAATATCTATTTAGGAGTCTTAGACCTTTCCAACGATATATAGTTTGTCATGATTAGATTAGGATTTAATTGTAATATAGTGAAGTTAACGTAGGGGGCCCACCGAAGGACGGGTGACCGTAACAGGTTAATAATAACTTTATTAATTTGTTTAAATAATTGCTTGTTTGACTGGATCACAATAAGAAGGTGCATTAAGTATAGTTTCATTTTGCCATTAAAATTAATTTCAATTTTCTTTCAATCTAGAAATGCATTGAAAAATAAACGACAAATTCTGTAGTATTATAGAGGAAAATGTGTACTGTATGTAATGTAGTTTTAGCTATATCCCAAAACAATTCGCAGTATATTTTAAACAACTTTTTAGATAACAGGCTTTCACTGATTCTGCATTAAAAAAAAAAAAAAAAATGCAAATCAATTTTACACGAAGGCAGAGCAAGATACTGAGGTAAATTGTACCTATTTTTCATGTTTTAATTTATGTATTTTTATATTGTTTGATTAATTGGACCATAACAAGAGTAAGAAGGTGCATTCAATTTAGTTTAATTTTGACATTAAAATGACACAAAAATTAAAAATTCCAGCTTATATTTGTATATTTCAGTATATTTCTTTATTTTGAATGACGATTCAGATAACAGGCTTTCACTGCGTGAACAACACATTTTCTAACTGTTTTCAGTTGCCTTGGCAGATTAAGATACATAGGTTAATTATTTTATATAATAAGAACATGAAGGTGCATTAAATATGGTTTCATTTTGGTGATATTATTTTCTCTATAATTCCATCTTGCTGTTAAAAAAAAAGAATTATATAGAATTATTGTGTAAAATGTGTACGGTATGTAATGTTTTAGCTATATGTCACAATAACTCGTATTTTTTTATTTAGTTTGATTAATTGTAACACAATAATAGTAAGAAGGTGCATTAAATCTAGTTTCATTTTGCCGTTACAATATTTTTTTGATTTTTCCTAAAATTCCATCTTACAATCAAACCAAAGTTGCACTGTATGTATTTTTTTTTTTTTCACAAAATAAATTTTCAAACTTTTAAGACATTTTACTTTTAAGTTAAATCATATTTTCTATTTTTTAATATGACTTTTTTTATACTTATATTGTACTGTACTTGTACAGTAACTTGCACTGTACTGTACTGTACTTATATAGTTTACCAATAATGTAATAAGTTTTGTGAAGACAAATTTTGTTGTATAGCGCTTTTCACAATTATGCATTGTGTTAAGGTAGATTTCCAAAAAATATGTTAGTTTATAATATCTGCTAGATTATATAGTTTAAACTTTTGATGATACAAGCAATCAAGCAGTTGAGATTTGCTATATATTGAGATTCATCTATGCTAGTATACTGTATGAATGCAGATTAAGTTGCACATACTTATATATCCAACTTTGTATAAAGAGCTGGTTGACAATATATTTAAATTTTACGTCAAGATAAGAAAATCAGGCAGTTGAGTTTTGCTACATAGTATATATTGCTTTAGGCAAGTACTGTATGTACGTGAATAAAGTTGGATATAATATCTAACATTTCTGAGATTTGCTACATACTTTATATTTCTTTACGTGAGTGTACTGTATGTACAGTATGTGGATAAGGTAGGATGTACTATATATATCTGTCTTTTAACTAGATATCTGAAAGGTCCATTCCTAAGTCGTTCTTTCAGTGTAAGTCTATGGGTGTGAACCCAACGTGTGATGAAGCTCTGCTGGAGCTCTAGTGGACTTCATCTAGTGGCATTTTCAAGGTCAAACGACTAAATAGGTGGGTTAAGTGTGTGTGTGTCATGTCTCTAACGTGCAATTATGCCGGTACGTGACGGTCTAAGAATAAGCGTTTCTGGACGTCCTTCACAGCACATATGCTTGAATGCTGAGCTGTAAGCAGAGATGATGTGTTCGCTCCCCTGCGGGATCTCGTTAATCTGATAATTACTGCAGGCGACACTAGCGATGCTAACGATAGCTCGTATTTCTGCTGTGACCTCTGACACTGTGGTCGGTCGTCTGATGAACGCTTCACTCACTAATGTCTTCCCACTGCTGAGTTCAGTGCTCGGGAGACTTCATTCAAGGATCAGTTTTGCCCTGAAAATTACTCGATATAAATAAAATACATGGAAATTAGAAAATTGTTGACACATAGTAAGCTTTTTTTTTATTAAGTCAATGTGCATCACGTAGATCAGCTCATAATTTCTGTCTATGTTTTAAAGTTTTGGAGGTATGTTTTTGATAGAAGACTTTTAAGCTCACGGAGGCTGTGTTTATTTGATTCAAAAAATGAAGTGAAATCAGTGAAATGTTATTACAATTTAAAATAACTGTTTTCTGAATCGATTTTTGAATTTTCAGCCTTATTACTCCAGTAATCAGTGTCACATGATCCTTCAGAAATTAGTAAAATATGCCGATGTACTGCCCAAGAAACATTTATAACTGTCATAAATATTGAAATGGAAATATTTTGCAGTATTATAAATGGCACTTTTGAGCAATTTGCACTTTTGAGGCGGGTTGCATTCACAACGGACTGAATACAGTGCAGTACATTCTGCATACTGTTTTCTAACCCTAGTAAGTGTGTCAATATGCATTATTTTAACCGTAGTGTACTACATCATTGTATTCATGACCTCATTATGTTGCATGAGTGATATCCAGTTAATATTGGTGGAAAAATATTGCAATAATTCAGTTTTTCTGTAAATAATATTTTGTTAGTCCAATCAAGAAGTCAAGAAACCACAACTGATATTGTTTCTGGTTCATTCATCACACTAGAATTGGAAAGTACTGGGTGTACAGTTTTATATAGTATGCTCTTGGCAAAATAAAGTAGAATATCTTTGTTATATGTTTTATGCATAGTGTGCAAAATATACATACTATAGTCTGCAGTGCTAGTGAGAGGAGTATGTTAGTATGCTATTCTGAACATCAGGGTTACTATAGTTAACTAAAACTATAAAACATTTTATAAAATGTTTTACTACTTGAAATAATATTTAAAAAATGTAAATATATTTTATGTCAGCTATAGTTTTTCATTATCATTTATTTCATCTTGATTATCCAATTCTAAAATTGGAATATAAATTAATTGAATCTATATAGACATATTAAAATAAATAAATAAAATGACTAAAAAAACAAGAGAACATTATAAAACTTTAAAAATAAAACAAACATTTACAAATATATATTAAATATATTAATATCCATATGAACACAGCCACATCTGAAACTCTAAATGATGTGAAAATCCTAGGCTTTTTCTGAGCAGCAGGAAATAGTTTCTAATCAGCCTCATTGCATCCATGAGAAACAGTCGAGATCTGGAAGAGATGTGTGATGTTTTTTCCTGTGGGTTTGGACTATGACTGACTGATGGCTTGTGTTTCCTTTCCGTAAATCTAGGTTGCATCCGAAGTTAAATTTCAATGGAGAAATCTCCATCATGCCTGTTTGATGTTAATATGTAACCTGACATATAGAGAGGTTTATGTGAAGTCAGATTGTTTGATTTAGCAGTGGCCTTGGGTTTCACACCCAAAGCAAACGCACAAGCAGGAAACAGACAGCAGATGTGTTGCTTGTGGAGTCACGCTTGTGCACTGACTCTCTGCGTCATTAGTCGATGTTGAATCATGATGGGGGGAAAAAATAGCAGCAGAAGTGTTTGTTGCTGATCTACTCTGGACATCTCCTCTCTCAGCATTAATCATTACAAGAAATCCAGCAAAGGAACACTGAATTAAACCCTCAGGAGGTCTCTGTTTATTCTCCCTCAGTTGATCAGTATGATCGAACACAAGAGAGATTACACATGCATTATGATTCAGCAATCAGCCTCTTTATAACTTTAATGTGAAATGAAATTGACCCTAGTATTTACAGTTATGCATTTGGTAGACTGTTTTATCCAAAGCAACTTGCATTGCATTAAAGGCATCATGCATTAATTCAGTTCATGCATAGACAGAAATACATAGACAGAAATGTTCACAGTTCTGTGATCTCATTTAATTAACACTTGATATGCAGGGAAAAAAATAAAACATTTTTACTTTTAGTAAGTGTTTTATGTTTATTGTTATCTTACAATTATATATTCATTTTGATTTTATCCTATTATCGTTTAATTAATTCTAAGCATTTCATCAACTCAAAACCCCTGCAGTCTCTTATAAACCCCAGTTTGGCTAAACCCTGATCTAATGCAATGATTTTCATGTTTTTTATGTAAGTACATACATAAGTATAGCTTAAGTGTCCAAATGCTTATTTATTTGTATATGTATAATTGTTATCATAGTTAACTAAAACTAAAACCAATACAAATAATATAAAAGGATCTTACTTATATATATTACTATATAGATCAAAGTGGCAAAGAGGAATTATTCTGAAAAAATAAGGACTCAGTTCACTTCGAACGACTCAGCATCAGTGTGGAAAAGCCTAAAGAAGATCACCAATTACAAGACACCGCCCCCCAGCACTGTGGAAAATCAACGACTGGCAGACGATCTGAACGAGTTTTACTGCAGGTTTGAAAGAACACCCATCACCTGCCCTGAACACCTCTCCACACAACCGTTCACACCAATAACAACTCCTGCAACCAACCCTGAATGCCTCTCCAAACAAACGTTCACACCATTCACAGCTCCTGCAACCCATCCTGATCACCTCTCCAATCAACCGCTCTCACCATTCACAACTCCTGCAACCAACCCTGAATGCCTCTCCAAACAACTGTTCACACCACTCACAACTCCTGCAACCCACCCTGATCACCTCTCCAATCAAGCGCTCTCACCATTCACACCTCCTGCATCCCCCCTCTCCCCCACACCTGCAATACAGATCAGCGAGGATGCGGTGCGCCAGGTCTTCAGGAAGCAGAAAAGGAAAAAAGCACCAGGCCCAGATTGCGTTACACCAGCCTGTCTGAAATCCTGTGCTGACCAGCTGGCCCCCATCTTCACAAAGATCTTCAACAGATCGCTGGAGCTGTGCGAAGTCCCTTCATGCTTCAAACGCTCCACCATCATCCCCATCCCAAAGAAATCCAAAATTACAGGACTAAATGACTACAGGCCTGTGGCTCTAACGTCTGTAGTCATGAAGTCATTTGAAAAACTGGTGCTGGCCCACCTGAAGGACATCACTGGACCCTTGCTGGATCCTCTTCAGTTTGCCTACAGAGCAAACAGGTCTGTGGACGATGCAGTAAACATCGGACTGCATTATGTTCTGCAACACCTAGACAGACCGGGGACTTATGTGAGGATCCTGTTTGTGGACTTCAGCTCTGCCTTCAACACGATCATCCCAAACCTCCTCCTGCCCAAACTAACTCAGCTCTCCGTGCCCACCTCCGTCTGTCAGTGGATCAACAGCTTCCTGACAGACAGGCAGCAGCTAGTGAGGCTGGGAAAATACACATCCAGCACCCGTACAATCAGCACCGGAGCTCCCCAGGGCTGCGTTCTCTCCCCACTGCTCTTCTCCCTGTACACTAATGACTGCACATCTAAGGACCCCTCTGTCAAGCTCCTGAAGTTTGCAGATGACACCACACTCATCGGCCTCATTCAGGACGGTGACGAGTCTGCTTACAGACAGGAGGTTAAAGAGCTGGCTGTCTGGTGCACTCTCAACAACCTGGAGCTTAACACGCTCAAAACAGTGGAGATGACTGTGGACTTCAGGAGAAACCCCCCTGCACTCCCCCCACTCACCATCATGAACAGCACTGTGACTGCAGTGGAGTCATTCAGGTTCCTGGGCACTACTATCTCTCAGGACCTGAAGTGGGACATTCACATTGACTCCATTGTGAAAAAGGCCCAGCAGAGGTTGTACTTCCTTCGCCAGCTGAGGAAGTTTAACCTGCCACAGGATCTGCTGAAACAGTTCTACTCCACCATCATCGAATCCATCCTCTGCACTTCAGTAACTGTCTGGTTCAGCTCAGCTTCTAAATCTGACCTCAGAAGACTACAGAGGGTAGTCCGGACTGCTGAGCGAATTATCGGTACAACCCTCCCATCTATTCAAGAACTGTACTTATCCAGAGTGAGCAAAAGGGCTGTCAAAATCACTCTGGACCCCTCACATCCAGCACACTCCCTCTTTGAACTGTTGCCATCCGGTCGACGCTACAGAGCACTGAGCACCAGAACGACCAGACACAGGAACAGTTTCTTCCCTCAGGCAATCCATCTTATGAACAGCTGATAATAACTGTGGGACACACTACACTATTTATATTTATATACACTACACTTTTTATCCAACACACATACTTAGCGTACACGTAAATCTTTTGCACATAATATACATGTACATACATGGAACACACTACACTACTTATATTTATATTTATATACACATACACTTATTTATCCAACACACATACTTAGCGTACACGTAAATCTTTTGCACATAATATACATGTACATACATGGAACACACTATACTACTTATATTTATATTTATATACACATACACTTATTTATCCAAACACACATACTTAGCGTACAGTTAAACTTTTTCCACATAATATACATGTACATACATAAATGCTCATTTTAATATACCTGCCATACATTGTCAATTTGTATATTGTCAATCCTTACCCACCTATTTGTATTTTTTTGTATTTTTTATTCCTTATTGTGTTTTTTGTTCTGTCGCTGTTATGTTGCACTGCGGAGCTCTGTCACGAAAACAAATTCCTCGTATGTGTGAACATACCTGGCAATAAAGCTCATTCTGATTCTGATTCTGACATATATAAATATAAATATAAATATATATATATATATATATATATATATATATATATATATATATATATATATATATATATATATATATATATATATATATATATATATATATATATATATATATATATATATATACACATTTAAATTCAACTAGTTCCAAAGGAAACATTTCTTATATGAAAATAATTAAAACTATATATATAAAACACAATTTCAATAAAAAAAGAAATATTTAAACTATTTATAAATTCATACTTGTATATCATCAATACTAAAATAAGACTGATCTGTAAGTATATTTGCTGCACAATATGTGTATTATTTAAATACCCCCAAAAGGGGGTTTTTGTTTTTCTAATAATTTTTGCTGTGATTTCTCAGTATATAATGGTACAGTGAACACCAGCCAATGCACAGAAGTAGATTTTGCTCCGCAACAAAAATGACACTGAACACTGGCTGTGAGCGCTGGGAGAGATTTGTTTACTCATGACCGCTGAGATATGGAAAGGTAAGATGATCAGTGTGAATGCACTTATATGGCTATCTATCAGCACCGGTTTCATTCAGCACGTCGCTGTTGCTCTGGCTTCGTCTTTCCTCCTCATCATCAGCTTTTTGAACCCACTTTTTGTGTTGTCCTGTGGCTGTTGCTGTCGCTGTCATGCAAAAGAGTCCGGCCTGAACTGAAATAGCTGTGCCTCTCACGTCCCGCTAATGTAATTAGAAAGTGTTTGCATTGACTGATAACACAAGAATGTGTTTCAGCCCAGCAACTATTTTGGGAGCGTCATGCTGTCCGGTCCTCTGGTGCCCTTGTCTTAGACCCAGCAGAAGTTTTGGTGATGAGGCTTATGTAAACACAAGAGAAATACAGGTCAGTAGTGATGTGAGGTTTGCTCATTTTAACTTTATATATATATATATATATATATATATATATATATATATATATATACAGTACAGACCAAAAGTTTGGAAATATTACTATTTTTAATGTTTTTGAAAGAAGTTTCTTCTGCTCCTCAAGCCTGCATTTATTTGATCAAAAATACAGAGAAAACAGTAATATTGTGATATATTATTACAATTTAAAATAATTGTTTTTAAATGTATTATACTTTAAATGATCATTTATTTCTGTGATGCAAAGCTGAATTTTTAGGATCATTATCACATGATCCTTTAGAAATCATTCTAATATGATGATTCATTATCAAAGTTGGAAACAGTTCTGCTGCCTCATATTTTCTCAGAACATGTGATACTTTTTAAGGATACTTTGATGAATAAAAAGTAAAAAAAAAGGCTATGAATGATTTCTAAATGATCATGTGATAGACTGGATGTTACATGTGACACTGAAGGCTGGAGTAATAATGCTGAAAATTCAGCTTTGCATCACAGGAATAAATTATTTTTTTAAGTATATTCAAATAGAAAACTATTATTTTAAGTTGTAATAATATTTCACAATATTACTGTTATTTCAGTATTTTTGATCAAATAAATGCAGGCTTGATGAGCAGAAGAAACTTCTTTCAAAAACATTAAAAATAGTAATGTTTCCAAACTTTTGGTCTGTACTGTATATATATATATATATATATATATATATATATATATATATATATATATATAGAGAGAGAGAGAGAGAGAGAGAGAGAGAGAGAGAGAGAGAGAAATAATCTGAAACAGAACAAACTGAGACAGATTAAATCCAGAAGAACTGTGGCAACGTCTTCAAGATCCTTCAAGAAACCTGCCTGCAAAGCTACCTGAAAAATTTGTTATCTTGTTTTGTTTTGTTTTGTTTATTCAATTTTATAATTTTTTTTTAGAAAGATACATGATAAAGTATGATGTCTTGACAGGAAATGGTCCCATGACAGATTAAAATCTGTATCAACCATTTCCTGTCCTTTTACTTAGCCACTCTAAAATAAATGAATAAATAAAAGTTTAAATAGTAAGACATACATCACAGCTCATTGCATCAAACAATGCATTATTTTCTACATTAAGCATTAAACCATCTAGAATTGTGCATTGCATACCTGGCAGTAACAAATGCTTAATGTTGAAAAAGTTGAAATATATAATATTGCATCTTCCATTTTGCTGTGTTCCAGTTTGTTTTACAAATATTAGAACGTCTTGTTCTTCTGTCTTTATATGTGATGCAACGTTTATGCAACAGACAAATGAGCACAGTATGATACCCAATAATGATGCCAGTATCGGTATCAGCGGATCCATAATTTGTGAAGTATATGTACATTCAGGGATGTCATAATGATGGATAATCACCTCAGAGCAGTTTAGCACTTATGTGGGTGGACGAAAAGTCAGTACAGCAAATGTGGAAAATGCACTAAAGTTTAAAACTGTATTGTAATAGTCCTTCAAAATGCTTTCTCTGGGAGCTGAGCTATAAACATGACTGGTACAAATAATTTAGAGCATTAAACTTTGTGTTTATTTCATCCTGCTGTGAAACTCTTAGACCAAAGAGCAGCACATTAATACTTGATCTGAAAGGTAAATTGGTAATGAAGACAGATGTTGGCACATGATAACAGAGAACATCATTATCTCATCTGATAGCAGAGTTTAGATCTCTTATCTTTCTTATCTACCTTCATTCTCTGGGCTGGTTGTGTGGTATTTGTAATCTAAAGTGACAAACAGAAAGTCATTCATTTCAGTATGAGTTCCCAACGCCATTAGCTGTTTGTTTCCATCCAAGATCACGAATTTAGCTTACGCGCAAAATTGGAATATTGCATAAAACATTTACGAATGGACCACCTTTTCCATCCAGCAAGACGAAGACAACAAAATTGTCACTTCCTGATAGACTGGTGCCAAATATCACTAAGAAAAAGTAATTTACTGCAGTAGAAGAAGCCACTGTGTTTCTTTTTTATATATAATAAATTATTAGCGCCTCAGAGCATGCAAATGAATGCGGTCAGTATCTTGCTTTCAGAGGCAGTTGCTTTTTAAATTAGAATTCAGTTCATGAATGTTAATTGAGGCTGGAAACAGAATGCAATTAGGGGTGTCGCAATATACCGGTTTTGACAATAATCGTGATATTCAAATAATGACATATCGGCATTGTGTTAATTTAGAGTGTGATAATATTCTGGTTTTGGCGATAACCATGATATTTAGAATGAACAGAACACTTATGATAACACGACACGCAAATAGCCTACTCCACCACCAGTACCTGGTTGACTTCCCAGGTGGCAGTATTGCGCCTTAACGCTGACACCTGTCAATCAAGAAGAAGATGCAGCTCGCGGCCGCACTACTCCGAGAAGAACCAATAGTATCCATTCTGCGGGTCTGCAGAAGTTCAATATTATCCAGACAGTAAGTTGCCATTATTTTACTAGTCATTGAATGGGAAATGTTACATTAACCTGTTAACTGTTTACATATATTTAAATAAAAGGGTGATTCTTTTAATAAATACCGCATTTTCATTACTCATCTAATTTTTGTGTTTGCAATCAAGTCATGGCCAATACTGCCTTTGTGTTGTAATTGATTTCTTTGTTCAAATCTATTACATGATTAACTGATCTAGAAAAACAGAGCAACCACATTAAACTTTGTAAAATGTTGGTCGCAGTGCCATTCACTTAATGCCTCATCTGCGGTCGTTCTAGTGAATTAAAAGCGTGTTAACTCCATGACTTCATTGGCACTGGTGCAACTATAGGTTAAAGAGATTCAAATACAGGTACACAAGTTAACAGGTTAAACTATCAGTTTTGATGTTAATATATATTCATTATACTGGATCTTCCGAGAAGACAGAGAAAGCCAGAGTCTCAGGTCAGCTGTGACCTGAAGAAGAAGAAGTGAAAATGCATGTGCCCTGTGTTTATTAGTATCTTTATGTTCATTTGGGTAAAAAGCAAAAACTAAATAAAATGTATTTGGCTCATTCCCTAAGATTTCCTAAGGTTTCTATAGATATCGCAATATATTGATATCGTGAATTCTTTTGGACACAATAACTGTGGTGTGAAAAATCTAATATCGTGACAGCCCTAAATGCAGTATAGCAATTTGAATTAAATGATGTAGAATGAAATCGAAATTCAAATTGCTAAAAATTAAATTTTTAACCAAGAAAAGGTTTGTCAGCTTCAAGTCATACTTTGAGTGATGGCTTGACAATCCTTTTTTGAAAGTTTAAAGTCTTGAAAGTAGGGATACCCGATATTATCGGACCAATATCGGAATCGGCCGATAATGGCTTTAAATGTAAATATCGGCATCAACCCAGTATTAAAAATTTGACCATATGTCTTGACGATAAGAGAAATTCATTAACCCACATCTGCTCAGGGTGTGCTAGCGATTAGATCACGCCAGAATTATGGCTCATTCTTTAAGCAAAGTTTTGCTGGACTGGTGATTGAATTCATTGTTTTGGATTGCTGTATTAAAACTGAGAAAGCGTGTACAAAATGATGTGTTCGGTGCATGATAGAGTAAACAGTAATAGTATGTGCAGTGGTGTAGGGGGCGCTGTTGGCCTTCTTCTAATAAAATGAAAGAAAAATACACAAATAATATTTAGACTGTTTCTGATTAAATAAAGCAGTAATTGAGGCCACAGAATCATGAAAATGGTTTGATTTAAAGGTCAGAAGCTATCGCTTGCATAAAAAAAAATCACAAACATGACACTTAAATTAAATTATTTTATATATACTTACTGATTTATTTATAAATGTGTAATGTTATATTTTTTAAAACAAATTATGTGCTCTTAAAGATTTTCAGAATTTTTACAACTCTTTTGCTTCAGACCATTTACAAATGTTAAATCATAAAATAAATTTTTAACGTTACCACTGCATCTTTCTGAAAAAAGAAATGCAGTGATTAATATAGTTTATTTATAGTTATTTTCAAATCTTAAATGTACTGTCGTTATAAAATAACTGTATTATTGTTTATTTAATTCTAACAGATAAGTTCCTGTTAAAAACTAACCAAAATTAAAAAATAGTTATATATCGAATTGGCATCGGTTATCTGCAAAAATGAGTTGAAAATGAACAGCATATTGGATATTGGTAAAAATCCAATATCGTGCATCCCTACTTGAAAGGTTTTACTTTAATTTAAATTGATTTATTCTCACGTATATTTAATTGACTCATTTTGTGAACAAAATATACATTTATAAGGATTTTATGTTGAAGAACACTTTATTTCTCAAATGTATCTTTAATTTGCACTGAATTGCAATTTATTTCCAATTCGACTTCCTGTGGTGCCAATTCAAGTCGAATTCACATTCATAATCTGAAAAGCATCAATTTCATTCTAAATTTTGTGCATCATTTTCTCACCCATTTCCAAACCTGTATGACTTCTACGTTTCATTGTTTTTTTTTTTGGTTGTTTTTTTCTTGTTCCAATGTTGTCTGGTCTCCGGTGTTGTTAACACTAACATGAAATGATCATGCTAGTTTATGCTGCTTTGGTGTTGGTCAACCAACATGGTCTTTCTTCTGAGTCTGGTCTAAAGTTATTTAGGATGCAGAAGTTTTCATTTACTCACCTTCATGTCATTCTAAACCTGTATGACCTACTTTCCTTTGCAGGACACAAAAAGATTATGTTTTCAATGTTTGTTGTTTTCCATGTGATGGAGATTGGAGCGGAATAATGAGACGGGGAACAACTCAGCTATTTGCATGCTGAGGTGCAAATAACAAGTAAATAGAAATAGTATCTAACGTTATTTGAACGTAATATAAAAAATAAAAAAACACAATTGTGAGATGTAATCTCAGAATCCAGAGAAAAGTCAAAATTGTGTGATAAAATGGAAAACTCACAATAAACTGAGTTTATATCTCACTTTTTTTCAGAATTGCAAGAAAACAAAAATCTGAATTTTATAAAAAAATAAAGTTAAAGTTGATAAAGATAAAGTTGATTTTTTTTTCTAATTAAGTGTTCTTGTTATCAGTTCTCTTCATAAGTCCAAAACACACATGTTGCATCTTATCTGAGGAGGTCAACCTCCATGCATGGCTTCAGAATAGCTGTAGGTGCAGGGCAGAAGAGGAAAGTCCATGACAAAGGAACAGTAGGTTTTACTGTCTGGCTGACCTCCAGCTCTCATTAGCAAAGCTACATTGCATACCAATAACCAAGAAACCTTTTGTCTGTCTAAGCAGGTCTGCAAGGGAAATAGAATCAAGAGTTTTTGAGACCGGGTCATGTGTGTGTGTGCAAGAGTAAGCTAAGCGCATTCAGGAGTCATAGAGTTAAAAATAACTTTATTGCGGATCATGTTTTGGAAGGAGGGATCTACTTCCCAGTCTGGGACAGCCTGCCATGCAGGGGCAGCACAGGCGGAGTGTGTGTGCATGCGTTTGTGCATGTGTGTGTGTGTTTTTGTAGCAGCGGCAGGAGCGCGTTGATTTCACACACAAATACACTCTTTTCCGGGCCTGTCCTGATGGTGTCTGTCCTGTCTTGTGCTCCAGATGAGCTGCTGGATGTAACCTGGCTCCATGAGTGCTATGAATGACTCCCTGGATGAGACGCGCAGCCTCGGGGAGAAAGCGGCCATATTTCGGGGAACGAAAGGCAGTGGGAACCTCGTCGGGTCGGCCTTCATCCCATTGCACTCGCCCTTGCAGCCACCCAATGCTGCGGTCTCCACACACTTCAAGGGAAATAGGTAGGACACACTTTTTCTAATGCAACTCATTTTTGTGCATGCAAACGTCCACTGTGTGTAATATAATAAACAACTATCCGATTCCCTACATCGATACCGTACCTCGTTTCCCAGCGGTTAATCGTTAACGCATCCGATCAGACAAGCAATAGAGCAGCCTTTGTGCTCTCTGCAATGTCTATGTGAAAACACTGTAGACTTTGTACCTGTAAACAGACTGATTGAGCGCAACCAAACTGGAATCAAATCAAGCACCTGTTACTTTCCAACTCTGGGGAGGAATCGCGAGACCCTCTGCGATGGGACTTTATGTCACGTCTTCCACGTGTTTGTGATACGGTAGCTGTGAGATCATGATGGCACGGCTCGAATGCGGCCCTCCAAGGAGGCCTCTTAAGTGTTTATTTGTGCTGTAACCAACAAACAACTGAGCTCACTCATATGTAGACACAAAAACAAGTGAATTAAATTAGATTAGGCTGACCGTATTTTCATTTGCAGATATGTTTGTCGCCTTTTTTTAAAGTGAAGATGCTCTAGGTGAATAGGGTAAAACATTTAACTAATAACTTTCACCTAGTCCCTTAGTTGGTTGATTACATTAAGAATTGCAAACATTTTGTGTAATACAAGGTTTCTGAAATGTTATATTTAATTATGCAAATGAGCCATACACACATTTTGAGAAACCGTCTTTAAAGATATGCATTGTAATTGAAATCTATAGACATAAATACAGTGCAAACAAACAAACAAACAAAAAACGCTTTGTACTGCATTATTTACTTTCCAGCTGTCCGAAACAGTACTTGACCACTGCGCAAAAAAATAATTGATTTGTTGCGCCTGCAGTGTAAATAACAACAAGATGTAGATAAAGGAATAGTTCACTCGAAAATGAAAGATCATGATTTACTCTGTGCCTTTAAGTTGAATGTATTTCAGTGTTCTTGCTGGGCAAGTCAGTTGAAACAGGACATTTTTAAGAGCACTGTCGGGACAATTCCTGGTTTAACTAGGACACACCTCGTGAAACTGGGACTACTCTAAGTAAACCTGGTCACCCGGCCACACACAAATACTGTACACATCTCATATACACATACTTTAAATACTTGCTGGAGAAGATGTTTTTTTAAAAATCTTTTTTCTATTTTTATTTCTTTCTATTTCTGTGCATCTGTATGTTTTTTTAAGCCATAGTGATTTGCTCATACAGCACTCTAGTTTAATCGCTATGGTGATTCTCTTTTAAGTTATTTTTGCTTATGTAAAATTTTTTATTGATTTCATATGTAAAATTGTTCATGCATTTGAAAAAACTCCGTTCACTAAGAACATAAATGTCTTTACTGTCACTTTTGATCAATTTAATGCATCCTTTTTTAGTAGTTTCTTAAAAAAAAATTTTTTTTAACAAAACATATACATGTTAGATTCAGGAAAATAAAAGCAGTCTCTCTCTCTCTCTCTCTCTCTCTCTCTCTCTCTCTCTCTCTCTCTCTCTCTCTCTTGCTCTCTCTCTCTCTCTCTCTCTCTCTCCAGTCTTCTCGAGTATCTATTCATCCTCTTGGTTGGGTGTGCCAGCTGAGATACAGAAACACTCACACAGAAAGACCAAATGAGTTTGCAGACCATGCATGTTACTGTTTATACACATTGATTTATGTCTATAATATCAATTTCTTTACATATAAAAGGTAGGACAATAATTACTAAAGTTATGTATATAAATACTATTCAATTGAAATCATTTAGCATTATTTGTTCCCACATTATACTGCTGAAAAATATTTTCTTGGGTTATAGGATGAAAATAATCCAATATTTCTCAGTGCTCCTACATGCAAGCTTCATTTTCTTTAAGCAAATAATGCAGTTGAAATATGACCTGTGCGTTTTGCTGAGATTTACCCATCAACAGAACTCTCTAAACGGATTATAAATAAGCACATGATCACACAGCATCAGACCGCCGCTCCTCCGGGATCGTTCAGGTACTGCAGATGAAGTCATCTCTGGCGGAAGACTGGCTGTTGCCTGGGAGACAGAACTTCAGTCATCCGGTCTGTCATCATATGACATCAACCGCTGCCTCGCACAGCTGCTGTCTGCTGCGCTGAGAATGCAGAACGTCTGGTTTACGAAATGTCATTCGCATCTCACATACATGATAAGTGCTATTTTGATGGTGCTAGTCGTCCCTGACGAGGCAAATTTGAGTTTCGCAGACGTACTGTACTTTGTGATCTCAGCCAGGGTTATTATCATTAACTAAAACTAAAACCATTTAAACATTTACTTGAAATAAACATTAACTGAAATAAAAGAAGAAAAAAAACCTTACAATTATTTTAATTCAATCTAATTGCTAGGTGCCATTTCTTATTTTCTCATTTCTCAGTCAAAGCAGGGTTATTGTAATTAACTAAAACTAAAATTAAAACAATAATAATAATTAAAAAAAACATTGAAATAAATGTTAACTGACATGAAATAAAATGTAAAAAGCTTCAAAACATCAGCTAGTTGCCAAGGCAACATTCCTTATACTAATTTAGTTTAACTTGATTTACTTAAACTAAAACTGATATAAAAATTAATACAAACTGTATTCTGCATTTGAAAAACTACTAAAATCACAGAAATGCAGCAAAAATACTAAAACTAACTAAAATCTAAATGAAAGACAGAAAATCTCAAATAAAATCCAATTCAAACTATTAATAAAATCGTAGTAGTATCTAACTTTTGCCTGATATAGCACAGGTACTAAAATAACAAAAACTAAATAGTCTAACATAAAAATGAAAAAACTTAAAAACTTTATATACATTTAAATAAATAAATAAATAAATACAACTTGACAAAAGCACAACAAAATGATGTTTTGAGAAAACTTTAACTAAAATGAAAATTGTAACTACACCTATGAGCATGGCTGGACTGGCCATTGGGCATACCGGGCATTTGCCCGGTGGGCCGACGTGCTTTTTGGGCCGATATCTCATACTCATACTTTTTTTTTTTTTTTTTTTTTTAAACGGCCCATAAAATTTGTACATCGGCGGCCCATTCGTTTGTTTTGTTTTGCTTAATTGGCGGCGCTGGGTTTGTGCCGGTGTAATGCATTGGTCAAAGTCAGTGTTAGTTTTTTTTTCTGACAGACCAGCCCATGAAACACGTAGATCAGCGGCCCATTGGCTCTTTTCTTGATTGACACTGGGCTGACCCAATCACAACTTTAAACGAGTGAGCGAGCGGCAGCAGTGTCAGTGTGTATCTGTAAAAAAAGATGGAGAAGAAACACAAGGAATGTGCAGATAAATAGCGTGAAAAAATAGAACCAGGCCCTTAAAGCAGACACTGTAAACTGTGTCAAAATATATGTTTTCTGACCTTCATCAGCTCCTGTGGCAGATGATGATAGTGAGGACGGAGGATCAGGAGAGAGATGAGAAAGTGTAGAGCCTGCGGTAAGCATAACTACTTTCAAAACACTTAGGCCATGTCATGAGTGTAGATTATTTCCACATCTGCATAGTTGACGATTACCGCAATTCACTAGAAATTCACTAGAGGCGTTTGTAAACCATGTTTTCTGCCAAAATAAAAGCTTGATGCAGTTTGCGTCAAAATAAAAGATCATGTGCTTATCTCTTTCAAGTATAGAAATTGGTACAACTAATTAAGAAAGTTTCCTTTATTTTTTTGTGCATTTGTTTTACAAAATATGGCTATTACTGTCATTGGATTAATATTATAACTATTATTATGTATAGGTGTAATGTAAATAGACACTGTAACTAAAAGAGGTTTGAATTTTTCTTTGTTTAATTTGCACACTGAATATGGGTTGGAGCTTTTAATTTTGAACTCTCAAAGTGCACCAGATTAATGAATTTAACATTAAAATGCACAAAATTTTCTCATGGGGGGCATGCCCCCAAACACCCCTAGAAGGACCGAGGACACACCACCATAGTTTTAACAAAGGTCCTGTAAGAAACACTGGTATTGCTATGCCAGAGCCATTTATAGCTTGTTTTAGGGTTCACCGCTGTGGAGTATAGTTCAACTGTATTAATAAATATAAAATTTTGACTTATTTCATCTGTTAACTCTCACTCGTTCCTATACTCACTCATTACATGGCATTAGTGGTTTTAACGAATAGGAGTTGGTATGCATATAATTAAGGGCGTGCAAAGATGGGTGGTGTTTATGATCATATAGTGGGCCGGTCTGGGCAAAAATGCCCTGGCCGATTTTTTGTCCCAGTCCAGCCCTGCCTATGAGAACAAATTTTGTTGGGGTTTTTATTAACCAGTAACCCGATTTCTTTCTTTCTTTCTTTTTTTTTGGAAGACTTAATAACATAAAACACATTTATTGGTGACATGATAATTCTGGCACAGACGATTGGTTCAAAAACACTCCTCCAATCCTTCAGACTCTCTGAACAGTGCTACAGTCTACCATTATTTTGATTCGTGTTTCTTATCATTGATTTTTCTCTCCTCAGAAGAAGTAGAACACTGGACGAAACACAAATGGGACACGTCCCAAATCCCTTCCCAGAGTTGCTGCCGTCCTCTGTCTCTCTAGTGTCTGAGTGTCTGTTACCCTGGACCAAAAGCAGTGCGACTCAGGTGAGGCACGCATGATTTACTCAAGCCACTGCTGTTCAGAAGAGCTGCCTCGCTGTCTGCAGCCTATATAGGGATCATTATGGAAATGATTTCAGTTTGGCGAATAGATGCAGTTGGCTAAAGGATGATTCTTAAAAGGCTCCAATAGCTTTTGTGTCTATAATGTCTTAAAATGCTGCCTACATAGGCATCTTGGCTGTGGAACAAAGCCATAGTGTATCATATGGAAGCATATGTTTTTGAATGAGTGCATTGATTGGTTAAGCAGTTGTTTGGTTGACTGATTGATTGTCCATGGTCTTGTTCTCATTTGGTTAAAAAATCCAGAAGCCAACACAAACTTTCATCACTTTCTCATTTCATTGCTCCAACATCTTAGTTTCATTCCCAGTCAGTAACTAAAGTACAAACACTTAAATGGAGGTAATATTTCAGTGTAAGTCCACTAGTAAAGACCAACTCTAAAAATACAGCATACAAACAGATGCAGACTGATAAACAGGCAGAAAATGTTAACCTCCCCAGAGTGTTAATGACGTACGCTAGGACACAGAGATGTTGAACCAGTTTAGCTGGAATGGAAATGAACTGGGATGGGGAATGAAATCGCTGTGTCAGCTTTCTGAATCTGTCCATTTTTGGATGTAGTTTCTAATCCAGTACAAGGGAAAATCCTGGCAAAGGGCAACGTAGACATTTTTAACAGCACTCATAATTAGACAAGGAATGTACTTGATGTATACTGACAGAATTTAATTTGGATGGATGAACAGATGAATATACAGATGAAGGGATGGTTGGATGGATGGATGGATGGATGGAAGAATTGACAAATGGATGGATAAATACATGAATAAATGAATGGACAGATGGATGGATGGATGAATTGATGGATAAATGGATGGATGAATTGAATGGATGGATGGACAGTGGGATGGATGGATAGATGGATATATGGATGGATGGAGGGATGAATGGATGAATGAATTGATGAATAGATGGATGGATGGATGGATGGATGGATAGATGGATGGATGGATGGGTGGATGGAAAGATGAATGGATGGATGAATGGACAAATGGATGGATGAAAGGATGGATGGATGGATGGATGAATGGACGGATGGATGAACAGATGAATTGAATGGATGAATGGACAGATGGATGGATGGATGAACAGAAGAATGGACAGATGATGAACAGATGAATTATTGGATGAATGGACAGATGCATGGACAGATGAATGGAAGAATTAACGGATGGATGATGAATGGACAGATGGACAGATTAATGGATTGATGGATTGATGGATAGACGAATGGAAAAATGGATAAGTGTATGGATGGATCGATTGATGGACGAAAGGATGGATGGATCATCCGTTTGTAGTACTATTTTAAAGGGATAGTTCACCCAAAAATGAAAATGTATCTTTTTTTATGTATGAGCTCTATAAGAGTCCTGCACGGGTTCGGGTGACCCGCAAATTTGGCTGAAACGGGTGAAAAATATCCAACTGTGTTGGATACGGGTTCAAAACAGTCATGTGCAAACGTAAAAATAGGCCTACGTTCCACTTTTTAAAAAATCACAACCACGCGAACGGCTGCATGCATCATTAGTTATAACAGACGTAAAAGATCAGCGAGCTGTTTTTTTCCGTTGTTTTTGTTTTCCGTATATATATATATATTTATATATATATATATATATATATATATATATATATATATATATATATATATATATATATATATATATATATATATATATATATATATATATATATATATATATGAAATAGGCTTAAATCAAACACATTTTAATACAGATTTTGTATATATATATATATATATATATATATATACATACAAAATCTGTATTAAAATATGTTTGATTTAAGCCTATTTCAAAATTTGTGTCATAAAATTATATCGCGCATACAGCTCAACTAACGCGATCGTTATAAAGGTGTTTAAACAACAATACACTTCCACTTGCATGTATTTGAGAATCGGAATATCAGATATTTAATTCAATAGCTAACACATTTGTGAATATGGGACTAATCTAGGCTATCCAGGGTTGTTGTTTTTTTTTTAATTGCATCTGAAAATGACTTTGTGCAACTCATTCACATGTGCGCTCTGGCGCAGATCTGCCTCTCGCGATGCTCAGCTATGAACCGTTCGACTTGAAGCACAACCTCAGACGGTGGTATGATTCTCCCTTTTGTTGTTCTGTTTTCTTTCAGGATCAAAAATACAACAAATGAAAGAGTTTATCTGTATTTCCGACTGATGAGAACTATGCATATATATTCATAAATCAGTCAATTTTGTATTTTATTATGAGATATTTTATGTGATCAGTGACTCAAGCACTGATGGACCAAAGACCACGTATTTCGACATTTGCAGTAAAAACGTGAAATATAAATTCTCAGAAAATGTATTTAATACCAATATATTGAAACGTCTGTTTATATACTCCATTAATAAATGAGTCCAGACTTTGGAAAAATATCAGTCCACATGCGTTTTATATTAAATATGAGGGAAATAGACATGGATGCATGCGTGACACAAAAAATATTTAACTTTTAGGTAGCAAAATATTTTTTAGTAATTCTGTCAATTACACTAAGGTACATTGTCTGCTATATATTTGCTTCTTATTTATTAAATACGGGCAATTGATTGATAAAACATTGATCAAAATTAAGATAAAATGTATAAAAAACGAATATCTTTTAAAAAGAGTTTTCCATAAATAACTTCTGTATGACCTGGCAATAAAATTTGAAAAACGTGTGTCTAATGTGATTGGCTTAACTGATTTGATTTCGGGTGCGGGTCGGGTGTCGGTTCTATTTAAAGCGGGTCGGGTGCGGATTTTAATTAGTGCTGCTGTCGGAAAACGGGTCGGATGCGGTTTTAAGCACTGCGGGTACGGGCGGGTGCGGATTTACAAAATCAGACCCGTGCAGCTCTCTGAGCTGTATGAACTGTATAAGCACCTCCTCAAAACACAGCCTACATGTGAGGAGTCTTTTTCTTCTTACTTTATGGGGGATCGCAGACTTATAAGTGCATTAATTAGGAATGTCAGTGGTCCACGTGACATATACAGTAGGTAGCGGTAATGCACTTATAAGTTCACACAGTTCAGGCATTGCAGTGCATCAGAGGTAAAAAAAAAAAAAAAAAAAAAAAAAATATATATATATATATATATATATTAGAGGTCGACCGATATTGGATTTTGCCGATACCGATAGCTAGGTTGGACCACACTGGCCGATGCCGATTAATTAACTGATAGTTTTTAAAATGGATACTGAACAAAAACATAAGTAGTGCTTTATTTAAAAGGAAAAACAGTACTGAACCACACTACCAGTAGTAGTAGTAATATAAAAATAATTTAAAAATAATAATAAATAATAATAATAATAATAATAATGATAGTAACAGAAAATGTTGAAATTACCACACTCTAATAGGGCCCTATGAAATCAGTTACATTTTTTCCCTAAATTCCATTTTATTTATTCCCACTCCTTTTAAATAGTTAAATTAAAATGTATTAATCATAAAGAAAGTGTAATTAATTAAAATCATGAAACTTATACATTTTCAAATCAATTTAATAAAAGCTTAACAAAAATTACATGATCGGGTGTAATTTTCAATACCATGACTTAGGTGCCCTTGAGCAAGGCATCGAACCCCCAACTGCTCCCCGGGCGCCGCAGCATAAATGGCTGCCCACTGCTCCGGGTGTGTGCTCACAGTATGTGTGTGTGTTCACTGCTCTGTGTGTGTGCATTTCGGATGGGTTAAATGCAGAGCACAAATTCTGAGTATGGGTCACCATACTTGGCTGAATGTCACTTCACTTTCATGATTAGGGCCCTATGAAATTTTTTATTTTTTCTCAACATATTTTTTTATTGTTAACAAATTCTGTTTTAGTGTGTCTAATTTTGGAAAACAAAGGGGATTAAATATTAAAATTAAAACATGGAAGAAATGTTGTGTGATTATTCCTTAAAAAATAATGTTGGTTTACATCATTATTTGGTTTACGTCATGTACATTCTACTAAACAATAGACTTCAAAACCGGACTTTTATTTTGACGGTGTTCTGTGCATGTGATATGATGCTTTTGCTCAAATCAAACGGTCAGATGCTCATGAAGTGACTCTCAGAGCAGTTCTGGAGATGTTCTTCATGTGTTTTCGTCCTCATTTAGTGAGATGGCAGATGCTGAAATCACCGCGAGCGTCACGCGCTTAACTATGAATTTTTTTCAATTAGTGTTTATGAATGGATTCCGCGATTCCGGTCGCGTTTTCTGCACTGTTTGTTTACTTCACTGGTTTGCACTATATCTACCATGTGCCTTGTGCTGCTTTATTTAACTGTATTTAATTTTTATTTTTAATTTATATATATAATTTTTTTTAACATGCCCTTATTTGTATAGTTGTATTTTATATTTAATCTGTATCTATCTGTATTTTTATGCTTTACTGTTATCTGTATGCACCAAAGGTCTGAGAGTAATGCAATTTCAGTTTCTCTGTATGCATGTGCTGTACAAGTGGAAGAAATGACAATAAAAACAGACTTGACTTGACTTGACTTGACATATAAACAATGTGTGCCTTCTTTTTTGCCTTCTGTTTTATGAATACTATGAATTTGTACATACTACTCTTTTCAGTTGTTGTTTTTTGCCTACTGTGTATTAAGGAAGTATTTGGATGCAACCTTAGAGTTAGTGAGTTTTATTCATTTCAGTGAATCAAAGTGTTTCCGATTGGAAAAGTAGGCTAACATTTAAATATCATTCTTAGTGTTTAGTAAAAAAAAAACAGTGTGATATAATTTTTTTTTCTTGAGTATTTAATTTCTTGCATTATGGATAATGGATTTAAAAGTCGACAATGTCAATGTCAATGTCAATGTCACCTTTATTTATATAGCGCTTTAAACAAAATACATTGCGTCAAAGCAACTGAACAACATTCATTAGGAAAAAAGTGTCAATAATGCAAAGATGATAGTTAAAGGCAGTTCATCATTGGATTCAGTTATGTCATCTCTGTTCAGTTAAATAGTGTCTGTCCATTTATTTGCAATCAAGTCAACGATATCGCTGTAGATGAAGTGTCCCCAACTAAGCAAGCCAGAGGCGACAGCGGCAAGGAACCGAAACTCCATCGGTGACAGTATGGAGAAAAAAACCTTGGGAGAAACCAGGCTCAGTTGGGGGGCCAGTTCTCCTCTGACCAGACGAAACCAGTAGTTCAATTCCAGGCTGCAGCAAAGTCAGATTGTGCAGAAGAATCATCTGTTTCCTGTGGTCTTGTCCTGGTGCTCCTCTGAGACAAGGTCTTTACAGGGGATCTGTATCTGGGGCTCTAGTTGTCCTGGTCTCCGCTGTCTTTCAGGGATGTAGAGGTCCTTTCTAGGTGCTGATCCAGCATCTGGTCTGGATACGTACTGGATCCGGGTGACTGCAGTGACCCTCTGATCTGGACACAGACTGGATCTGGTGGCCACGGTGACCTCGGAACAAGAGAGAAACAGACAAATATTAGCGTAGATGCCATTCTTCTAATGATGTAGCAAGTACATAGGTTGTTATGGGAAGTGTTTCCGGTTCCGGTTTACCTAATTAATGCAGCCTAAAAATCCTTTAACGGATTTGGATAATAAAAGCATATTAGTATGTTATGTGTATGCCAGGTTAAAGAGATGGGTCTTTAATCTAGATTTAAACTGCAAGAGTGTGTCTGCCTCCCGAACAATGACAAATAAAACTGTTTTGTTGAAATGATAGTTACTAATTTCAGGAAGAAAATGCGTAAATGTTGAGATATCACTTATGCGTCAAAAGTTTTTATAATGTCTTCTTTCTATTTTAGCACTAACTGTGAAGAGCTTTAATTTTTTTGTATGAGATTATTTTGGTCCATTATGTGTAATGAAAGCTAAGAGCCATTTATGAGATGCATCCTCACAGCGAGTTTGCTCCAGAACTTATATGGCCAATGCAATTTGCTTACATTGCTGATTTGGGAAAACCTAGACCCCTGTGGATCTTATTTTATGACAAATATATGTTATGAACGGTCATCCGGAACAGCTTTGACCTGCAGCAAAATCTGCAAATTACAGCATATTGAAATATGCCGTCATAATGTGGCTTTGCAGTTTGCCATTATGGGGCCTTCATTATATTTGAGGCTGGCAGTAATGATCCCTCTCGTATTATATCTGAGGCTAGCAATTACGGCCGCAGTATATGAGCGAAATGGAGGGAAACCAGAGTGGGGATGGGGTGGAAGTGTCACCAAAACTTCTTGCTGTGCTAGTTTCTGCAGTTTTCAGAGCATAGACGATGACCCAGACTGTATCTATCATAAAATTTGACAATTTAGCAAAGCCTGTGATCAAAACACAGTTCAGTTTATTTATTTATTTGCAGTGTTAGGGAAGCTACTCTGAAACTGCAGCTTGACCAGCTACAAGCTACTTGTAAATTAAAGTAGTTAAACTACATTCAAGCTACCCTTTTGAAAAAGTAGCTACATTGCACTACAAAAGTACACTGAAACTACTTTCAATTTCTTTCATTATTCCTTTTTTGTACAATTAACATTACAAATAACGAAATAATTATTAACAAGGAATTATAATGACGTTATAAGTAAAATATAATAAAGTTATAAGTAAAATATTTTGGGTTTAAAACGACACACTGTAATGCAATCGTGATTTCAAAGAGTAGGGTGAATTCAGTTTGATTGGGATACTTTTCAAAGGCATTTCATTGACAAAAAGTGTCCCAATCATTTGATTTTGTAAAGTATTTGATACACACAATAATAAAATACTGTATAGTTAAATAGTTATTTTAGTTATATTAGTATATTGCTACAAACGTAACACCAATGTAAGAACAAAATGTATGCAACTTAAACTAGATACGATGTCATAAAATAAGCAGGTTAAACTCACAGCACATGCAGTGTTTACTGATTGTGAATGGAGACGTCAATCATCAGCTGCGTGTGAACACTGCACTTTGCGTGAATCCCGCCACAAAGAAAAAAAAATCAGTTTAAAAAGGCTGTTATTTACCTCCTGTATGTGCTTTAAGTCTTTGATGTAAGCCGCATTTTAATCTTTGTTTTTTGCGGAAATTAGAGTTGATTCATGTGAAATATCCTCTCCTGTACATCCTTTACAATTTTATCAGACGATCTCTTATCGGTGGAAAGACTGTAAAGTCACGCGACGTGATATATGAACAGATGACAGTTATGATAAAATATAGTTTGTGATCTCGTCACAAGAAGACGTTGCGCCTCTTCAATGCATTACAGGCTCGTGACTCGTCAGCGTTTGGTCACGCGACACTGTTACTTGCTGGAAAAAGTAGTTAGCTACAGGAAAATCTACACTGTTTTAAAAGTAGAGTTGCTACTGTAAAGCTACTGAAAAATTTAGTTACGCTAGTAGCGTCACTACTTGTAGCTAGCTACTCCACAACATTGTTTATTTGAATAAAATAAATGTATAATTCATATACAATTATATATAATAAATGTATTTGTTTCTTAAAATATTCATATTTATTTTCATGTTTATTCATATTAATATAATTTATTCATAATTAATATTAAATTAATATAAAATAAAAAAATTATTATAGTTTTTTTTTTTATGTAACTGTTTTTGTAATTGTGCAATTCACAGATATTGCAGCTTATCAGGATGTGTTTTGTTCCCTAGAACTTCATGTAAAGAGCTTGATTGTGCCGAACTCCTCTTTTTGGGGAGTGAAGTGTCCTCTCAAGATACAGTCCAGGTCTTGTCGCCTGATTCTTTCTTATACATGCCTCTGGCTGCACTTCACTGCATCAGCCTCTGATTGCAATTCTCCAGTGCCTGGCCTGTCATTGTTTGAGTGCGCTGATGGGATTATGGGGGATTTGCTTTTGTTTTGGATGATTTAGGAGAGCAGGGAATACTTAAGCTTCAGCTGTGACAGCGAAACGCCTCTTCTGTGACCTCCTGAGCTCTTGTTGGTGTAATTGACCCTTTGCTAAGCACCGCCTTTAAAATCTTATTGAGCCAATCGTATCTCGGCAACTGTTGCCTTTTGTTCTTTTATTACTTGTATTGATTATTTTATTGGTTAATCTTTTCATATGAGCTTTTATTTTTTTTTAAATGCAGTTCTTTTATATTTAACTCTGTAATGAATGTATCATATTTGATACTCGGATATCTGTCGCATACAATCTACTACATGCCTTCTGTCATCTGATTGAGAGTTTATACTCTTTTAGCAAGTAAAAGGCCTTTTAGTATAATTGTAAAATTACATACTTTTTGTTCAGTTTGGCCTCTGAATATGAGCCTTGAATATGAGCTTCATATTCTCACTACACATACATATAAGCTGTAAAAGTATCAAATATGCTACTCAAAATCATAATACATTTACTTTTTAAAATCCTGCTGTGGTCTCTACACTTTCTGGCCATGTTATTGTGTACTTACCGTCTAATAGTTTCTTTGAAGAAAAATGTTGGATGTAATGTTTTGCAATGTCAAAAGAATAATTTCCAAGAACATTTTACTGAATTTGCTTCAGTAAAAACTTGTCTTATCATTAGTAATTAAAGGGGCAGGGCTTTGCGAAGGGTCAGTTCCTGCACAGGTCTGTGTCCCGGGGTGCTTTGATTGACAGGTCTTTTTTGAGACGTTGCTCCAAGCGGGACAAAAGGAGAATGTTAGTGCCCACAGCTGTTTGTCTGACAGCACGTCTGAGTCACACGGTCAGCATGCAGAAAGCAATGACATCATCCCCTGCCCTGCCCCCAGCCCAGATGAATAGATGTGGAGAGCTTGAGTAAAGTGTTGCATCATTGTCCCAGCCGCCCCTTCACCCCACAATGCTAATGACTCCTCTTGTCTGTGTTGGAGTATTGGTTTTTAGATTTGGAGACACTGAAAGTAATTTTGAGAGATTTTCATTCTTTCCTTTGTTGCTTGTGAAGCATCAATCATGTGTGCGATTTCATGGTTATTTGGCATTATTTGGAATGATTATTTGCATTTCCTCTGAGGACATGCCCCTGATAGATAGATAGATAGATAGATAGATAGATAGATAGATAGATAGATAGATAGATAGATAGATGGATGCATCTCTCTTTTATTGTATTTTCTTGAGCATCTTACCATTATTATAAGCCATTTTTTAACTTTGCTTGTCAAAACAGTATCTGAGGGTCTTTCAGACAACACACCAACTACTCATTTTGAAAATGTGTTTTTTACACATCCATAATGTAATATATCATTGTTTGTCAATCTTTGTCTTCTTTTATTCCTCCAAAGGGATTTTAGATGAAAGGCAAAGTTGATGCGTCAATAAAACCTAAACGTAACTGAGACCACCTGAGATTTTCAAGAGATTTGGGATATAATTTTCATGAAACAAAGACATGACAGTCGCTATGTGTGGCTGTCATTGGCATCAAGAGGGCAGCATTTTACTGATATCAAACCCACAAGGCCTTCACTTTAAAACACGGTTTGTTGCCACTCTGCAAGAAAAGCGTCTTACCACAAACTCATCTTGCTGATGTAAAACCAAGCCTTGTCCCATGCTTTTTATATTACCAGCTGAGCCCAGTGGCCCTGGCTATTGGCACAGATTTTTTATGTGGTCTTTAAAAGCTATTTTAGTCGTGAGAAAGCACTTCTGTGCTTGCAGTGTCATGGTACATTTACATGACAAAGGCTCACAGAGTTAGAAGTGCTGTTTCAGAGCCCTCTGGGTCCATCAGCCTCTCTAACCTCTCCCAGACACCAGCCCTGATCCGTTTTCACACTCGAGTAGATCCATATGCACTGAAACTGTTTTTATACCCCACGATGAATGAGAGTGATCTGATAGGTCTTGCACTGCATGACGGTTTTCTGTTTCAGCACTGAGAACTTCTTGAAAAGAGCCTGTGAATAGAAAAGCATATACTTAAATCATGAGAGGGTCAGTAAATTTCATAATTTACTCACCCTTTATTCCTCCAAGTATGCGTTTCTTTTCAGCATTACATTCCTTGTGTTGTTTCAACCCATGTATTGTTTTCTTGCCTCTGAAGACACAAAATGAAAGTATGAAATCCCATTACTCCCAGTCTTTGGCTTTTTTTTGGTTAGACAATATCACTTCAGAAATTTGTTAACTGGAGATTCGTTCTCACCAAATCACTGAATCAGAGCGTTGTTAACTGGAGATTCGCTCTCATCAGATCACTGAATCAGAGTGTTGTTAACTAGAGATTCGCTCTCACCAGATCACTGAATCAGAGCGTTGTTAACCGGAGATTCGCCCTCCCCAGATCACTGAATCAGAGAGTTGTTAACCGGAGATTCGCTCTCCCCAAATCACTGAATCAGAGCGTTGTTAACCGGAGATTCGCCCTCCCCAGATCACTGAATCAGAGCGTTGTTAACCAGAGATTCGCTCTCACCAGATCACTGAATCAGAGAGTTGTTAACCGGAGATTCGTTCTCATCAGATCACTGAATCAGAGAGTTGTTAACTGGAGATTCGCTCTCATCAGATCACTGAATCAGAGAGTTGTTAACTGGAGATTCGCTCTCCCCAGATCACTGAATCAGAGAGTTGTTAAGCAGAGATTCGCTTTCACCAGATCACTGAATCAGAGAGTTGTTAACCGGAGATTCGCTCTCCCCAAATTACTGAATCAGAGCGTTGTTAACCGGAGATTCGCCCTCCCCAGATCACTGAATCAGAGCGTTGTTAACCAGAAATTCGCTCTCACCAGATCACTGAATCAGAGAGTTGTTAACCGGAGATTCGTTCTCCCCAAATCACTGAATCAGAGCGTTGTTAACCAGAGATTCACTCTCACCAGATCACTGAATCAGAGCGTTGTTAACCAGAGATTCGCTCTCACCAGATCACTGAATCAGAGAGTTGTTAACTGGTGATTCGCTCTCACCAGATCACTGAATCAGAGCGTTGTTAACCAGAGATTCACTCTCATCAGATCACTGAATCAGAGAGTTGTTAACCGGAGATTCGCTCTCCCCAAATCACTGAATCAGAGCGTTGTTAACCAGAGATTCGCCCTCCCCAGATCACTGAATCAAAGAGTTGTTAACTGGAGATTCGCTCTCATTCGCTGAATCAGAGAGTTGTTAACTGGTGATTCGCTCTCACCAGATCACTGAATCAGAGCGTTGTTAACTGGTGATTCGCTCTCACCAGATCACTGAATCAGAGCGTTGTTAACTGGTGATTCGCTCTCATTCGCTGAATCAGAGAGTTGTTAACTGGTGATTCGCCCTCCCCAGATCACTGAATCAAAGAGTTGTTAACTGGAGATTCGCTCTCATTCGCTGAATCAGAGAGGTGTTAACTGGTGATTCGCTCTCACCAGATCACTGAATCAGAGAGTTGTTAACCGGAGATTCGTTCTCATCAGATCACTGAATCAGAGAGTTGTTAACTGGAGATTCGCTCTCATCAGATCACTGAATCAGAGAGTTGTTAACTGGAGATTCGCTCTCCCCAGATCACTGAATCAGAGAGTTGTTAACCAGAGATTCGCTTTCACCAGATCACTGAATCAGAGAGTTGTTAACCGGAGATTCGCTCTCCCCAAATTACTGAATCAGAGCGTTGTTAACCGGAGATTCGCCCTCCCCAGATCACTGAATCAGAGCGTTGTTAACCAGAAATTCGCTCTCACCAGATCACTGAATCAGAGAGTTGTTAACCGGAGATTCGTTTTCCCCAAATCACTGAATCAGAGCGTTGTTAACCAGAGATTCACTCTCACCAGATCACTGAATCAGAGCGTTGTTAACCAGAGATTCGCTCTCACCAGATCACTGAATCAGAGAGTTGTTAACTGGTGATTCGCTCTCACCAGATCACTGAATCAGAGCGTTGTTAACCAGAGATTCACTCTCATCAGATCACTGAATCAGAGAGTTGTTAACCGGAGATTCGCTCTCCCCAAATCACTGAATCAGAGCGTTGTTAACCAGAGATTCGCCCTCCCCAGATCACTGAATCAAAGAGTTGTTAACTGGAGATTCGCTCTCATTCGCTGAATCAGAGAGTTGTTAACTGGTGATTCGCTCTCACCAGATCACTGAATCAGAGCGTTGTTAACTGGTGATTCGCTCTCACCAGATCACTGAATCAGAGCGTTGTTAACTGGTGATTCGCTCTCATTTGCTGAATCAGAGAGTTGTTAACTGGTGATTCGCCCTCCCCAGATCACTGAATCAAAGAGTTGTTAACTGGAGATTCGCTCTCATTCGCTGAATCAGAGAGGTGTTAACTGGTGATTCGCTCTCACCAGATCACTGAATCAGAGCGTTGTTAACTGGTGATTCGCTCTCACCAGATCACTGAATCAGAGCGTTGTTAACCAGAGATTCACTCTCATCAGATCACTGAATCAGAGCGTTGTTAACCAGAGATTCACTCTCATCAGATCACTGAATCAGAGCGATGTTAACCAGAGATTCACTCTCATCAGATCACTGAATCAGAGCGTTGTTAACCAGACATTCACTCTCATCAGATCACTGAATCAGAGCGTTGTTAACCAGAGATTCACTCTCATCAGATCACTGAATCAGAGCGTTGTTAACCAGAGATTCACTTTCATCAGATCACTGAATCAGAGCGTTGTTAACCAGAGATTCACTCTCATCAGATCACTGAATCAGAGAGTTGTTAACCGGAGATTCGCTCTCAGAATCTTATCACCCGAGTCCAACCTGAGTCTGTCTTTTTTTTCCCTTTTCCCAAAATAGCTTATACTACTGTTTCAGCTATTAAAATAGTTCAGTTTTCTATGTAATGGCAAAGTGATTATATTTAGTTAATTTTTTTTTATTATTAATTTAATTTAGAAAAATGTTTTGGGCATTTTTATGTTTGTTTAATATATGTTTTTGTTTTTTTAAAGTAAGGACCAAGCGGCCAGCGGCAGACAGTGAGCATATGTTTGATCAGTTTAGTCTTCTCAAAACATCAAGACTTCTATAGATATAAAAAATCTATAGAAATTAAACAGTTCAAGCATATAACATTGTTTAAACATTAACCTAGATAAATGTGCGCTATATCCAATATTTTGTGCGGAGAGTGAAAGCTGAAGCATGCTTTACAGGACATGGAGGCACCAGCCTCAGTGAATATGCAGTCATTTTTGCTCAAAAAGTTGAAAGTAAAAAATCCTTTGTAGCTGTAAAGGGTCTACTTTTATTTGTGTGGACTCACAATATTAACAAAACGTTGTGCTTTTATAAAATAAAGAAAGCAAACACGATGCGTAATCTATATATATATATATATATATATATATATATATATATATATATATATATTTTTTTTTTTTTTTTTTTTTTTTTTTTTCGTTTTTATATAGTTTCATTTATATATTTTTAATTTATTCGTTTTTATTATATTTTATTTTATTTGCTTCACTACTCAAACTCTTGTTCTGTCCAGGCTGGACTATTGCAATGCTCTCTTGGCAGGTCTTCCAGCCAGTTCTATCAAACCTTTACAATAAATCCAGAACGCGGCAGAAAGATTAATTTTTAATGAGATGAAAGAATGCACATCACCTCTTTTCATCAATTTGCACTGGCTTCCAATAGCTGCTCACATAAAATTCAAGGCATTGATGTTTGCCTACAAAACTACCACTGGCTCTGCACCCCTTTACCTAAATTCATTACATCAGACTTATGTGCCACAAAGTCACTTTTAAATTAAATGTTTTGTAAACATTTTCAGTTTCATTTTAAAGCTTTAGTAATTTTAGTAATTTTTAAAGGATTTTAATGCATCAAGTTAAACACAAATAAATTATAGACCGCAGCCAATTTGTCCATCAGAAGTCTTATCTCAGCATCTCATCTCTCATCTCTCTTATCACTATAATAGTTAAGAAGGCATGCAGGCGTGTATCTTCTTATAGGAATAATGTAAGCCTGAACCATGGCTGAGCAAATTACAGCTTCATTCAGCACAACCCAACACTACCCATTACAGTTCAAGGACTGCTGGGTTACTTGCTTCCCCGACACTGACTTGGAACATGCTGCTATATTTCAAGGCAATGGACAAGGTATTATTAGCCATAAATGCTATTGCGCCCTCATTCTCCGCACCACTGCTGGCCTTGCAGTATTTGCTTAGTCCGCTAAATTTATCTTCCCAAGATTTGCGAATTTCCCAGCTCTCCTTTCATGCGCTTTAAACTCAAACAGACGGTGATGTGTCTTCCTGGCCTGGCATGTTCCAGCTCTGTACTTCCCCTTTTCTCACGTCGCACATCTAGAAGAGAAACGTTCACATATAAATGAGACATTTTACCCCAGCTTGAAGAAAACAATGTCCGCAGTGAGAAAAAGCTTGTGTTTAATTACACATAGTTTGACTCATTCATGACTGACTGAGCAAACATGTGGGTAAAACATTCTTTTTAAAGAATGATTTTATGAACCATTTACACAAAACTTCTGTCAGTGAGATGCAGTGATTACATTAAGACATTACTTCATTACTAAGAGTATGCATTTAGTTGATGGATTAAAAGTGACAGTAGGGACATTAAAATGTTTCAAAAATATATAAATAAAATATAATCTGATAAATGCACTAAGCTGCAACTTTCGGAAACCTAATCAATCTACAACTATACTAATTAACTATATTACTTTGCAGAAGAGTTGTATTTATCTATTTATTTTGATAATAAATGTGACTATTTAGGGCTCAGCTGATGCAAGAAGAACTAAATGAGCTTTGCGAACCACAATCAATAGTTTTCCCTTTTATATGGAACTCCACAGCAACTCTAGCCATCTTTAATAAGAGAGGGAGGGAAACAGGATCCCTGAAAGAGGAGAAAAAGAAATGTCTAGAGAGTCTGTGGATTGTCGGCAGACAGACACATGGCCTGCAGACGTGCTGCTGTTGGCTTTAGGCTCATGACTCATAGAGTATGTCTGCTGCAGAGGGGCTATCTGTGTCCCGCTCCGGCTCGCCGGCCTGCTCTACATATGTCTGGAGCAGTGATACTTGATCCCAAGACTCCATCCAGAACAAGGCCTTCAGAATCTCAGCTGGAATCTGCCCCACATTTAGCTTTTTCTGATATCAGTGGGGTTTGTTATGGAAAGCATCACTGCAAAAACATGTTGTTTTTTTTTACAAATATGGACAAAGCATACAACAGTATGCACTAATATAACCATTCATTAAGCAAAAATTATATACCAAAAAAATATGGTGCAAGTAAAATTTAATTACCTTGTAGTTACTGTGAAATTAATGATGTAGTTTTATAGTATAGTGTATATTATAGTATATTGAATTGAAATTGAAGCTCCAGTTATATTGCTTATTGAGGGTGACATAATTTTCTGCAGTGGTTGAAATGTTAGTTTAGAGTGCTTATAGATTTTTTTTTTACTTTTTTGGGGGGCGCGAGGGGTGGAGTGGGGGTATTATATACTGTTCAAAAATTTTAAATCAGTAAGATTTTTTAAAGAAGACTTATGCTCATCAACGCTGCATTAATTTGATCGAAAATACTGTTAAACAGAAATAATATGACATTTTTTACACTTCTTTTTTGCTATACTTTGAAATACAATTAATTTCCGTGAGGAAAGCTGAATTTTCAGCATCATTACTTCAGTCTTCAGTGTCACATGATCTTCAGAAATCATTCAAAATAGATCTTTTGTAACAACATGCTAACTACTGGTAACAAATGTAAAGTTTGTATTTTTATTTATTTATTATTTTTTTTATTTGAAAGGAATTAATACTTTTATTCAGAAAGGATATGTTAAATTGATAAAAAAAAGTGATAGTTAATTTATTATTTTTTTTATTACATTTATTATATTAATAACAATAATAAATGAATAATGAATAAATGAAAAAAATTATAAAAATAAATAAATAGGCATTTAAAAACGATATATGCATGTAGATGTGTGTATCAGCAGCTGCAGCACACGGCTCTGTTGTTTGGCTCTCAGGGACGGTCAAGGCTGCTGTGTCTGTGTCGGTCAGTGTTTTGAGAATCCAAGAGACTATGTTATCAGTTGCTTCACTCATTTCAATTATTATTTTTTCTCCATTTCTGTGATAAGTTGTAGCGCCTGCCTGTCTGTGCTACCATTGCCCACTGCTGATAAAGACGGCAAGCCTCTCGGTCTCTCAGGTCAGTTTGGATGAGAGGACGATGGAATTCTGCTCTGATCTTAACAGCATGTGGAGCTTGTGTGGACATGCTGAATGAACAGAGTCTGACTGCAGATTGTGCTCGATAAGTGAGAGCGGGATTAGAGAACCGAGTGTGTGTGTTGGGGGATGGTATAAGAATATGTGTGTTTATTTGGGTATAGGGGTGTGTGTGTGTGTGTGTGTGTGTGTGTTTATGGGGGATGGTGTGAGATTACATCACTGCTTCTCAAATGGTTTTGCTTCAGGACTCAGATTTTGCATTGGACATCAAGCGGCGACTCAGCACAGTAGGCTACTAGAACAAAAATCTTTTATATTACTGCAAAATGCATATGCCTAATAATATGCAAATGTATTAACATGACACGGGCCGAAAGTGGAGTTGTGTGGAGTTCAATGGTTTCATAATTCAGCTAATTACAATGTTGATTAATACGTCTGTTGATTGTTTCTTTCATTATTGCCGTTTTATTTTTTAAAAAAGTGTGATTTTGCATCCCTTTATGAGAAAAGAATTGGATACTTTGAGAACTTGTTGCCTGTTAGTATGAGCCTTTTTACAAAATGAAAATACTCTGAACTTCAAACGTTTAGAGATAAGAAGATAACCATTTAAAGTAAGTTGCACACTGGTGAAATCTCCTCTGAAGCACTTTAAACAGCAGAAATAATCCATCAAAGCACCTGTCACTTCAGCCCACATGAAACTGTTGTGCTTATGAGCTTGTTTGAAGAGCAGTATTTCTTTTCTGGAATTAAAAAAAAAAAAAAATCTGTTATATAATATTTTTATACAAATACAGCAATTCTTTTTCAGTACTCCTGTAAAATTATATTACTAATGGAGGCTTTCTAAACAATAATGAAATACATTGTTGACTATTTTCTCTTGGCAGCCATTAATTCAGCATACAAAACCTATTGTGATTGGAACAAACCATGTTTATTTTCACTGCAAGTGAACCCGGATATTATTGTTGTTGTTTTTCTATAGTTTTGCACATGTTATTTGAGCATGAATGCATGTCACACAACCTGCCTACTGCAAAGTTTGATTGTATGTGTGTCACAAACAAAAGACAGGAGAGGCATTTTCTCCTCTTTTTTTCAATTATATTTATTTATTTTATTTTATTCAAATTAATTTTTTTATTTTATTATTTTATTTGAAAGGTCCCTGTTTTTGCTTATATTTTGTTTTGTTTTGTTTTATAAAAAATATATGTTTTTCATGTTTGTGCTCTCATTTTTTCTTAATTTAATTTAATTTAATTTAATTTAATTTAATTTAATTTAATTTAATTTAATTTAATTTAATTTAATTTAATTTAATTTAATTTAATTTAATTTAATTTAATTTAATTTAATTTAATTTATAGTTTTTGTATCTGGGCCAATTTTAAATATACACAGTATTTGTCTGTGTGTTTTAATTTCCTTTCTTTTCAAAATAGTGTGTAAATTATCATACTGGCCATTTATTGGTTAATAACAAATATATGGCTTTATTGCTTCAGCCAGACTGTCAATGTAAGTTCAGTTCATAAAGCACAGGCCTCATGAGCGCTCCAGTTTTCCAGTGTTTCCAGTCTTGCACACTCTTGTAATCTGAGACTCCTCTGTAACACCTCCCTCTTTCCTTCTCCAGCAGCGAGTTTTGGGTTCTTGACAGCAATCTGCTTCCTTCACAATGAGATCCTTTCTGCCTACACAAATCTCAAAGTGTTACACAGTCAGATATCATATAGAAGCTGCCGTGCAGAACTTCATGTGAGACTGGAAGTCAATGCATGACAGCCTCTTCACGAATCCCTGACCTTCCTGCACTGGAAAGTTGAGGTGATTTCTGAAACGTTTGCAGTTATAAGCACCAATATTAGTTTCCCTGATGGCCTTTGGCTCACCTTAAGCTTTTCAAAGCTGTCGGCTGAACGAAACTGGATTCAAGCAAGAGACGGACATCTTTTGTTTTAATTTGATTCTCATTATTTATTTATTTTCTTACTGTCTTACTTAGTTGTCTTTTAAATTAGAACCCCATTATTTATTTATTTGTTGGACTTTGAGGCTGAATCTAATTTTGACCTGCATCATGAAATCAGTTTGTTACTATTTAGTTCTCAGAAAGAAGAAAAACATGATGAGGATATTCATATGAAAGAAGTTGTGTTTGGGGTCTGATTAGGAGTGTGAATCAATGCGTGCTCTCAGCGGGGGATTTCTGCGATCTAAAAGCGTCGTACCCTGAAGGCCTCGGTTAACCCTATAACACTACGGTTGTAATGTGACCAAATAACTCTTAATGCTTGCAAAGCCAAAAATAGTTTTTGCTGTCCTCAGCTCTTTAATGGGAGACGGTGTACAGTGAAGGTCACATCGTTCCCTTTTTGAGGGAAGTCGGTTTTGCAGTGAGATAACGTTAGTTTTTTCCCAGACCTCCCTGATGTTCTAACTATACTCCTTTATGTGGCTATTTTATCAGGAGTTTTTATTAGAATAGGGAGCTTTTTCTGCAGGGAAAAAAACACTGATCGAGTTCCCAAGGCCACAGAAGGATGAGTCTAAAGAAGGACAGATCTCGCGTCGAGGCACACACGGACGTCGTCCCTCGACGGAAGGCAGACTCCAGAGTCTTTTAAATCTTTTCGTAGATTTAAAAGAGCAGACATTACCGTTCACTAACTTCACCGCTACAGCAGTTTATTTACAACAAACGTCACTCCGATCTGAAGGTGTACGGATCCAGGCTGATCACAGCAGTATGAATTTCCATGCCAGAAGAGTCACGTTGCCTGCTATCACGCCTCTCTGCCTGCCGAAAAGGGTACAAACTTTTTTGTGTTGTTTTATTTTATTTTATTTTTTACAGAAACATTGCATTAATTGGTTACGGGAGATTTTTAGAGGGTTTTGACAGCGTTGAACAATAACAAACTGTATTTTCTCAGTTGTTTGCCTTCAAATTGCAGTTACAGCAATGTTTTGTCTCTTTTCTGCCTTTGTTTTCATTTTTGTGAAGGAGAAAAAAACTAAATAAAATCTCGGTTAGTCATCTGACCATCAGTCATAATTTCCTGTTGTGTATAACTAGGTGAACACTTCCAGTGAAATGTTTATATTATATTATATTGTAAAAATAATTTACTTTTAACTAAAACTAAATGATTTTTTAAAATATAATGTAAAATATAATTAATGTATTTATAGAATATATGTATTTATAGATTTTTTAAAAATTTTTATACAGTATGTGATATTGGTATGTAAAATAGTAGTATTAATAATATTGTGGTCCATCGTGTGTGTGTGTGTGTGTGTGTGTGTGTATATATATATATATACACACAGTGGGTATGGAAAGTATTCAGACCCCCTTAATTTTTTCACTCTTTGTTATATTGCAGCCATTTGCTAAAATCATTTAAGTTATTTTTTTCCTCATTAATGTACACACAGCACCCCATATTGACAGAAAAACAAAGAATTGTTGACATTTTTACAGATTTATTAAAAGGGAAAAACTGAAATATCACATGGTCCTATCACAGTGCATGTCAGAGCAAATGAGAATCATGAGGTCAAAGGAACTGCCATAAGAGCTCAGAGACCGAATTGTGGCAAGGCACAGATCTGGCCAAGGTTACAAAAGAATTTCTGCTGCACTTAAGGTTCCTAAGAGCACAGTGGCCTCCATAATCCTTAAATGGAAGACGTTTGGGACGACCAGAACCCTTCCTAGAGCTGGCCGTCCGGCCAAACTGAGCTATCGGAGGAGAAGAGCCTTGGTGAGAGAGGTAAAGAAGAACCCAAAGATCACTGTGGCTGAGCTCCAGAGATGCAGTCGGGAGGTTGGAGAAAGTTGTAGAAAGTCAACCATCACCGCAGTCCTCCACCAGTCGGGGCTTTATGGCAGAGTGGCCCAACGGAAGCCTCTCCTCAGTGAAAGACACATGAAAGCCCCCATGGAGTTTGCTAAAAAACACCTGAAGGATTCTCTGGTCTGATGAGACCAAGATACAACTTTTTGGCCTTAATTCTAAGCGGTATGTGTGGAGAAACCAGGCACTGCTCCTCACCTGTCCAATACAGTCCCAACAGTGAAGCATCATGCTGTGGGGGTGTTTTTCAGCTGCAGGGACAGGACGACTGGTTGCAATCGAGGGAAAGATGAATGCGGCCAAGTACAGGGACATCCTGGACGAAAACCTTCTCCAGAGTGCTCAGGACCTCAGACTGGGCCGAAGGTTCACCTTCCAACAAGACAATGACCCCAAGCACACAGCTAAAATAATGAAGGAGTGGCTTCACTACAACTCCGTGACTGTTCTTGAATGGCCCAGACAGAGCCCTGACTTAAACCCAATTGAGCATCTCTGGAGAGACCTGAAAATGGCTGTCCACCACTTTTACCATCCAACCTGACAGAACTGGAGAGGATCTTCAAGGAGGAATGGCAGAGGATCCCCAAATCCAGGCGTGAAAAACTTGTTGCATCTTTCCCAAAAAGACTCATGGCTATATTAGATCAAAAGGGTGTCATCTTCACCACGTCTAGATGCCTAAATGCATTGAGTTGCTGCCATGTGATTGGCTGATTAGCAATTTGTGTTACCAAGCAATTGAACCGGTACCTAATAGAGTGTATATGTGTGTGTGTGTGTTTGTGTGTGTACAAAACACTTTAATATAATTTTGTAATTAATGTAATATATAAATGCTTTTCATGTTGAAATATTATACAATTTTATTTATAGAATATAAATGTTATTAATAATTGTCTTGTTTCTATAAATAAACAAATACATTTCATATAAAATGTTCTTTCTAATTTATATATTTATTAAAATGTATATTATAACGTTGGGTGAAGAATGTTCAGCTGTAAAAGTTGTAAACTAGACAAAAGACAAAAATAGGAAGACGTTTCATTGTATAATTTTTTGGTTGCTACCTAATCATCATTTTCCCATATTGATCACTTCATAGTTTTGACAACTTTACTCTTGTTGTAATATTTGGAAAACTGTCATAATAAAGAAATGAGCAGGTGTGTCCAAACTTTTGACTGGTTTTGTCCCCTGCTAATTCTTTCAACTATTCATACTTGGTTTTTGATTGATTTCAAAACACTGATGCTAGTAAAAAGAAACTCATTCATATCCAAAACTATTAAGTTGCATTTATGTCAAAAGATTTCGCCATCTATTATAATGTCAGTGTAGCAACATTCCCTGGAAAATCACTTTTGGAAGTAGATCCAGTTCATTGCAGGCAATAGCTTGTTTTATATGAACACAATCTTTTCTTTTTGCATATGAATATAGAGCAGCATTCTTCTTTACACCTGTAAATGTCACTGATCTCCTCATCGCTGTTGTCATCACCCTATCCGCTGCCAAAAGACGTACTCTCAGCACTCAGTCGGACAGCCTCATACCCAACTGAGATGAGCTAAACAATGGCCTGACTGTAGTGTGCTGGCCAAAATACTGCAAATCTGACAGCTTGTGGAAAACTTGTCTGGAAATGCTCTTGGAAAAGCCATGGTGATAAAATGACATTAGTGCGAGAGCTGAGGAAAGGTCAAGCACAATGCTGGAGGTTTGTTAACATGCTGTGAGCAACTGTCTGAAAGTCTTCATATGCATGATTGTGGAAGGCAGTCGTTTGGTAGTTCACAGGATGCTTGCCAAGTATATTGCTTGTAAGTGGTATTTGTATGTAAACGTGCTTCTAGCATGCATAAAACGGTTTACACTTTAACTCCTCAAAATTTTAACCACCTAAGGGTTTATGTTTTGTTGTCCAGACGTTGTTGTGCAATTCAGAGTCCATTAAAGGAATAGTTGAGCAAAAAAATAAAATTTGCTGAAACGTATTTACAGTTAGGCCATCCCAGATGTAAATAAGTTTGTTTGTTCATAGGAGAATATTTGGAGAAATGTAGCATCACATCACTTGCTCAGCAGTGGATCCTCTGCAGTAAATGGGTGCCGTCAGAATGAGAGTCCAAACAGCTGATAAAAACATCACAATAATCCCCAAGTAATCCTCTAACTAAACTAATCCTGAGGACATATAGCTTCATATAGCTTCATTTTTGGATAAACTATTCCTTTAACCATGACAAATGTACTATACGTGCACATTTTACGCACCATGACTAAAAGAGATTGCACTTGAGTATTTAAAGACTTTTCAACATTTCATTTTAATTTTTGTTACTGGCTGATGTGGCATGTTGACGGGTCTAATTGGTTTGGTTTGAGTTGGGACGGCTGGACAAGGACACTTTACTCGGTGACTTTCAAATGCATTTTTAAAAGCTGAATTATTTTTAACTTGTCATGCTGCCTTTGAAACACTCTCTTGACACACTGTGTGCATGACATTGCAGCTTGTTTGCATAAAGCTGAACTCTGCTCAACTTTGTCGCATTTCCAAAAGTTGCTGTCACTTATGTTGCGCTAATAGCAAACTCTTGATGAATGACATGATGGTCAACAGTGTATCTATCTATCTATCTATCTATCTATCTATCTATCTATCTATCTATCTATCTATCTATCTATCTATCTATCTGTCTGTCTGTCTGTCTGTCTGTCTGTCTGTCTGTCTGTCTGTCTGTCTGTCTGTCTGTCTGTCTGTCTGTCTGTCTGTCTGTCCGTCCGTCCGTCCGTCCGTCCGTCCGTCCGTCCGTCAATTCTAGTCTTTCAAATGAGATCCAATTGTGTTTAATTATTTCTTTCTTTAATTTAAATTTAAGGCGGTTAGTTCTAGGTAAGTTAGGGAGATTGTAAATCTAAAAAGTATGGTCTGTACCAAAAAAAAAAAAAAAAAAGAAACGTTAACTTTTGTTCATAATTTTGTACATTGACCAATTATTCATAAATTGTGCAAGTTGAATGCTGAACTTTGCTGGAATTTCATATTTAATATTTTAAGCTTGTATAGAGAATGACAGCTTTGCTTTTCAAATGTACAGTGAAAGTCAGATATATTTACTTGTGAATGCATCAAAAATGATGATTGCAATGACAAAATGAAATGTTATTATTGATACGAACGAGATAAACTGGATGGATGATGGATGGAAGGAACGCGAGGTAGTGTTTCTGATAGCGCTGCAGCTGTGGAGGAGCAGTTCAAGGTTCATTCACTGGTCTTCATGTTCCCGTCCTTGAGTCAGTGAATCTCATTCCGTCTTTAGTCAGGTCACAATATTTATTGAGTGCACATGAACCATCTCACAATCACAATTACTAGTGAGGAACCCAGGCTTCCCAGGTTCCATTACAGTTAAACATTTCCTGTTTTATATGCAAATTTCTAAGGCCTCTAAATGATCAACATGTTTAAACCCGTCCTGGAAAACTGTTGTGCACAATCTACTACATGCCTTCTGTCTTCTGATTGATAGTTAGTATGCTTCTTTAGTGAATGAATGCTCTTGTGACTCTCATCTTTTGCGGTGTCTAGCAGTTGACTACAAGTTCAGTTTTATTACAACTTTAAGTCTGTGGTGTGACTTATTTATGTGTTGTGTTATTATAATATATTGTGATATTATTTTACTTATCCTCAGGCCATACAATTAATTTCTTCATGGGAACAAATTTGGAGAAATGTAGCATTGCTTCTCTTGGATCCTCTGCAGTGAATGGGTGCCGTCAGAGTGGTCAATACAGCTGATAAAAACATCACAATAATCCACAAGTCATCCAAACCACTCCAGTCCAGCAGTTAATATCTGTGAAGTGATAAGATGCATGTTCGTAAGAAACAAATTCACGTTTTAACTTCAAACCATTGTTTCAGGCTAAAATGTAAAATTAATAATATTGCTTGCTTCAGTAAAAAAGTAATCTTGTCTGAATCAGGAGAGAAATATGCACAGATCAAGCACCGTTCACATTAAGCGAAAACAGTCCAAAACGGCTCCAAACAAATATATTGAGGATTTTGATGTGAGAGGACAACAGGGGATCGATTTGTTCACTGGTGGAAACGTCGACTGGTATTTCGTCCAGAAGCGACTGTTTGAAGTTAAAAAAATCTTAATTACATATTTGTTTCTTACAAATGTGCAGCTTTTCACTTCACATGACATTAATTGACAGTCTGGATTACTTGTGGATTATTGTGATGTTTTTATCGGCTGTTTGGACTCTCATTCTGACGGCACCCATTCACTGCAGAGCATCCATTGCTGAGACACTGATGCAATGCTACATTTCTCCAAATCTGTTCTCATGAAAAAACAAACTCATTGACATCTCGAATGGCTTGAAGGTGAGTAAATTCTTAACAAATGTTAATTTTTGGGTGAACTGTTTCTTTTAAAGGATCTGAGTTTCTTTTCAAAGACCCAGCACATTTACCCAGTGTATTCGAATATCACATTTCCCCTTGTAGTGCATTGTACCGGCCACTCTTGAACTTTACCATCCATTACTCATTTACCTTTAAGGACTGTTTGTATTTACTCTGATAAGGGAGCTGTAAGAATCCTGCTTGTTTTATTACCTTGTGAGTTTAGCAGGTTAGGTCTGGTGAATGCTTGTCAGGGAGATTTATAGAGCTGGTTTTCGCGAGGGGTTTTCTTCCTCCTCTTTTTTGTGGCTTGTAGGTCTCTCTTACTGATTAAACAGTGGATCGTTTACCTCATTTGGAGATGATGTCACTGTGGGAGGCTGTGATTGGCTGAAAGGCTTGCTAACCCCAGCCCTGCTGGGGAGCACTGACCTCCTTTTCCTCTCTGAAAGAGGACTGGCGTGTCCTCCCTACCAATCTGCCTTTCACACACACTGTCTCAACCCCCATCTAGTGCTCTTCCCATATACCTTACAGGGTCATTCCTGCTCCACAGACCCTTTTAACTCTGCAACTTTGAAGAAATTGATATGCTTGTCTTGTAATTTAAGGACATATTTTGATAACCGTGTATAGAAGACTTTATGAGTTATGACTGTTGTTTACGCAGTGACAAGAAGATGATCAGAATGTTTATTGGGGGTAAAGCTTTTATCTACCTTTTGATATTATCAAGCTGATTTGTGTAATTTGATCAGACAGGGTTGGAATTTAAACACATCGGATCTATTGATAAGGCTTACTGATGTCTGTGCTGTTGATTTCCCACTAGAATGATGTCACTTCCTTGAGGATGATGTCATTTTGGAACTGCCGTTTGTTATTTAAAAGGATTTTTATGAAAGATTGATAGAATAGAAATTGAGGACACATGAAAACCCTATAAATCAATTATCAATTAACAAAATATTCCACCCCCGCCCCCTTCTCAAAAAAAAATTCTGTCATTATTAATTCGCCCTCATGTCTATCCAAACCTTGTTTGTTACTGTTTGTCATGCAGATCTTTCCATGCAGCATTGTAACTCCACTAATAAGTACCTTAAAAGTGGCATAAGGATCAAATAAAATGTGGCTTGTGCACTTTTTTCCAAATCTTATAGTCCTCTTTGTTGTGATTCATGCAATTTTTTTTTCTTATTTTTTAAAATCCAAACTTTTGGTGTCTGAAAAAAAGCTGAAATAAAAATATAAATAGATTAACTTGAAAAAAAAATGACTTTATTTTGCACCAAAATTACTACAAGTAAAACTAAAATACATACATAAATAAATAAATAAAGCTAAAAAACAAACAAACAAACAAACTAATAAACATGACAAAACCACTTCGCATAATTACTAAAACTAAAATTAAATGAACACTTAACATAAAAAATTCAGCTAATTCAAAATAGTAAAAAGTACTATTAGCCTAGTATATACTTTAAATAATACTAAAATAACACTTCACAACAAAATATGATTTTGTTTCATTTTTGTATAGTTTTGAGAAGTGCAGCAAAATAATTATTGTTTTAAAAATGTTATCAACTGCTAGTAAAAAGTTTTCAGCAATCGAAATAAAGCTAAAATAAAATAGAAATATTAAATGGAAAAAAAATTAACTTGAAAAGAACTTGAAAACTTGAAAAGGGGCCTGTCAAGCCTGTGTGAATAGGTAGGTGGGGCAAACCCTCCCCTCCCTCCCCCTCCGGTGTGTTTTCGGGGGGCAGACCAGCGGGACTCAGCCCAGCCAGATAAACAGTGGCAGGTGATTGGCCAGAACCATGGTGACATGCTGCAGCGGAGGCTGCACTGAGCCGCCCTCTCTAATTACCTCATTTGAGCTCATCTGCAGACAGAGAGAGAGAGAGAGAGAGAGAGAGAGAGAGAGAGGAAGCTCGCTGCTCCCCGGCAGATACTTGCATTTATGTTTTATGTTCACTCAACTCTTGAGAAATGCTGTGCACTCAGGCCTACATAAGCTGCCGAGCTTGTCTCAAATCACAGCCCTGCCTGCCGCCCAGCACAGGGGTAAGTTGCTCTAAAACAGCAATTTATGTGTGCTTTTCTTGTATGTGTGCGTGCAAAATCGATGCAATCTGTTGGAGGGCTGCTCTGCTTCTCTGTGGGATCATTTGAGAGCGATTTCCAGCTGATAAAGGAAACTCTAACAGCCTTAAAACAAGGTATGGGAGATGATATAGAGTTCTCCAGCCTGTAGGGTTTCTGCGTTTGAGGTGTAGCAGGGAACTAAAGCACCGATGAAAGGGAACATTCATGACTTCTTCTGCAGCACAGGCTGTCTGCACTTTGAATAAGTGTGTTGTTGCATACTGTATGTAGGACATGAAGTGAAATTGAGCTCTCGTGGGATGGTAAAGGAGTGTCACTGTATCTGATAAAATGGCAGTGTGACAAATAAATGTGCATGTAAAAATGTGGCTGTGTTCGAAATAGCATAGTAGCTTTCTATTGCAAAACTGAACTGAGCTGGAAGATGACATCACTCAATTCATTGATGAACTGCCTTTAACTGTCATTTTGCATTATTGACACACTGTTTTCCTAATTAATGTTGTTCAGTTAATAGACACAATCTATTTTGTTTAAAGCGCTATATAAATTAAGGTGACTTGACTTTCTGCTCTTACTATTGCTGCAGTATGTAGTGTGTATACTGTGCAAATGTGATAGTTTTTTTGGTTTTTTTACCTACAGTGCTAGATATGCTAAAATGTTCAGTATACAACAGAGCTTATAGGGGGGAATGTATCCCACAATGCAGTGCGCTTGATTTGACCTTCTGTTTTCGGTTTGATGAATGAACCTTAAGTAACATCAGCATTTTTAAACATAAAATGTAACATGTTTACACAAATTGAAAATAAACAAATAAATAAATAAATAAGGATGGGTGGCATTCGCAAAATTTTACGTGCAAATTTATATTCTCAAGTGATCTATCTATCTATCTTACTCTACTTTACACTTTACACATAAAAAAGAAGCAAAACTATTTTCAACATTGGTAAAAATCATTATATTAGAATGATTTCTGAAGGACACTGTGACACTGAAGACTGGTGTAATGATTCTGTAAATTCAGTATTGCATCACAGAAATAAATTAAAATTTAAAATATATTCAAATAGATAACAGTTATTCGATATTGTAAAATCTTTTTTAAAAAATCCTGATTTTAATGTTTTTTTTGTGCAGCCTTGGTTATCACAAGGGACATCTTTAAAAAAAAACGTAGAAAATCTTAACCCCAAATCTTAAATGGTAATTTGTTTTATTTATTTAGTTAGTAAGCAGTAAGTTGGTATTAGTTAGTAGATTTATTTTCTGCTGTGTTGCAGGTAATCAAAGTGTACAGTGAAGACAACACCAGTCGTGCAGTGGAGGTGCCCAGTGACATCACTGCCCGGGACATATGCCAGCTGTTCATCCTGAAGAACCACTGCATTGATGACCACAGCTGGACCCTGTTTGAGCAGATCCCGCATCTTAGTATCGGTAAGCTTCTCAACAAGAAAAAATGCAACTAAAAAAAATGCAACATAAACTGAATATTTTTGGTACATTGTCACTGAATATAATGCAGGCAAACATAAAGGTCACATTGAAAATATATCAACATTTAATTTAAACTGGAGGATGCACGTTCTATCTATCCATCCACACACAATGATTCGCCCTAACTTTACTCGATGCACTGATAAGAGTTCATGAGCACAGTAGTGATGTCTGATTCATAGATTACTTGTTCTTTTGAGTTCAGTCTTTCCAATGAATCAATTGATTCAGTTCACAAATCCGGTCTGAAAGATTCATTCATGAGTCAATTAGTCTCTTAGTTCCAGCTAGATCAGAACTGATTCACATGCATTATTTAAACACAAGGTTTCCAGAGCCGGTTTTCGTCTGCTCAAATTCTAGCACACTATTCCTCGTCCCGGGGTTAAAGACGCTGCCTGCATTATTTATCTTCTCGGGAACCTGTCTCATTGCAGGAGTTTCAGAGCTAGTGCGAACACTTGGCAGGACCTCCATGCAGAACAAGCCAAAGTGGGATCTTGAAACATGTTATTCCCTACTGAGTGAAACCACAGAATTGTTGATTATTTAAATATTTTATTTACATTTTAATATTAAAGTGATATATTTTAATGCACTTTTTATTGGGTAATAACTTTACTAGAGATGCTGTGTTTGATTGAACTGTGTTCAGTTTGAATATGGGATGTGGGATATTCATACTTTATGTACATACAGAAACAGAATTGATGTTGTTTAATGATCAACAAAGAAATGACAAAAGAGGAAATGTAATGCCATGCAGTGCTATTTGTTGAGACAGGATAACTTGCACATCTTTTTATGCACATAAACCGGTTTTATTACATTCAAGTTTAAACTTTTACTGTAAACAGTGATATTATCAACAAGTTGATATGTTTTTCCATTACTTTAACTGATCAAACTTGAACTTGATTTTTAAGTTAGTGTAATATAATAAAATTAGTTTGTTGTTTGACTAATATGACTTAAATCAGATCTGATATCACTGACTTATGACTATATATTTCCATTGTGCTCAGAAAACTATTTATCAGAAACAGAATTGCTACATTTTGGTGTTCTCAAGTTTTCAACAAAAGATATCAATATTTACGGAAAATTGCCACACAGTGCTGAAATTTGATCAGAGAGAATCATTTACTGTGAATTACACATCTGTCTATGCAAACAATTGCTAAAGAATTGGTATTTTTTATTTTTTAAATAATATTTATTATTTTATATATATATATAGAGAGAGAGAGAGAGAATTTTTAAAAAATTGTTCTTGTTTGTTCTTATTATAAAGCTGGATTTTGACTCTTGGGTATTTTTTATTTCTTAATTTGTTGTTTGATGAAAATGACTCAAAATGATTGACTTTTAAGCCTTTACACTCTATTGAGATATATTGAATGTCATCAAAAAGGCTTGAAAATGTAGATGTTAAGCTGCAGGTGAAACCAAGAACTGAAGAGAAACAGCACGGAGATGACGTATAGCTCATTCGGTCAAAGCCAATGCAGATCTGTCTGTTCACTGCAGTAACGTTGTGGGAATTAATTAGTATGACATAACAGCATTCTAACTCTTCCAGATGGCTGCTTCGAAACAGATGCTTTCCATTCAGTCATTAAACATGCATTTAGGGTTGCAGGAGCTGAATAATATTTAATGATAAAGTGGAATAACGAACTCTCCCACACATCACTCTCATTACTGTTGAAGGTTGCTCATTATCAAGGCATCATTTTTTAAAAGAGTGTTAATAATTAATCCGTCAAGCCCATGGTGCAGTGGGACGGTAAAACAAATGAGGGCAGTAAAATCTCATATTATTAATTCGACAAATTGTAAGGACTCTAGATTCTGATTGGTTAAGCTATGTTTAAATTGATCAAATGTAGATAAAAACGAACCTTTAACTGCATAATAAAGTATTTCTATTGTAATATATTTTAAAATGTAATTTACTTTATTTGATTCAAAGCTGTATTTTCAGCATCATTACTCCAGTCTTCAGTGTCACATGATCCTTCAGAAATCATGAAACATTTCTTATTATAAGTGTTGAACACTGTCGTGCTGCTTACTGATACTTTTTTCAGGATTCTTTGATGAATAGAAGGTTCAGAAGAACGGCATTGATTTAAAAATAGAAATACAGATTAATATACTTTTGTAACATTATAAATGCCTTTACTGTTACTTTTGATCAATTTAATGCATCCTGTTTTGTCTTCATAATCTTTCATCAAAATCTAATAATTCACTTTTCTTAAGTTACAAAGTACCACCCTACATTTCTTTCTTGTTAAATATCCACTTTTAAATGCATTATGTTAGTAAATAGGTTACACATTTTACTTTATGTTCTTTAATGCACATATTGTGCTTTAGTGCACGTGCATGGTTCATAAATTCATAAGCATGTACTAAACTAACTCTTGTTTGTGATTTCCAGAGCGAACCATAGAAGACCATGAGTCGGTTATGGAGGTTCAGTCCGGCTGGGGAATGGACTCACACTGCTGTCTGTACTTCAGGAAGAATTATGCCAAATACGAGTTCTTCAAGAAGCCTCTTGTAAGTGTGTGTGTGTATCAGGACACATGCAGCCCTGCTAATGTATAATTGATTTGCTGAGGTTTAGCCAAACATCCAGGGTTACCTATTCAAGGTCATTAACGATTGAAACAGAGTCACATGATAGGGCTCTTTAATTGTACTGGTTAAGAATTCAAGGTAATGCCTAAATAATCAAGTACAGATCACGAACTCCTGCGATTTTAAAGGTCACGGATCCTAATACCAGATTTAACAAAGGAGTTTTAAGTGGTTTCTTTTGTAAAATCTGTAAAACGCTCCTTAAACCTGACAGATTTCATTGAAGTGGGCGACAGAAATAGACAGCAAACAATAAAAATTGATATGACATTTTCCTCAAAAAGTTGGAGATTGTACGTATACAGTATGTGGGTCATTGCAGGACTTTTTCCCAGAGCACATGGTGTCTATATCCAGTGAAACCAATGGAATCATGAACCATTCGCAGCTTATACAGGTGAGCATCTTCATATTATGCTATTATTATCATTAAAAAGGAATACAGAGATAATGTTTCTTCTGCTAGCTAGTTCTTTTGGACATTATACAGGCACATTCACAATGTGGATGTAGAATCACACATAAACTAGAAACAAAAGTTTTGTTAAAGCGTTCAGTTCACAAGCATGTGTGTCATCTAATCAGGGTTGGTTATATTTTCTCTCTAAAATAAAAAAATGAAAACCATAGAAACAAAACGATTTGGTAAATCAATAAATAAACATTTGTTTCAAGAAAATGAGGACCATTAAGAGTTTTTTCTTTTGTGGCATTTTTCTTATTTTAATTAATTTATTTCTTATTTCTTATGATTATTATTATTTTTACTTTTATGCTTATTTATATTAAAAACACTACCATGTATGTACCAAAATACATTTGACTTTATTTTAATTTGTGTGTGTGTGTGTGTGTGTATATATATATATATATATATATATATATAAAATTTCATTTAATTTGTTTAATTAAATAACGCTATTTATTATTATTAATAATTTCTTATTGTTGCTTTAGTATCACTTTTTATTATTATTTTGATTAAAAAATTTTCTCAGTTTTCATTTGTCATTTCGTTGTTTGTTTGTATTATTAGAATTAGATTTTTTTAAATAAGTCTATGTAGTGTTTATTGATATTTATTTCAGTTTTAGTTAATTTAGTACATATTATTGCAGATGAGAAATGTTGCCTTGGCCACTTGCTAAAATATAATGTTTATTTTTTTATATTAGATTTCAGTTAAAGTTTTTTTTTTTCTTTTTTTTAGAAACAAAAAAAAATGTTTAAATTTTTTTATAAATGAATAACCCTGATCGATAGATAAATTCAGGTTGTATTAATAATAATAATTAAATGAATAACTAAAGGTAATGCATTATTATGATTATTGTTGTTGTTGTTGTTTATCGTTCTCACTGTCATTTTCACTGTAACTGATTGAGAATATTTTTGTTAAGGTTGAATTTTTTTTTTTTTGTAAGTTTTAAGCGTGTTGTATCTGATGTTTCTCCTGCAGACCTTTCTCAGCTCCAGCTCTTGTCCTGAGATTCACGGGTTCCTTCACGCCAAAGAGCATGGCAGGAAGTCCTGGAAGAAGTTCTACTTTGTGTTGAGAAGATCGGGACTCTACTTCTCCAACAAGGGCACATCGAAGGTGGGTGTAGATGGGTCACGTTCTGCTCGCGGTTACTCACTAAAACTCTCCACTTCTGATCTCAGTGCCACAGAGTCAGCAGGGATCAGTTTTAATCGTTCACAATACCACTTGCTCTTACTGTTAGAATCTCTTGAAGGTGAGCTGCGTGTCTGAAATGAGTCTTGAGTTATCACGGGTTCGTTCAGGTGCTGAGGTTCTGACTCTTATCTGATGCAGCCTCATTACTAGATGAGATAGTGAGATCTAACAGTGCAGCTTTATGTGGCTTAACTCAGTAAAACTGGTCGAGCCGGATTTTGTGTAACACTCCTGGTATGCCAAGAGCTGAACCCTTCAAAGTCACACAACAGGTGAGCTGTGTACTCGCACACTACTGTGCCAGTCTGCTCTGCCCTCACTCTTTTGCTTTCCCTTTTTTTTTTTTTTTGTATTTAACACAATAGAGCTTTTGTTCAGGACACAAGAGGAACTCGCTCTCCACTTCATGATATAACTCTCATAAAACACTTTTCATACTCTCATTACTATATTTATTGTGCCTACAAACACTGGGCATACTGTATATGCATCAAAGGAGAATTCTGTGATATTTGTTTTTCAGCACACTTAAGCATTTGTGGATTGAAAAGCATGGCATCTCTGCTTTGTCTTTCTTAGGCACGTTTGCACATGGTAGTTTTCAAAATGTATTCGTTATACTGGCACATACTGATGTGGATATAGCATCACACACAAATAAGAATATTTACAATAAATTAGTACAATTAAAATACTATAGAAAATGCTTTCTATTGTGTTCTAATTTATAATGATCTGAAAGCTAAATAAATATGCTTTCCATTGATGTATGGTTTATTAGAATAGGACAATATTTTTAATTAAATTTTTTTCTTTATATTTTTAACAATTATTTCATTTATTTATTATATACAATTAAAGAATAATTCACATCTGTATAATTCTGTATTTTATTATTAGAAATTTTAATAAAAACATTTAAGAGTAGTTTAACATTTTTATTTTTGTACATATAAATGTGCTGGTATTGAAGAAAAACCGAAAAGTGGTTTTGGTCATTATATTTTTGTGTCAAAAGTGAAAGAGTTGTGCTAGTTTGTGAATCCACACCTTTCTAGTCTGTCTCTGTCAGTTTGGAAACAAACCTGGCTTTGTGGGGGGGGGGTTCTTGCTTTTTTCTGTCTCTGTCTCTGTCTCTCTCTCTCTTTCCTTTTTCTTTTGGGTCTCCTCACTAGCGGTGTTGCTGAGATAAAGCTCCTGCCATTACAACACGTTTCCATGTTATCTCTCGCCACGGCTGTGCATATTACAGCCTTGGTATCCAAGCCAGCAGCCGTAGTCTCTCTTTGAGCTTGCAGCCTTAATTTAGACTTCAAACATGTAAAAAAAGCTAAGAAATGTTCTTCAAATCCACTTAAGATACTTTTGTACTTTTGATAACCAATTTGAAAGCATGTGAGAGTGTAAATGAGCAGCAGAAGTGTAGACAAAGTGAACCGGATTAAAAAAAAAATTTTTTGATTCCCAGTCCCTCCTCATGTGAACAGATCAAGTCTTCTGTCTCTAGGAGTCTGTGAACGCTCACACATTATTTTCTCTATATCACATTACAAATTCCAGTCCTGACGGTCTGTCAGATGCCTGAAAACTCGCCAGTTTAATGGTCCATTTAGCAATAAATAACAATGACGCGTATTTTGGGTGTGAATTACTATTTTAATGTTGTACTCCTGTTATTTTCTCTTTTCTAAAGGAACCCAGACACTTGCAGTTCATTGCAGAGTTCAGTGACAGTGACGTCTACACATTATTATCTGGCAAAAAGGTTTACGGCGCCCCGACAGACTACGGCTTCTGTGTGAAGGTAATTCAATGCAGGGACTTTCAGCCACTTTCAGTCTTCAGATTGCACAGTGCTGCTTTGTTTACAGCCGTTACCGGGGAAACCTCTGTGTTTACTGCTCCAAAAGTGGCACCTAGTGGTGAAGAATGAATTTGCATTTTCATTCAGACCAACCGAAGTGAAGTTAAAATGAGATAAAGTCTACACTGAAATGGAAATAAGAGATATATATAATAAATGGGGCAAAGTAAAATAAGTGCACAGTATCAGTCAGCATTGACAGAGATGTGTGTGATGCATTTCTAAATCCGAGATTTAAAGGGAGTGCACGTTCAAATCGATACATTAACGGTCAGATAAAGATCTTTAAAGGAAAACTGAGCTATAAAGTGTTGATGTCTCCTCATATCCAGGCCAGCAAGTTGAATTCTGCACGTGATCTGAAACTGCTCTGTGCGGATGATGAGCAAACCAGGACGTGTTGGGTTACAGCCATGCGCCTCTTCAAGGTGAGGACTGCCTCTCTCTCTGACTCTCCGTAAGGTTTGTCTCCATCGTATCTCTCAGTGACAGTGGTCCTGCTGAATCCTCAATCTGAGGCTCTGTGTTAAAATGCACTCCTGACACAAAAATTGCAACAACAAGGCTGCCAGAAGTTAACTAGATTTGCAGATTTCTGCCAACATGAGTGGCAAAGTGATGTGAATTATTTTTGTTTATATAATGCATATCCATTGCTAAGGTTTCTATACATTAATAAAAACAAATAGAATGATTCAGTTCAGTCCTTTTGAAGCAGTTTAAACCTATTTTTATTTATGTTTTTTAACTTGAGGTTTTACAGTTTTAGCAGCAGCATTTAGAATAAATGTTTTTTTTTAAAGGCTCTTTTGCGTGCAAAGACAGTATTTATTCGATCAAAAATAAAAACTCTAAAATTGTGAAATATTATCACAATTAAAATGAACTGTTCTCTATTATTATACATTTGAAAATGCAATTTATTCCTGTGATGCAAAGCTGTATTTTCAGCATCATTACTCCAGTCTTCAGTGTCACATGATCCTTCAGAAATCATCTTATATGCTGATTTGATGACCAGTACATTTTTCTGATTATTATTAATGTTCAAAACAGTTAGAAAACAGGAAACTTGCATTTTTCAGGATTCTTTGATGAATAGAGTTCAAAAGAACAGAATTAGTTTGAAATATATATTTTTTTGTAACAGTATAAATGTGTTTGTTTCTTTATTTACAGTACGGCATGCAGCTTTACCAGAACTTCATCCAGCCCCATCAGAAGCAGAAGAGTTCTCCAATGGTGAGCCACAAACTCTCAGTCCATAATCTGTCATGTATGTTTGGCGCAAAAGACGTTTTAAACCACCGAGAGGCTCTGCGATAACTAAACTGTAACAAACACGTTAAAGTCATACAGTGGAAACATCATTGAAATACTGTCATTTTTGCTTCTTACATCTTTGGAAAGTTTCTTTTTCATTAGAACGCACTTCATTGTTTTAAAAAGACTTCAAACTCAAGAAGGTTCATGTCTAAAAATTCAAGATGTATGTAATGTTCAGTAATATAACAAAGGTTACTTAAAATTAAGATTTGTTTCCTTGGTCTTGAGAAAACTGAAGTCATTTAAACTCAATATCCTGCCGCTACATCATGAATGAGTGAAATTGGTTTTAGTTTGACGTCTGTAAGTGATATTTCTGTAAGTGACTTCTGAATCAGTGACTGACACTTGAGATGAAGGGGGTCTGTAGGGTCAATGCAGTCAATTTCATTGCCAGCCAAGCCGACTCGAGAAACCAAAATCTCTGCATGCTTATAGATGATGTTTGAAAGATGATGACTAAATGGTTTGCAGATGACAAGAGAAATGGTGAGTTGCTGTGAGAAAACGAAGTCCAGATCATAAGAAAACAGCTTTTGTTATTTCAAGATTGCTAGAAATTGATGTTGTGCTCATGAAAATACAAGAAAATAAGATGGAATAAAATAATAATCATGGTCTTTTAGGCCTCCATATATTTCATCATAAAAATTAAAATTACACCTATATTTAGGACATTTATTCATTGTGCAATTCAATTAGGCACATGCTTAAAGGCATTAATCAAATTAAGCATTTATTTAATCTCCAATAAATTCTAACTCCTGTAACGCATATATATTATCTTGTATACACACACATGCACACACAAACAAACTATGTGACACATACTTTACAGTTTAATTATATTTATATTTTTAAAAATTCAGTTATGAGAGTTTATATGTATATACAGTATATATATATATATATATATATATATATATATATATATATATATATATATATATATATATAACAAGAAACAGTTTTCTGGATGTTTGAAAGGCCACAGCCACTTTTCTTTATTTATCATAATGTTGCAATTCAAATCAGTCACAGCATTAAAAACGATGAGCTAAACTGACATGCTTCACAAAATATGCTAAATGTAATTTCTTATTTCGTTTGATTTTGGGACTAAGTATGACACGACGTGTTCTTGACAGGCTTCATGAGACTCGGCTCTCTGTGTCTGGATTTACTTTTCTTTCACTTTGTTTCTCAAACACAAAAGAAGCAGTCGATGCAGAATGAGGTGAAGCTGTTGTCTTTGTGGAATCATTCTGTCATCAAGTGTCATAAACTCTCAGCGCTTGTGTATTAGTGCGTTTGTATGGATACGAACACACGGCTGAGATTAAGGACCTTTCAGAAGTCATAATCACACTTCTCTCGCTATAGGGATCACTATGCTTCTTTTGTTTGATGAGTGAGTGTGCTCTTGTAAACCAGCACAGCTGGAAGCCCTTCACAACTCAACCTCCTTAAGAGCAGAGAGAGTGAGCAGAACAAATACAGGGCTGAATTCATAGACCAGTTCAAATGACTGTTCGTAGATTCATAGACCATATGAATATCAGCATCTGCACCAAATTATATATTTTTGCAATAGCCAACAATACACTGTATGGGTCAAAATTTATTTTTCTTTTATGCCAAAAATCATTAGGATATTAAGTAAAGATTATGTTCCATAAAGATGTTATGTAAACTTTCTACTGTAAATATATAAAAACTAAATTTTTAGTAATTTTTTATTAGTAATATGCATTGCTAAGAACTTCATTTGGACAACTTTAAAGGTAATTTTCTCAATATTTTTTTTTGCACCCTCAGATTCCAGATTTTCCAATAGTTGCATCTCAGCGAAATATTGTCTGATCTTAACAAACCATACATCAATAGAAAGCTTTCATATGATGTATACATCTCAATTTCAAAAGATTGCCCCCTATGACTGGTTTTGTGGTCCAGGGTCACATACAGTATGATGCTGAATTTAAAAATTCAGATTTTTTTGGTGTGAAATGTAATCTGGTTCACTATTGCATGTTGCATGTTTTTTCAGAGGAGCATCTCGGAGAACTCACTGGTGGCCATGGACTTCTCAGGACACAAGAGTCGGGTGATCGAGAACCCGTCCGAGGCGCTGTCGGTGGCTGTGGAAGAGGGTCTGTCGTGGAGGGTAACATACTCAAAAACAACACACTACATACTAGATTATGAACATTGTGCACAGATATTTTCATAGCATCTGTATATTGTATTAAACCTCAATTAGTTTCAAGCCTGTATGAGTTTCGTTCTTCTGTTAAACAAAAACCAAACAGTTGACGGTAGCCATTGACTTCCATGCAATGGAAGTCAATGGCTACCGTCAACCGTTTTGTTGCCAACATTCTTTACAATATGTTATTTTGTGTTCAAAAAAAGAAACTCATACAGGTTTGAGGGTGAGTAAATGATGACAGAACTGTATATTTCAGTGAACTCAGCCTTAAAGTAACTAAAACTGCATTTGCATAGAGTTCTTTACACTAATTGTTCACTATTCCAGGGTGAACAATTGACCAGAATTATTGCTTTCACTGTACTTTTCAACATCTTTTGTTCAGACCGCCAATAAAAATATATATTATATGTGTGTGTTCATTTTTTCTCTAGAGGAAAAGCTGCCACAGGCTGAGCTCTCATGGGAGTCCGTCCACCTCTCAGAGCTCCATGTCCAGCATAGGTCAGCACACACACACACGTCCACAAAACAGAGTAAAAACCTGATGATTCTTCTTCTGACTGACATAAGGATATCATGCTCTTCTCTAGCTATCCATGTGGCTCAGCCGTGGTTTCACAGCAAACTGTCCCGGGACGAGGCTCAGAAACTAATCACTCAGCAGGGCCTCATCGATGGGTATATTCATCTTGATAGCACTTGATTTTAAAGATGCACTGAATTGAAGCTTCTGCATTTCTAAATCTAAATGAAGTCATATGTTTCTCTCTTCTCAGGGTGTTTCTGGTAAGGGACAGTCAAAGTAACCCGAGGACGTTTGTTCTGTCGCTGTGCCATACACAGAAAATCAAACACTTTCAGATTGTACCGGTAAGTCAGTACTTACACACATTAACTATAGCCACTTTCTACAAATGCGGTATTAAATAGGAACAAATTAATGACTTATTTATATGTATTAATATTCTTCTTCTTCTTTTTTATTTAGGAAAATGTAAATCAAAAAAGTAATTAAAAAAATCTACAATTAAACAAAATTTAAAAAATGAAAATACTATTAAATGTAATATATTTAAATAATAATAATAACAACAGCTATGCCACAATGGCTAAATTAGTGGCAAGTAACAGCATTGCAAATATATACTACATTATGTTGTCTGTCCCTCAGCTAACTAGGTTGTGATGAAATGTTAGTTTATAGTTAGTGATAAGCTTATATTTCCATATATGAAAGAAAATACTTATATTTAATAATTTTCTCTTACAATAACTTTGGTAACATGGTTAAAATCTTGTGTGTGTGTGTGTATATATGAAAAATATATGTCAAAATCTGCTAAGAGGTACTTAAATGTAACAAATCATGTATCTTTTATGCACTGGAAAATAAAACAACATTTCATGAAGCTTTCATAATTGCAATAATCTTGTAAACAAATGAGAAGGTAGTGATCTTCATTTTATAAAAACCACCTGTCAGTTTCAGCGAGTGAAGAACAAATTTATACCCGAGTGTGTGTGTGTCTCTCACAGACATTTACGAGTACCAGCTTGACAGACCTTGCTGTCTAAAATTACCTTTTTATGTGAGCATAGTTTGATTTTAGATTATAGTTCAATTGAAAAGTCCCAGAAATATGAGATTTGTGCTTCTGATGCTTTTAAAAAGTGTAGCGTGTTGATGGAAAGTGGCAGTAAATGTATGTGTTTAACCCATAACGCTGGTGCTGTGTGTGTGACTGTCAGGTTGAAGAGAACGGCGAGCTCTTCTACAGTCTGGACGACGGACACACGCGCTTCACTGACCTGCTGCAACTAGTGGAGTTTTACCAGCTGAACAGAGGCGTTCTGCCCTGCAAGCTCAAACATCACTGTGCCCGCATCACCCTCTGAACCGCAGCTTGTGGCTTGGACAGGAAAGTCCCTGATGAGCATTAGGGTCTGAACTCTGAGACTGTGATGAGGACGAGATCATTAAACAGACTGGATTTCTGAGGACCCTGATATTCAGCGAGGGATGACCTGTGGTCTGTGGTGCGCAAATGTAGATGGGAATGAATAGCGTACTCTGTCCTGATACAAACACTCTCAGTGTGGATGAGACCACATTATTAAGCTATCAATCAAAACTAAGGGTTAACGGCAGACCAGCTGGGTGTCTGTATGGTGTGAGCAAACTAAAGCCGGGTGCCGGGTGCTACGATTTTTCATTTTGCCGTCTAAGACTAATCTTGGGTAAAAGACTTCTTCCAGCTCAAATCTGGGTACATTTTTTTTTTCTTTTCAGCATATGTTTTAATCATATTAATAATTATTATTATTGTTATCAGTATTATTGTTATTATTATGACATTTTTATTTTAATGTACAATTATTTAACTTCCTTTCTGCATGAATAGGGTACAAAATACTGTACAACCTTGATTTTTTTTCTCAATTTATAATACTACTACTACTAATAATAATTATTATTATTTAATTATTATTAATTATTATTATTTAATTTGTTATTTAATTAGTCAATAAAAACTTCAATTTTTTTATTTGTATTTTTTTGCCATTTAAGACAAATCCTGGTTTTAAGAAAAACTAATTTCAGCATAAATAGAGTACAAAATACAGTATAATGCTATTTTTTAAACAAACCTTTTGTATTAATAATAATAATAATAATTATTATTATTATTTTGACATCTTTTTAAATGTGAAAATTGTTATTATTTATTAACTAAAATTATTAAAATTATTTTTTGCAGTCTATGACTAATCTAATCAGTTTAATAATAATAATAATAATACTATTTATTTTCATTGAACATTTTTTAATTAATTAAAAATATTTCAATAGTTTTTTTCCATCTGAGACAAATCGTGGGTAAAATATTCCTTTCAGCAGGAATAGGATACAAAATACAACTCTATTATTTATAATCATCATTATTATTATTATTATTGTGGCATTCAATATAATACATATTTAACTGTTATTAAATAAAAATAATACAATTATTGTTTAATTAAACTAATTAAACAGAGAAAATGTATTTGTATGAGTAACTGCAACAAACTGGAACCAAATTTTAGTTATTAATGAATAAAATGTTGGTTCCCAAATTTCTATAAAAATAAAACTATTTGTTATCATCTGTTTGGCAACTTTATAACTATTGTTATCAGTTAAATAAAACATCCAGTTAATGCTGTGAGTCAAGACTCAAGTTTAAGCTCAGATATATAAGATGTTCAATCTGACTTGATGTTTATTGCACAGTCCGACAGGAAAAAGTCATACCCCGTGCACTCGGCTTAAAATGGTATGGTATAGCCATAATCTGAACACTTAATAAGCTCAAACTCTTGCTGTTTTCCAGGGGTTCATTTTTATTATTTTAATCATGCGTCAGAAAAATTCAGGTATTTTATAAATGACATGTTTGTTTGCGAGAAATGTCCTGTTTGCTGAAGAGAATCTGTGTCCGTGCATGCCGTAAATGACGACCCGTCACCGATGCACATAACATGAACACTTGACATTATCCTCTGCTGTATCAGGCCACGGAATGTTTCACTTCCTCCCGATGATGGCCAATGACGGTTTACACTCTAGAGCTGCATGCATGGGTGAGAAAAATCACATCAACACAAATGACAGATCAAACAATTGTTGTACATTTGAAATTGATTTTTCAGGTAATTCAGGTAAACGGCGTCACGCACCTGGATTGGAATATTTGTAACATTGAAATGATCAAAAGTGACAAACCTGATGACACAGATCCGGCAGAGCTCATGTAAAAACTAATAACCAATTGAATAGCCGATATAACTGTACAATAACCAAGCTATAGACTCTATAGAATAAATGACTCGATAAGATGAACAAATAAACTGTCTAAATGACCATCATGGGCTGCGATTTCTGTTGTAGAAATGAACAATCGGTGTGTTTTCTGCGTCCTCTCTGATCTTTTCTGTGTATGTTTCTTGTAGAATGACTTGTAAAATTAACTAAATATTCTAAATTGTTTTACAGCTGTGTATTAATAGAAAAAATAAAATAAAAAATGGAAAAGCATTTAAAAAAAGTTTCTGATGCCCAAGGTCATAATTGCACTGTAGTTGGAACACTGGTAACTTGACTTCTGATCCAGTATGTGATAAGATTTATTTTTCTCTGACTGTTAGTTTTATTACTGTTGTTATTATTATTTTCATATTTAGCTTTGTTAATGCTTGTCATATTCATCTGTCTTTTTTTAAAGCTGTGTGAATGCTGGAGTGTACAGTATGTTTATCTTCTCAATTCATGCTTTTTGTACAATGCAATTTCACAAAACGTCAAAAACTGGGTCATAAGGTTTTTTTTAATTTATTTTTTTAATGATAATTAAGTACATTTTCCCCAAGAATTCTCATTACTGTAATGCAAAAAAAAAAAAAAAATACAATTATTAAAAGGTTTTGTTGTGGTAATCATCCTTAAAATGAATTTTCTTATGACATAGAACAATTTTTTGTTTTTGTTTTTTCAGTTTGAAGATGAAATTTGTCCTTGGCATGTTATGTTTCTGGTTGAATAAAACATCATTTCAATTATACTAGCAGTCATATTTCCAGCATACAGTATATCAATCAGATCATGTCTGTCTGCTCTTCAATAACTGTGTCTGTTCATTTACTGTACAGTAGATTCACTTTTCAATGTTGCTTCCTTGTTTTTGTTTTTTCAGTGCAGCACTGAACTTTTGTCGTTTTTCATAATAATTATGAAACACATTTTTGTACTTTTATTTCCTGTATGTTTCATGACACCGACAGCAAATAAACTTGAAAAACCTAGTTCAATCCAAAATGATCGTATGTCTTATTTTATAATGGCCTATTAGCCTTTTAGCCTCAATAAACTTAATGTCGCTGCTTGTAAATATTAGGTAGTTGTTAAGTTTAGGTATTAAAAAAAAAAAGTGACGTGACATTCAGCCAAGTATGCTGACCCATACTCAGAATTCGTGCTCTGCATTTAACCCATCCGAAGTGCACACACGCAGAGCAGTGATAACACACACACACACTGTGAACACACACCCGGAGCAGTGGGCAGCCATTTATGCTGCGGCGCCCGGGAGCAGTTGGGGGTTCAATGCCTTGCTCAAGGGCACCTAAGTCATGGTATTGAGGGTGGAGAGAGCACTGTACATGCACTCCCCCCACCTACAATTCCTGCCGGCCCGAGACCACAACCCTTCGATTGCAAGCCCGACTCTCTAACCATTAGGCCACGACTTCCCTGTAAAGAAAAATGGTAAATGGACTGCATTTATATAGCGCTTTCAACAGACCCCATGGCCATCCAAAGCGCTTTACAAGTTGCCTCACATTCACCCATTCACACACTGACTGCGGTGGCAGCCATTCAAGGCACCATCCAGCTCGTCGGGAGCAGCTGGGGTTAGGTGTCTTGCTCAAGGACACCTCAACACTTGGTCAGGTGGAGCCAGCGATTGAACCACCAACCTTCCGGTTTGTAGACAACCTACATGAACCACTGAGCCACTGTCACCTTAGGATTAAGGGATCTGAAATATGGTCATGCAGAATAAAGCATTAATATAGGCTTTATAAGCACTAACAAACAGACAATATTCTAGTAGTGTGCTTGATAATAAGCAACTAGTTAATAGTGAGAATTGGTCCCTACATGAAGTGTTACTGTATTTTTCCATGGTTTTCTGCAACCATGTTTTGCTTTCTGCAAAACTTATTTTTTGCTCTACTTTCATTGCACAAACTATGACTTTTAATCAAAGTTTTAGACTTGGAATTTCTGTATCACAAAATAGCCCATGAAGACCCAACGGTAGACTATTTATGATTGGGAGAAGGTCTTGAAGCCAATTAAACTTCATGACAGAGGGTTTTTGTACACCAATGAGTATGTGAAAGGATGTTTCTTATTGTGTGTCACCAGCAGTCAAACATGGAGGAGGACGCATGATGCTCATGGGATCTTTTGCTGGATCCAGAGTCTGCGAGTGGCTCCCTGAAGCAAGAACACTATAACATCCTCACAGCACAATGCTGCACGCTCAGGTCTCAGATAGTGGGTCAGGTTCATCCTACAGCAAGAAAAGAACCCAAAACAAACCTCCAGGCTATGTCAGGACAACCTTTGCATCAAATGATGGACGGCCAGCGCAGTGTCCAGACTTAAACCCCACCGAGTCAGTTCAGGAACAACTGGACAGAAGGCACAGCTGAGGGAACTTCTGCAACAATGTTGAGAGAGAAACTTTATTTTTTATTTTTTTATTTTTTGAAAGCAGGCCTTAGCCACATGTTTGGTTGCAATTAACAAATGTTCTTCTGTTAATAGAATGTTAGTTTATTCATGGAACTTTGAACTTAAAATTAAATTTATGCATTTAGCAGACGCTTTTATCCAAAGCGATTTACAGTGCATTCAGGCTATCAAGTGTTCCCGGGGAATCGAACACCCAACCTTGTGCTTAATAGCGTAATGCTCTACCAATTGAGCTGTTTTACATTTTCTAAAGAACATACAAAAGTAACATTCCCATAATGTTTGCAAAATGATTAAGTGGACTGTTTGTATAACCAAGAAAAAAAGTAAAAAAAAAAAAAAAAAAAAAGAAAAAGAAGAAGAAACAAAAATTGACAATTCAGAGAACTTGACGATTTAATATATTAATGGGAACTGTAACAAAACGTTCTAGATATTTTTGTTAGCTTTGAAGTTTCAAAATGCAGCCGCTAACACCTTTGATCTATCCGCCGTGTCTGCCTAGCAACACCTCAGCAACCTCCCACCAGACATACGTAAATAACTTTTTTAAAGCTTGCTATCTCACCTCAAACCGACCTTTATTGAAACTAAGCACCATATAAACCATAAAAAGTTGTAATCTTCTTTTAACGCGAGAGACTTTGTCATACTAACGTTCAAATTTTGTCTGCAGAGACGTTTAAAAATATATTATCAACAGAATGTAGTATTATTGACTCTGGAATAGGCTACTTGATTCTGATTGGTCAATGTCGGCGTTCCAAACTCAAATGTGACGGTTAGTGCGTCAACCGAAAAACTAACATAACGTAAGTTAAGACATATTATCGCTAACCCTGTTTGCTCAGCGTACATTATACTTCACTTAACTATTTAACAAATAAACAGAGCAGTGAAAGACAGGACAGTGTGAGGTCTGCGTTACATGACGCTCGCCGCTAGATGGCAGTAAATGATTGTTAAACCGGTTTTCGCTCCTTCAGGTGAGCTCTTCAGGTTAGTTTTTAGCAATAAAAAAACACAATCTGTTTTATCACTTGGATCACCTTGTGGATTATCTTCCGAATGTGCTGTTCTACTTCTAAAAGGTGAGATTTCCTTTTTAAAAACAGTTTATTTCACAGGTACCTTAGTTGTGGAAAACACACAAAACGTATTGATGTCCTGCTAATTGTTTGATTGTTTGATTGTTAAGATTTTACGAATTTGCCATAAAACAAGAAATTGAAAGAAAGAGAGATATAATTTCTTTTTTTATAAATACAATTCTACATTTATTTGTAACAAACAGCACGTAATAAAATAAAAGAAAACAAATCCTCTATAATAATAAAAAAAGATATTTGATGAGGTAAATATTAACACATTAGATTTGTAAGACAACTGCATTTTTGTGTTTATTTTATTACTATACTTGACTGGCAACTTTATTTTAATTCTATTTCATTCCTGTTTCCTATATTTTCCTGTCTTTTATTCCTATTTAAACTGTTATTTATTTTATTTTTATAACCATCACCAATTGCAACTACTACTGGTCAGACAATCTAGTACAAACAGTATAACATCATGTTAGACTTTGTGCAAATACCATCAATATTTGCTCTGTGTAAACAAAATGCTATTTGTTGCTATTTACAGTACACTTTGTCCAAACATTATTTATCACTTTTTACAAAAAGGATCATCTACCTTCACTTGGTGTAAATACACTGTGCTTTTCTTGTTTTCTGTCTCTGTTTGATGGCATGCATATTGATACTTTGACAATATTCTGTGCCAAATCATTCTGATACAGTATTTTGAAATTAAAAGATTGAGAGATCGGTTGTCAGAGACCTTGCCTTCGTCAGCATCTGTAGTGCACAGTTAGCATGTCTCTCTGTCTGCCATCTGCTGAGTGACCCGCATGTGAGAATCCGTAGTGATCAGAAATCCTGTGGAGCGTTCGTATGACATAACGTGCATGTGATAGTTGAACCACAGTTCAAACACGGCATCTCTCTTCTCCACCCACCCCGAGCGGCAGAACACTTTCACTTCTCAGATCTGGAGTATGGAGATGCACTGATGTCTTAAACACACTCCCCGTTTTCTGAGGTCTGCTGTTAAACGCTCCTGTGGATGTATTTCTCCAATTGATCTGTGTTTGGCTGCAGGGTTCTACAGAGAGAGAGCGCTCCTTAATGAATTCATCCTGCTAAATGCAGTCCAAAGTGCCTGTGGATAGCTGTGATCTGCTTTGGTATAAGGGCCCTGTGTCTGGGGCCCTCATCTGACGGCCTGCCTTCTACCTATAGTGCTCCATATTTCTTAAAACAATAGTATTTCATTTTTATTTACATATTTTATTTTTTATTCAACCTTGTGGTTATTTATATATATTGTATATTTTATAATTGTACATGCTGACATGTGCATTTTTCTTAAATGTTTAAAAATAATCGTTAGAAAGAAAAATGCACTCCTCAGCTGGTGTTTTGAATTGAATAATTTTCATTTATATTGCTAGTATATCAATTTATATTCATGATCAACTGCAATATACACTATTCGAAAAAAAAAACATTTTGGTTACACTTTGCAATAAGGTCTTATTTGGCAACATTAGTTAACTGGCAATGACTAACAGTGAGCAATGTGTATTTTACAGTATTTATTCATCTTTTTTAATGTTAGTTAACTACTTGTTAAATCAAACAGTGCATTAATTTGCTTTGAATAATATTAAGAAATATACCTTTTGACCTAAAAAAATTATTATTAAATGTTGAAATAGCATTGACCAAGATTATTAAATGCTGTAGAAGTATTATTTATTGTTAGTTAACAAATAAAATGTATAAAAGTGTTATACATTTTCAATACCTTAATGCATGATAGTGCAAATTATATTTTGAGTTTTGGTTTGATTCACTAAAAAAGTTTGAAATGATTTATGTTTAAAATAAAACGTTATATTTATATATACTGTATTAGTATATGCTGAGAAAACTGTAAATAAGGCAAGCAACTTTCATTTTGGGCAAAATTGTAACTTTATGTAGACAGAGTATTGTAGTCCAGTGTTGACTGTGTTAAAGAAGTCAGTCTGTGCAGTGAATATGTCTTAATTGTATAGCATGTCTCTGACCATGTGCATGGACATTATTAAGAAATGATGCATGGAAAGAGGTTTTGTGTTACATGCACAGTAATTGTTTGTTTGTGCATTGGTGCAAAAAGATGTCTGCAGTGGCAAAGAGCATGCACTGGCTGTCATTCATCTTTAATATACAGTAAGCTAATGCTTTATGCACTGGTGCAATTAATATACAACCCTTTTCCCAGCAGAATGTTTGTTTTATCGGCATATAGGCTGGTATCATAAAAGAATTGCAATAATTCATCCAATTTTATACACTTACAGCAAAACCACTGTAAGTACTTAGTGAAAATCAGCCGTAGTGCCCAGTCTGTTGTCTGCTGGATGCACCTGGTCATGAGGTGAGATGAAGCATGCTGGGGCTGAAGGTGAGGGTACATAACCAGAGCATGTCACAGGAAGTGTTCCCTCGAAAGGGGTCAAGCTGGGCCCAGAGGCATGAACAACTCCAGTTCCCATTAATGCCAGTGCTAATGTCAGCGAAGCCCCTAAGGTAGTGAACTGCCAGCAAAGTAAGCAAGGATTACAGGAGCAAGTGACTTTACTCTACTGTAAACAATCCTGTCGTGCTCCTGTAAAACACACACATAACAACAGAAGGAGACACTACCGTAGGGTTCAGTCTGTTGCTGAGGACTTAATACAGCATTTCCTGTGAAACAGGAACATCATCTTAAAGGCTCTGCATCCAATCATCAAAACTCCTGTTTCACCTAGTTGTTTATTAATATACAGGAAGAAGGCATGCATGAAATGTGTTTATGCATGGATTTCTGTTCTTTATTTAATATTAACCCAGACCTTTTTTTCTAATTCATATTGGTTTTATTAATAACACTTACTAAACAAGTCTGAATTTCTGAAAGCAGGTCACTAGACATTAGGATTGAGAATATTATAGCTGTATTTATTTTACATCAGTTTTTCTGCTGGTTAAATTGTTACACCAGTAGGTGGCGACACGTGACATCTGTATTATGTTTATTCTAGAACTTCTACTTTTTGAGGAAGCCATTGAATCATTTACTCAGCTGATTCTTTCAAAGTCATTGACTGGTTCAGCTGCCTTTATGAATGAGTCATCTGAATCATTCACTCCAGCCAGTTCACTCAAAAGCACTGATTTATTTAGGGGTGAAGCTAATTTAGGATGCATATTGTTAATACTGATGCTTTTTGGAGTTGTTTTTGTTTATGTAACTGAAAATATTTTGTCTAAAATGTAAGTTTAAATGAGTATTAACTTACACAGATATTAGGCTAGATGTACGTGACTGTATTGTACACAGAGTACAAAAGAAAAGGCCCTTCATCAGTTTCTGTACATTTTCTGTTTTCATGTGAACTGTACTTTTTGTGTAAATACTTTGTATGTAAGCATTCGTTCAATTTCAGTATTGTTTTTAAAGTCTCATTTGCTATTAAAGTAAATCTGCTTGCATATATTGGCAACATGTAAACAATCACTGATTCCAGGCAAACTAGACACAAAAATGTCAATCCTGATCCTGAAGCACTGGCATGTCTGTTGAATCTTACACAAATGAGATTTCAGAGCTTCAGTGGATGTGAATTATCATGTAAAAAACATTCTGTTCATTACACAAACCTGACTTCATATGAAGACCTACTGTACAATATTAAGCATGAATCAAATGAGCTATTTTTATGGTGCTTTTTATGGAGCTTGACACCCATGGTCACTGAATTGCTGTCGTATGCAAAATATCTGTGTAAAAATCTTTCCGATTAACATGCGGGTGAGTAAATAATGGCAGAACTTTCCTTTGAGTTGAACTATTCCTTTAAAGGCGAGAGTTATTTACAGAGCACAGCCCATTAACATAGTACTCGGAGACTTTGTTACGCAGACCGTTAAAACAAATGTACTTTGCACAGAACATAATTCCTCTTCAAACTTTCTTGCTTTTAATGTCTCTCTCTCCCTTAGTCTCTCTCTCAGATCGAGGGAATAAACGGACACAGGCTTGTGGACATGTTTTTTTCTTCTTCTTTTTTCTCTCCCTCGTTCTGATAGATTGTAGTTGAAGCTAATTGCAGTGTTTCAGAGCGGACTCTCTCGTCTGCTTAACCCCAGGATTTCTGTCCTTTTTTTTTCTCCTTTCTTTTTTTCATTCCAGAGGTCTCGGTGTGAAAGGACGGCGAGTACCCTGCTTTGTTAATTACGAGGATAACACATTCACTCATCAAATAATGGATGTGCTTTGCAATTTCAAGTTTTAATAATCAATTACTGAGAGCAATTCTCCATGGAGTTGCAAAAGAGTCATATGTCTCAAAAGGCAAAGGGGAAAAAAAGCTCTATTTTTACAAATGCCTGAGGGAAATTGGCTCAAAGCAGTTCCTAAGCATTTGCCAATGTAATTCCAATAGAAAAAGGACGGCTTGTGGCATCTTTTTTCTTTTGAGGTGAAGTGTGGAGCGAAGCATGTGGACTAAAATATTAGCAGGGATGCTGAACCAATGATTTGTACAGTGGGGTCCAGAAGTCTGAGATCACTCATGAACATGCTGCATTTTTTTTTTTTTTTTAATACAAAATAAAATATTTCAGACCTCAAAATGTTTCAGTGCAGAATGTTAAGTATTTCTTATTCATTTTTCATCAGATTTTTCTTAATGAAGTCTTAACGTGTTCTGTTTATTTCCAGATTTAAATTATATTTTAAATGAGATCTCAGACTTATGAACCTCGCTGTGCATAAAATATGCTGAAAACAGATGCTTTACCCACATTCATCACCTGTCCCTTTTTGTATGTTTATACTGTACGGCTTTATAACTGCTTTATATAAGACTTCTTTTTTCAGTCTTTCCATCTCAAGTGATCCAGAAATTGTATAGTTGGTTGCTTGAATGAATGTTTTCCCTTTTGTGTGTGTGTGTGTGTGAGTGATTACTGTATAGGCAGTTTATATGTAACTAGATCTAAATCTAAAATTAAAATTAACATTTTGGTTACTTGAAATAAATGTTTACTGAAATAAAATAAATATATAAAACCTTTTTATTTCAGCTAGCTGACAGCAACGTGTCATTTTAATTCAGTTTGACTTGATATACAAAAACATTCAAACTGGACAAAAATTAAAACTATAAAAAAATGACATACACAACTAAATTACTAAATTAAAATCTTCTTAAAATATTGATAAAAACAATAAAATAATCTGTGATACTAAAATAACACTGTATTGTACCACCTTTTTGTGCTTGTTTATTATATATTATTTCTCTTTACATTTAATCATTTAGCAGACAATTTTATCCAAAGCGACTTAGGAAAATAAACACCATAGAAGCAATCAAAAACAACAAAAGAGCAATAATATTTATTTATCTATTATTATTTCATAATATTTATTTATTTATCATTTCAGTGGAACTCCAGCTTTGCAATTCAAAACATTTTTGACATTTCAGCTAGATTTTTCTTTTAATCTCAATGTATGACATTTTAATAATTATTTCCCCCCTCAACTCTAAACATTAATTCAACACAACAGCGTTAACTCTACAGCTCATGCATCATCTGTTTTTTTTACCCAGAGGGCAGTTCTCCCCACCTGAGCCGTGGCACCGCTGTCGTGACCCCGGCATCATGCAGTGGGTGGTAACACACAAGAAAGGGCTGTTGGTCAATATTTTTAATGGTCAATATAAAATGTTCATGCGTTTTCATTAATAAATATCACTGACTTCTAGACTAGTCTAGTCTGCCAATGTGTGTGTGAGTGGGTGGTAAGATGGTTTTATAAATTATTACAGTAAGTCTTTCAGTTAAAGTGAAGATTGTGTAGCCAGACATTTGACTAGTGGCATAAAGTCTGCTCCAGTTTGAAGCATGCTATTTTTTTATAACCAAGAACAGCCCACTTGGAATGTGTCATTAGTGGTGGGTCTGTTTGAAACTGTTGATATCACAATAATAATAGACTGCTGTGGAAAAAAACTATATTATTGGTGTAAATTATTGTTTTAATGGAAAATCTAATTTCTGCTTCTAGTTTATATCCTGCTTAAAGTGGCAAAGCGTGTCTATTTACATCTAGAAAGATTTTAGACCATTGTGAAGATGTCTGGCGTTTATACAGTGAGACTCTCCAGCAGATTGAAGCACAGAAAAGATGGATGGCTGTTACAGACGATCAAAGGCAGAATGAAAAAGGAATGACACAGCTGGATCAGGAAGGTGCGGAAAGCAAAAAAAAAAAAAAAAAAAAACATCTCTTGTACAGGAAGCAAATAAAGATTGAGAGTATCTTAAGAACAAAAATAAAGAAATAAATAAAACAAGCTGAAAGATGCATGACAGCAGCATACCGTGCAAAAAACAAACAAAAATACACACATGCCACTGCCTGACATGCTTTTAAATTTGATCTTCTGACACAGCTTGGAAAATCTGTCTAAAATGACGCGTTAGTGTTTGATCGTCAGTTCAGACACTATTATTAAAGTGATCTCTAAGTGTGACACATCAGCTGCGTTAACTGAAGACGCATCACGAACCGGATGAAAGAACCGCACACAAAATGAAAATATTTGGATGAGGATTACAGTGTTTGTTGATATTCTTTAAACATTCTGGATTGAGTTTATTCTCAACCTGAGAATTAAACTACTGCAAAAAATTCAGCCCGAACCGCTTTGCATACAGACTCCATTCAGACTTTCTTATTCTTTACTGGTCGTAGTAGTAATCCTGATCCTTTTTTAAGATATGCATGAATTGACTTGCATTGTTTGCCATAGACAATGTTCTTGACAACATCATTGTAGAATTTGCATACTGAATATTCTTGTCTGTGGTCTTTGCATACTAAATTATGATACGTACTTTATTTCTTGCATCTTCTATTATTGTTCCGAAATATTTAGTTTTCAAACAAATGCCGACCTTTTGAACTTTTTTTTTCTCAAAGAATCCAGAAAAATTGTATCAGCTTTCAACAAAAAATATTAAGCAGAAAAAAAAAACTATTTCCAACCTTGGAAATAACAAGAATCGATATTAATAATTGATGATAACTTAGCAGCAAATCAGCATATTAGAATAATTACTGAAGGATCTTGTGACACAAAAGAATAAAACAATTCACGTTTGTCATCAGAAATAAATTAAACTTTAAAATATATTAAAATAGTAAATGGTCTTTTTACTCTATTTTGGATCTAATAAATGCAGACCTCTTTCGAAAACAATAAAAAAACTATTCCAAATTTTTTATGGGTAGTGTATTTAACTATATACAGATGCTGCCTTTACTTCTAATGTGTTTTTATGTTGTGTATTGTTTCTCCAGTGCATGCAGCAGCAGCCTCAGTGCATACATTTTTACTGAATATTTCTGAACTGAACTCATTTTAACAAACCTCCTCAAAAAGGATAAAAATCTGACTGCAGAGGACAAATTACACTATAGTCATACTGAGAATATGACAAGGTACTGTACATTTTTTATGATGCATTATGAATGCAGAAGTCATTTATGCACTTATCACAGTATCATTTATGCAGAATCATAACCTATAGCCTAAACGTACACAAACAATGCTGTTTCTTTCAAGAGAAGCAGATCTAGTTGAAACTGTTATTTAAAGAATATGATGATCACACACACACACACACACACACACACACACGATGGGCTGCCAGGCTGCTGGATGGGGTCTTTAACTTCACTCAGGCAGCCCACACACACCCCACATGCGCTTGGGTTGCTCTCTCTCTCTCTCTCTCTCTGATTTACATCGCGAGCAGCGGACAGGGTGGTAGAGAGGAGGCTGCAGAGAGGAAATGGTCCATTTCTCCCGGTGCTTGGGAATGGAAACAGAGGAGCATATGTTGGGATTTGAAGAGTCAATCCATGAATAACCTGAAGCGATGTCTCTTCTCTCTCTCTCTCTCTCTCTCTCTCTCTTTCTGGGCAGGCTAGAAGTGCAACAGAGCTGTGTGGGGAGAACTGGCTTCCCTAAAGTACCAGGCTGTAGTCAAAAATATTTACAGTGCCAGGAGGTATTCAGCGAAATATTCGAAAAAATTCGATATCGAGCTGACCTCTCACTGGGCATCTGATGCCTCTCTCGCTCTCTCCATCTCTCCGTCTCTCACTGCTGCCTTAGCATACAATAACAGCTTCAGCAACTAGGTTATGTATAGATTCCAAATATATACTGATGTGTTATTATTAATTATCAGCAAGGGTTTGACAGGAGACATGACAGTCTTGCAGGTTTCTGCAACATTTTTAACATTATTATGGTAAACTTGGCTGATGAAATCATGTCAGCAGGGTAAGATTATATAGCAGGCAAAGATGTGATTTAGTTTAAAAAGTGATGTTAAAATTGTAAACGAGTAAGCAATATCAAACGGTGGAGCTCAAATTGATATAACTGATATAAAATTAAATAAGCATTAATGTTGGAAGGGCAAGTCCAAATCTGAAATGATAGTCTTAAAAACTTCCATAGTCATTTGTTTGATGAAATAAGGAACAGAACTATATATGGTCTTGATACCATTTATTTTGTTGTTGTTGGTTTTTGTTAGTAGATCATAGATTTAGTTCTCAGTGACACCGTAGCAGCATATTTACAAACATATTCTAGCATTGTTTATAGCACTCCTGATAGACTGTGCATTAGTTTCTGATCTGGTTTTTAATCCGGTATTCATTTTTGGAATATATATATCCATTTCAGCCCTTATGAGTTGAAGTTGAGCTTGTTTTAGAGCCGATGGCCACTAGAGGGCAGGACAGATCCAGGACATTCAAGTTCTACATCTTCACACAATCATCTAGCATTTAGTGAAAGGGTCTGCAAAACATTATTTAGGATCAAATGAAATCTGCTGTGAAAATCAGTGAAAAGAATAATTCAATTGTAAAGATAATTAATAGTTTGGCACATTGCTCTGAAACACAAATCACACAACGTGTGTGTGTGTGTGTGTTCACTTGGCTGTAGCCAGATCTATCTATCTATCTATCTATCTATCTATCTATCTATCTATCTATCTATCTATCTATCTATCTATCTATCTATCTATCTATCTATCTATTTATCTATCTATCTCTGTATATATATATATATATATATATATATATATATATATATGTATGGATGGATGACATATCATAGACTTACAGACAGACATTAATATCGTAGACTTACAAGTAAACATCTAAGGATGCATTTGGAAAAATTATTTACTTTATGTATGTATATACAATAGTGCTGTCAAACAATTAATATATAAAAATATATTTATATATAAGTTATATGAATATCAATACACACATATATTATGAAAACAACAACTTTTCTTTTAGATGCGATTAATTGCGATTAATCGTTTGACAGCACTAATATACTTTTTTTATAGCAGTCTTTTATTTATTTTTGGTTGGGGTGTAAGGTAGAATGAGCTTATTAGCTTTAGATAAACACAGTTGAAGTATATGGTGTGTGTGTGTGTGTGTGTGTGTGTGTTTGAGGGAGATTTTTCCACAGATTGCCAGGGAGGAACAGATGTCATGGATCAGAGAGACACTTACACACTCCCACAGTTCTCACTGAAACCTCTCTCTCCACACACACACACACACACACACACACAAACGTTTTACAAACACCGCAGATTTCTGTCAAGTAATATTACAAGAATTGGCACTTGAACTATGAAGGCAAAAGAGAGCCTCACCGTTCGCTAATTATATTACTAGTACTTGAATGTTACATATGTCATTAAAATATACTTGGATAACCAAAACACAAATTAGTAAAAAATACTGCATTACATGAGACTATTTAATATTTTGGTTTTAAAAGTCAGTTTGAAATGAAAATTAATAACTTAACTCACTCACATTTCTGCACTTCATTAGTGCATGCTATTCCAAAGAAAAAGTATGTTAATCTTCATAATATTTTATAATAATTCCCCTGCCTCTGAAACGTCTTTCAATAGCCTTTTTTGTTAAACCCATCCCCACTCTTCACAATCCAGTAAATGTCGATGGAAAAAAATATCCCACCCTACTTTTTTCTTGTTGAAAATCCAGTTTTATGAGAAAAGTGCGTAGAAATAATCTCACTGTTAAATTTAAATTAATTTTCTTAGCACCTAAATTATTATTTTTTGTTTAATTTCTTGTTTTTTTTTTCTTCAATCATACATCAAGCTTATATTTCTATGAAAAAACTGATAAAAGTTCTTGCTTTTCTCTTTATTTATTCCAAACGTAACAGTTATTATTTATATTATGCTATTTACTGTATATAACATTTTGTTCGGATTGCACACATATAAAGCTGAGGCTTCTCCTTTCTTTGCACGTGCATTAGCTTTTATCACAGCTATTGTTATTATTCTGTATTTCACTTGATCGTCTTCAAAACATGACAACTGCCAGAACAACAAGACTAATGTATTCGGTGGCAGCCGAGGGAAGGAGAGGGATTGTGAAGTGTGCAGTGAAGTGAAACATGAAAGGTTCCAGACAGGATGTGACACGGTGTCGTTCGGCTCGGCGCAGATAAAAAGCCCCTTCTCTCCCCGAAACCCCCCGCAGCACTGCCTCCTCACAGCGGCCCCCAAAATCTGCCTCCTCGCCATTAAACGCTTTGTTTTTTGAATGTCTCTCCAGATCCAAAGCGAGAAAAGTGTGAGATGACAGTTGATCTACACGTGTAAAACATGCCGTCGCTGTTATAGAGAGCTACAAACGCATTACTCGCTGTGTCTTTACCTCCCCTTTCTCTCAGAGACTGGTGTCTTGCATTGGTGTCCTTCACCAGTTGATTTATGGTCCGGCTCTCTGGTTTGTCACACCACAATAGGGGACTATCGTCAATGGCAGCGTTTCATTTATACACCATTGCGTAACCAGACACAAGTTTCCAGCCCCAAAGTAATTTGTCTGTTCACACTGAAAGCCGAAACAGTAATATTTAATATACAGTTATATATTGTGTTCAATATTGTGTTCATATTCTTTTTTTATCCAATACTTGTATTCTAACTCTTGCCAGATTATTAAAGCTCGTAAGCAATGGAAGGTTATTTTCTCCGTTTTTTTTTTTTTCTCAGAATTTGAAGTTTATAGCTCACAATTGTGATTTGTTAATTTCAAGATGTACACTCTGAAAGCAGGAATATGAGATGTAAACTCACAATTACACCTTATATATTCGACATCCGAAACTCACCAACTCAGAATTCTGAAAAAAAAAACGTTTTGAAAGAATTCTCTTATGCTCACCAAGGCTGCCTTTATCTAATAAAAATACAGTAATACTTTAATATTCTGAAATATTTTACCATTTAAAATAGCTGTTTTGTATTTTAATATATTTTGAAATGTAATTTATTCCTTTGATTAAAGCTTAATTTTCAGCGTCATTGTTCTTTAGTGTCTTCAGTGTCACATGATCCTTCATAAATCATTCTAATATGCATTTTTATTTTTATCAATGTTGAAAACAGTTTTTGATAAACAGAAAGTTCAAAAGAACAGAATTGTATTTGTTTGTATGAATGTAACAAGTGCCACTTTTAATCAATTGAATGCATTTATACTAGTGCTGTCAAACGATTAATCGCGATTAATCACATCCAAAATAAAAAATTTTGTTTGCATAAATTATGTGTGTGTTCTGTGTATATTTATTATGTATATGTAAATTTATACTGAATAAAAATATGAATGAATTCTTTTCAAAATCATACCGACCCCAAACTTTTTTGCAGAGTAGATGATTATTTTCAAACAGGTTTCCAAACGCTCTTCCAGGTCTGCCATTGGTCAGATAACAGTTTGTCCTGCCCCGAACGCACGCCATTGGTTGGGTTAGTGTTGCTTTGTCGGCCATTTGGGTTCAAAAACCACCACAGTGTTACACAATTTAGTGTGATCAACCTACGAAAGTCTTACTTATAGGTGTCTCATATTAAGCTAGTATGAGAGAGAGTATTTTTAACAAAAAAAAAGTAACACACTTGAGCTTTAATTGCATTTTTATTTCTCATCACACATTTAGTTCCAGCGCTGCAGTAAGTTACCTTTACTCTGTCCGTTCAGATATATTTGTTTACCCAGAGCTTCTCCTTTCAATACAAGGGCGTGAAGGAAAGCTAGAGCCGAGTAGTCCTCCGTGTCCGACTTCTCTCACTGTGGCCCTTGTTACAGGACGAGTTAATTGAATCAGAGTTCACTTCGTCCGTCCAGATGCTCCTCGGAGGGAAAACACAAAGTGTTGGTGCAGGTGTGTCCGTGTTAACACTTATTTCCATTAAAGATCTCCATTGCGGCGCTCGGCCTCGCGGCGGACGGCAGATTTGTCTTTGTAAACATTCTCCGGACATTATTCTGATGGCGGCTCCATTCAAGAAGATTACACTCTGACCTTGGTACATATCGGCCTATTGATACAGCCGTGGAAAGTCCAGGGTTGCTTGTGTGTTCAGCGCGGAAGGAGAGAAGTCGGAGAGAAAAGATACGAGATCTGTTGATTTCGTCTCAGATATGGACGCAGTTAGAACGGCCCTGACCCTTCGTTGCCCGCACCTTTTAGGCTTCTCCGAGAGTGACTGCGTCTCACAATAGTGTAAACGGACATCACAATAGACGCTTGCCCTGCACACACTAATGCATTCATCTGTGGAAAGAATCTGAACCTCCGTGGCATTTTTCTAATAGACAAATTGTGTAACTCTGAAAGACTAGTTTTGAAAGAGATTCTCTATTAAGAGCAAAGAGGAAGTTGATAGCTTATGGGAGTGTGCAGTATTTCTTATTAATACAGCTTTATGCGGCTTTTAAGCGAATAAGAAAAACCTGTTATTGTTTTGTTCGCCACCAGGATCCATTTTCAGAAAGAAGTTCTCAGCACGCCGCGCACCCAGTGCCATTAGCTGGAGTCTCTTAAACGACCTGGTCGTCTGGAATTGTGAAAGTGAAAAATTCATCATAAATATCCCAACAAAAACAGCTGCAAGCTTAGAATGACACATACAGTAGGAAATAGATTATTGATTCTTATTTATGGCTTTGATGCTCTGTGTGTGTTTGTAATTTGTATTTCAGTTTCTGTTTTAGGACACACAGGTCTCCTACAAACATGGAAAAGGAATTTAATTTAAATGTTTATAGTTTGTATTTTGTATTTTTTTTTTCTCTCCCATCTTACAACAACAACAAAAAAAAAGAAAAGAAAAGAAAATGTAATAATTATTTTATATATTTATTCATTTATTAATTACTGGAGGATTTGTCTCTTAAATTGAAAATGGCTATTTATTTTATTTTTAAATATTGAATTTTTATTTTATTTTATTTACTTGAAGATTCTTCTCTTAAAAGTGTAAAATTTATCTTAAATATACAACTTTGAATAGTCTTAAAAAAATGTTTACAGGTTATCCGTTCTCTTTTGATATTTTAATACAAAATAGTTTTTCTATAATTGATCACTTTTAAATTCACAGTCTGACATTGATTATGACTAATAAGCAACTAATGTACAGTGGAAAGCTCATATACAGTACATTTTAAGTTTAAACACATTTAAACACATTTTAAATTTAAACACACACACTGCACTTTTTGACTTATTACCTCAGTTTCGCTTTGCATGATGACACCTTTATCTGTGTTTAGTTAACTTATTCAACATGTGCATGTCTTTTGTGAATTTCTCTTTACAGTTTGACAGCAGGACTAGAGAAAAACAAAATGAAATATGGTTTTCTGACGTTGGCAGAGTTTTATAATTTGCCCAACGAGTTGATTTTTGATAGTTAGTAGACCAACACTTAAATCCTCCTTTAACATTACATCAAAAAAAAAAAAAATCTAGAATGACATCAGGATTTATGTTTTTTTCTCTCTCTCTATGGCCATGGGCATTGACTATGTTAATTTTAATGCAACCTATACATCAAGGAAGGAAATCAGTTAGGGACTTAAAAATCTGTGTATTTGCTTTGGGATTGGCGTATTTTGAGTTTAGATTCACCATCTGTCTTTTGTCAGAACTCTGTTTGTTGAGTCCTTATGTGGCGTAGAAAAATCATGGCAATTCACATTGATCAAAAGTGTGTGAAACCATCCTACATTTTGTAAACAGTAAAGCAGCCCACGGTTTAACCTCAATCCCATTCCCTTCCAGGGAAATGAGTTATATGCCTTGTTTTACTGCCTAAATCAGTGGCCCACTATAGGATTGTATGGTCATTTTTGATTATGGGTGAAATGCACTGGCAAATGGTCTCGCGCTCAAACCCCTGGAGTGGCGAGTGATCCATCGTATTGCATGCAAAGGGCTGTATGGCATACGCATTTGACATGTGACACGTTTTGTTAAATTGTCAAATATTGAGCCTGACAAGATCCCTCATCGATATCAGTGTCCAGCGGCTCTTTCTCCAGACTGATAACCTTTGACACCGTGAGCACTCACTCAATTGCGAGGTGATTCGTCAGCTACCTGCGAGTGGATGTACTGTATAGAAGTAAATGCATTAAAGGAAACACTCACCCTAAAAAATTATAATTTTGGTTCCAAACCAGTGTTATACAAAAGGAGATTCAAAATTATTTCCCTTTTCTGAAAAATAACAATACAAGGCTGTTTCTGCAACTACTGCCACTTTTGACTCTCCAAAATGGAACAATTTTTTTTATCATGAACATGTTTATTTTTTTATCTCTTTTTTTATTAAACCTTTATATTTTAACACTTTTTTTACAAAATGTCTTAAGCGCAATGTTACAATAACGTTCATTGTATAATTTTTTCTTTTTTAATTTCTATAAAAATTTAATATATTTCAATAGCTTTTTCACATTTTGTGCAGTTTTATAAATACTGATATTAAAAATGTTATGGTTTTCTCTATGCCATGTAAAATTAAACATTAACCTTAGATTTCAATTGTTTCCATACACACTAAAGATAACATATTTAGCTTTTTATGACAGATGTTACAATTTCAATCTGTAAATCATCTTAAATCAATTGTTTTTGTTTTTTTTGCGGTAAGGACATAATGTTAAAGTGCCATGAAATCAAAACAGGCTACTGTAGAGAAAAACAGTAAAAGAAAAAGAAAACATATAGACTGAACATTTGTAATTTTATATACAGTAAACCTTAAACATTTCTCTACCGCAACACAAGGTCTTTACCACAACACCTAAATTTGCTGCGGTAATGACATGTTGTGGAAATGTCATTTTTGATCATTACTAATAACATTAGTTTTGAATCTTAGCATCTTAATAAACATGAATTAAACTGAAATATAAATGTTTTTTTAAATGTAGTTCAAAGTATAGAAGCTGTATGGAAAGGACACAATAAATACTGACACAGAAAAGATGATATTTACCTTATATTTTTTTGGGATCTTGTGAGTGAGGTACTGAGGTGGCCCAGTCTGTCAGCAATGTGTTCATGTGCTAATTTCTGTTTCCACAGAAACCAGACTTGTTTGTCTTTGTTAAAATGTCATAATAAAAGCCTTTTTTATTGTTGTGGTAAGGACTCAAAAGTGGGGGACAGGCACATTTAGTTGAAAAAAAAAAAGATAAAAATGATCAGTTAATAATACAAAAACAATTAAGATGCTATATATTAGCATGCATATTAAACAGTTCCATTTGAAATAATGTCAAATTGTAATTCAATAATCTTATTTTAAGTATCTCAACCAGAGTTGTGGGACCTATAAATGCTTCATAATTTTATATTAAATCACATTAACCGTTAATTATATATTTTTTGTCAAGGTGTGTGAATATATTTATAAAGCATCATATGACAAAATTGAACATAAATCTAAAATGTAACTGCTGGGACTTAAACGTGCCTGTAGTTGCAGAAACATTTGAATAATGTAAGTTGTGTACTCTGTGACAGTTTTTCACTGAAAAACATGGAGAACATTTGCTGTAAATGCTAAGATGGCCTGCTCTTTTACACGTACAAAAACTGTAATTTTAACAGTATTTTACAGTTTTTCACCATATAGCATAAATGAACCAAATAACCAATGGGTTCGTATTGTAGCATGTTTACAGTCTTTTACCTGTTAAAAATTACATTAATTGTGATTCAACCCATTTGTCATCTTTACTTTGCTAGCTTCTATACATGCTGCCATTCTCAAGCACACTTCCTCCCACAGATTGGGCATGTTCCCAGATTGTGGTGGTATTTGAATTAATGAACATAATCTTGGAGCAGCTGTATTTATAAGGCTCATTCCTGTGGATTTTCTCTGCCAGACAAACAGCAGGACATTGACACGCCTATTACGACTTCAATACCTTCTTCATTTTCCGGCTTTTCTTTCCTTACAGATTCCACAAATTAGACCCATGAAGTGAACATTGATTTAGGCCGAACTAACAAACTTGAACATCTAGCAACAAGGCCCGTTATCAATAATACACGATGCACAATGGAGCACTTGCAAAATCCCCCGACGAGAATCTAAAAAGCTTATTAGGATTTAAATGAGCTTACTCTTACGAACAAATATGATGCTTCCCAATTAGTGCGAAAGCAAATGTTCTTTTTCCCTTCTGAGCAAATGCTAAGATGATTTTTATTGACCCAACTTTGATCCCTTGAGATTAAAGAGGAAGCGGGATTGCTGGTAGAACGGTGATTCCTCAGGGTCACGGAGTTTGCAGAATGAAAGAAATCACGTCTACTTTGAGAGTTGCATGAGTTTGTTCATTCAGACATTTGAAAGGCAAGTGAGTATTTTTTATTTTTTAGCAAGTCTTTTTCAGGAATTAAGACACTGTCAGTGTTTAGAAGGAAATGCAAGTTTATTGTTTACTTCATGCACATTGTATGCAAATAGTTCTCTTTAAATACAGTATGTGCAACAGTTGCCTTTTTTAAATTGCACATTTTGCTACAGTGTTGCAACATGACATGACATCATCAGTAGTGATGTCAGTTATCATCTGAGAGTTTAAATGATTCATTTAAAAAAAAAATTTATTACATTCTGTTTTTATTTTATTTATTTTTTCAGTCAGATTAGGTAAACACTTGACCACAATTGTTTTATCTGTTATCTGAGTATCGCATGCATACCAACAGTATGCATACTTTACAGAATATATGACCCCCTTTACTGCAGAAAATGTAAGAAAGATGTGGTAGTGTGCTATTTTAAACATAGCCCATATGTGTTTTCTCATTTGTCTGCTAGCATGTAATTGCTCGGTACATTTCTTTTTGCTTTTGTTTACATGGCAACACCATCTGTGTGCCGTCTTGCACATGCTTTGGCATTTGATGCAGCTGTTGTGCAGCAGGAAATGTTCCTGTCTGCAAACAATTTTATTCTGTCTTTTTCTCTTTGGAGTTATAATTAAACACCATTTTCAACACATTCTTTTTAGTATTTTAAAGGTATCGTTCTCTTAAAAATGATAAAGTGTTGAAAATGTATTCACCCTCATGTCATCCAAGATGTAGATGAGTTTGTTTCTTCATCAGAACAGATTTGGATAAATTTAGCATTACATCACTGATTCACCATTGGATCATCTGCAGTTAATGGGTGCCGTCAGAATGAGAGTCCAAACAGCTGATAAAAACATCACAATAATCCACAAGTAATCCACACCACTCCAGTTCATCAGTTAATGTCTTGTGAAGTGAAAAGCTGTGTTTCTACGAAACAAATCCATCAAGACATTTTCAACAGCTTTTTTTAAACGGTTGCTTCTGGCTAAAATATAAGTCCTCTGTATGTAATATAGTTTTCTCCAGTGAATGAGGAGAGAAATATGCACAAAGCAAAAGCCATCCAAAACAGTTTTTAAAAAATTATGTAAGATGATTTTGACATGGGAGCATCATGGGGGATGGACTTATTCACTGGAGGAAGCATTATTATGAATTATGGACTCATATTTTGGCCAGAAGCAATGGGTTAAAGTTAAAATGCCTTAATGATGGATTTGTTTCTTACTGACGCAGCTTTTCACTTCACCATATGTTTATAAATGGACTGGAGTGGTTTGAATTACTTGTGGATTACTGTTATGTTTTTATGAGCTGTTTTGACTCTCATTCTGACGGCACCCATTCACTACAGAGCATCCATTGGTGAGCAAGTGATGGAATGCTAAATTTCTCAAAATCTGTTCCCATGAAGAAACAATCTTATTTACATCTTGGAAGGCCCAAGGGTGATTAAATTAAACTTTTTAGGTAAACAGTCCCTTTATGATATACATCAGTAATTCCAGTCATAGATTACATGAAGAAGAACATATTTTTGTGCATGCGGATTCATCTACATTCTAATCTTTACATAAACCCAGATGTAAATTTCCCTCTCTGACAAAAAAAAAGCAAAACAAATTCATCCCCAACTCAATTGATGGTGTTTGGCTGATAGCGCTGTTTTCCTCATATCTGAAGAGAGTTGTTATTAGAGGCTCCACACAATGGAGCAGTCCTCTGTGAAGTGGAGCGCTACTTGAGACAAGGATAGCATTTCAGAGCTATTGACAGAGAGCGTTTTCGCCCCAAGAGCTCGGGCCTCTTCAGTCGCAGCCATCGGCACCCTAAACACCACAGACAATCAATTCTGTACAGCTGTGGAGCTGTTGTGCTTTCTTTCTCTCTTAATCTGTGTGGTTTTTTTGTTTGCTTCAAGATTACTCATTCATTTAGTGCTGGAATAAATGTGACTGTATCAGGCAGGGAAATCATACAGACCTCAGATTTAATGCAGAAGTGGCAGGTGTAACTGATGATATGTAGACACAATGTGTGTGTGTACTTTGTGTTTGCTGTGTGACTGTAATAGTTTAAAGTAGTGGTTGAATCTTATAAATTGGGTTTATTTGCATCGTGATTTGATATTCTGAACGATGTCTGAAACTTTGTACTATGAGCACTGAGCACGTGTTTATTTGCCTCTTTATGATGAATCGCTTCTTGTATTCCTAATTTGTAAGTTGCTAAATGAATACATTTAAAATGTATATGTTCAGTTGTTTTGAGAAGTAGATATTAAAACATTCTTAATGAAGGCTTGCATAATTATGTAGATTTGGGTTTATGGATGCATTTCAAATAAGACCATTTTAGCTAAATGCAGGGTCTCAAATGTATTTTGTTAAGGATTTAAATGACTTGAAAGAGTTATCAGTTTGTAGCTAAGTATATAATTCAATTAATTATCCAAAAATGCCTTTAATAGATGGCTATTTAAAACACAAACCAATTGGATGTTGTTTTCCCAGAAAATAATTAATGTATGCTATAAACTTGATTTAAATTCACTATAGTGTTACCATACATTTTGGTCATAATACGATATGATACTGTAAAAATGAGGTAGTTTGGGATATGGAATTATGGTATTGGAATTCAGTTGTCAAATGTCAATGGGCTCTTAATTTGTGAAAAATGTCACACTGCAAAAAATGACTAATTAAAGAGATTCTGATCATTTACTCACTCTCAGTTTGTTTTAAACCTGAATTTCTTTCTTCTGTTTTCTGATATTTTAAAGAATGTTAGTGACCGAAAAGTTGCGGGGAGCCATTGATTTCCACAGATTTTCTTTTTTTCATGGCTGTTTAATACCAAACATTCTTTAAAAATATAATATCTTTGTTTGTGTTCAACACCTAAAAAGAAATTCATACAGGTTTGGAACAACTTGAAGGTGAATAAATAATATTTTTTGTGTGACCTATCCCTTTAATTCATCTTTTTTATTGTTTTTCAGTTTAAAAATATCTATAAATCATTAATATATGTATTTGATTAACTATGTAATGTGTGTGTTTTGTCTTTCTGCACTGACAGTAAAAGAAAGATTAAAAACGAGTGGAAAAAAAACACCAAATGCATTTATATTCAAGATACTATCTAGGAAAACAAGTCTGTTTTGCTTCTTCAGTAAATGTATTCTGTTTTAAGTTTTTTTTTAAATATTTTAACTGGAAAACAAGGCAAAAATACGTATTTTTCGTTCTTTCACTCCCACCTCTGTGACTCCAGTGATTTTCGAGATTCAGGGCATGAAAATTCAGAGCGCGGAACGTGAAGTGATATAAATTCAGCACCACGCAGACAGCGGAATAATAACATTAATGAAAATTTTACATTGACTAAAAGTCAGAGTTCCCCCTTCATTAATTTTAAAGTCACTCTCTCAGACTTGGAAATGTGTTCGGACAGCCGGCTCTTTGCTCAGTCTCAGCGTGGCCTCGCCAAAGACTCTGAGAGCCCACCAACGCTTTCCACGTGTCGCTCATCATTTTCAAACATGACCTTTCGGCTCTATCTAGAGTTTACTTTTTGTTCTCCCACTCCACTGAAGTCATATCCATCACACACTTTAATTCCATATTTTATCCCCTCAAATGTATGGTGGGCGTTTTATCATCATCGCTCAGCCGTGTGTTGATACACACCTCACAGGGGGCTATTTAGGAGAGTTTAGTGCTAAACAGCACTCATTTCCGCTGTAATAGATGATACAATGTTGCGGTTTTCCAGATGAAAAAAGCATCATTATCAGAGAGATTTGTAGTGTGGGATGGATCTTCCTACTACACGAGTGTTGCACATGCGTGAAGGTGAACAGGTTAATGCGGCAGATGCTTTGTGCATTGCGCTCACGCGTTTGACGGCACAAACCTACAGGCTTGAAGGAACACGTGTGGCCTGTGATCAGTCCTGGAAGACGGCGGTGGAAACGGAAATGAATATCAAAACATTAGCTAAACCAGCGTTGTTGTGCTAACCTTTGTGTTAGCTGATAACGTGACATGCAAATCTAAACAAGGTTAGAAATTATTATTTTTTATTCACAGCTGTCAAGGGGTAAGTAAAGTGAGTGGAAAAAAAAACAAACATTTTCATAGATAAGCGATGAATTTTGGAATTAAATATATGCAACAAAATCATAATCATATTCATTTTTAATTGCATATATATTATGTCATTAAAAATATATATTCTTATGATTGGCATAAAATATTTGTAAAATATGTTGCATAAATTTTTGCGCACATACATAATTGTGTGTCTATATATATATATATATATATTTGTAAAATTTGTAATTTTAAGAAATATTTTTTTATATATATATATTTTATCATTATTAGATTGTTAATAGAAGGAATACTCCATGTAAATGTGTCATTACAGGAAAAAAAAAAAAGATGTGAATCATTTCCATCAGTAAATGTAAGATTACTTTTCTCTGCCAACTTCAACCAGTGCTGAATAACATAAGCAGCCACTGCTAGGTTTTTAACTTTCCAAAGCCGATTTACTACAAAATAACTAGTGAGTTGGTTCCTGAATGTAACATACTGTAAGATGCATATGACCCATATCAAACAACTACGGTTGTAATATCTGTTTCTTCACATTGTGTCAGATCTAGAAAGAATTACATTTGGGAAAGCATTTGGTTTAGCCCTGAATAAACACGACTGATCTGCCTTGAAGTGCAATAGAGTTTAAGCTGTGTATTGAGAGCTTACTGCATGTCCTCTTCTCTCTCCCAGAGGACACTGGGTAATCGCCGTTGCTGTCTGTCTGACATGGCCGGGGGTGGAGGGACGCGGAGCAGGAGGACATTGTTAGAAGTTGAAGCGTTGGTATTAGACGCCAGGTACGATGTTTAATCTGTGTATCTAAATCTCTGAAATCCACTGAGCCTGCAATTAGATAAATAACACAGTCAACCGGTAGAATAGTTGACAGATCAACGACTTTGCTTTCTTTTGTGTCCTTTATGCAGCAGGCCAGACCATCAGCAAGACCGAAATACTCCTTTTGTCTGAGCAAAACCACCTTCCTCCTTTAGTAGTTCACTCATGACAACAGTCCTATTTTTTGAAAAAAATACTGGAATGAAGAATGATTTTCATGACTTGTTTCCGTACTTGAATGCCTGTGTTCTTTTAACATTATGGGTGAAGCATTGCATCATAATACACCGATACGTTTCCTGCAATACATACAGAAAATATCATATTGCAAGTATTGTTATTTTATCTTGGTAAATTTAAACATCTCATCATCATTGATCAAATTAAATGTTACATAAAATGTTAAGAATGGTAATAAAATATAATTATAAATAATTTTAGTTTTAAGCACAAATCTGAATTAGACAAAAATCTGGATTTTCAGAAATACGTTTTTTTCTTGTTTTAGGGATGTTTGATTTTTATTTTATTTTATTTATTTATTTATTTTTGACTGAAAAAGAGATAATGAGAAATGATACTAGAAAATCAGGATTCTATTCTAAAAATACATTTATTAATAAAAAATAAAAATAAATATAAATGACAATGTAACATTCACTTTTCACAATCCTATGTATCTGATCAAATGTTACATACTGTATTAAGACTCCTTTTTTAGAAAATGAAATAATTAATTAATTATAATACTACTATCACTACTAATAAAAACCCATGAATGTCTCTAATTTGGTTCTTTTTACTTTAGCATATATATTTATTGAGTTAGTTTTAGGTTTATGCTTAAATAAGAATTTGGTAATAGGAGATATACATTTTCTGAAGAAGTGTAGGCCTACTACTAGATACTGTAAAAGATGCACTCTCTGGAAAAAAGGTACAAAAGCTGTCATTGGGGTGGTACCTTTCAAAAGGTACATTTTGTGCCTTTTAGTTACTAATATGTATCTTAATGGATGCTTTAGATACAAAGGTGATCCTTTTGAAAAGATACCACCGCAGTGACAGCTTTTATACCTTTCTTTTCTGAGACTGTACTAGATAGAAAATCAATGTTCCCAGACTATATTTCTTAATCTGGGATGTAACATCCACTTTCACAGTCCATTTCCTGTTTCCATATCCTTTCATCTCCCATTTGACTTATTAATATACTACATTGCTGAAGTGAAACAGCTAGCGGATGGCATTTGGCTGAACCTGATTACCTTCTGATTCCTCCGTCTCGCTGTGTCTCTTTTTCTCCTTCATTGTTTTTGTCTCTACTTGTCCTCCCCAGTGAGAAGCGGCGCTGAACTCTTCCCATCCTGTGTTTTAAAGCAGCTTAAGTGCTCCTCCATGCTGCTGATTTCCTTGTAGGCCTTAAGAAGTGATCACCTTCCTGCAATGCCCTCAGGATTAAACAGGCCAGGCCCGTCCTCTCCCCATGCTTTGCCCCTACCTTTGTAGTCAATAAAAGACTAACTAGAAAAGAATGAGGAGATGGGAGAATCAATCTACTGGAAGCCTCCCCACAGTTTTCTCATCACTTCTTGTGTCGTGTGTCATCTCTGTCCATAACAGGGGAAAAGAACAAACTCAGTATGTGGGATGAAAGGGTTTTTTTAGTACGGACTGAGAAAATAGAGTCAGAGAGACAGAAAAAAAGAGTGATTTTGATAGAATGAGTGAGGGAGATGAGTTGTGTTCAGACTCACAGCGGGGACAGGTGCTACACGAGCGGCCGTGTTTTCCCCTCAGCGTCCGGGGAACTGCTAAAGATGGCAGAAGTCGTGCTTGTTTAAACTTCAAGATTGTGGCCTGAAATCCCAGAATGGCCTCTGCTTCCCACAAAGCAGAGGCCATTCTGGGATTTCAGGCCAGAAACACTTTACACAAAACTAGGGCGTTGCAAAAAATCGAATGCTATTTTCATGCGCATCTCATCAGTAAAGATGCTCCTGTAATTAGAAGTATATCTCCAGTACGTGCGTTCAGATCAGGGTTGCCAGGTTTTCACAACAAGTTCTGCCCAGTTGCTTCTCAAAACTAGTCCAAAACTAGCCCAAGCGCGTTTCCAGGAGAATCCTCGATAAAAATTGCTTCCCGGGGTTAAAATATACGTTTTTTTGGAAGAGTTGCCTTGGTAAAATTCGCATTTTAGATTTTAGATATTAGTTTTTAAGTACAGAAATTTAATAAAGTAATCAAATGTAAAACAGCATTGCATATTTGACTAAATTAAAGATTGTTCTTTATTAAAGTTACAAAAGCTTTTTTTAATTTTTTTTATATATTTTTTTTTATATATTCTTTTTATTAAACATTTTAATTATTACAAACAAAAACATATTAAAACAAAAACACAGCACAGGAAATAATTAACATATTCATGAACATGTGGACAATTTACATACAGCATTTCATCATATGATTGTACCTAAATTTTATCCAGTTTTTGTTTATGACCGTTTAATCTTTAGACACTTAAAAATATTCTCCCATTTTTTAAACAGGAGCGATTTACCATTGTGACACTACCTCAATCTTTCTAGAGTTACAACTTCAGATATCATAGATTTCCACATCTGAGTAGAGGGGGCATCACTACCAACCCATTTGACCATTATAGCCTTTCGAGCCAATATTAGGAGAAACTGAACAATCTGTTACAAAAGCTTTTTTTAAGAGCAGTGAGTCTCTTTGTTGTTGCTGTTCGATTAATATAAAGACTGTCACTTTAAGAGAATGCACTGATACAGTGGCCTACTTTCAGCTGGCTATGTCTGCTATAAGATACTTACCAAGACCGGCATTTTGACATAATTTTTGTCTGAATATGTCCATTTAAAGGAGCTATGTGGAGGTTTTTACTTAAAAAAAAATCTTTAAGATAGAGTTTTCATTTGTACATGTATGAGCCAACCTTGATGTAAAAAAAAGAATGACATGCCTCTATCAGCCTGTAGGCTCAATTGTGTGTGGAGGAGTCGGGCCCGAATTGGCACGAAAATCACAAAATGTGACGTCATGCGCTTTCTCGTCTACTAGGGCTTACAACCGTACGGCACGCCAGCCATTATAGTAAGCAGCGGCAATAGTGTTTTCAAATGGACTCTGCGGATGGAAAGAAGCGACCACCCTCCAGCACAATTCAGACACTCCTCTTAGGTAAAAAAAAAAAAAAGAGCGTGCGCACTGAGAACGAGCAGGAGACTGGCTGCAGTTCCTCTAACGGCCACTGGTGTCAGTAACGGTTAGAAATTTCAGAACCTACGCAATGCTCCTTTAAATAAAATACTTCAGAGAGAGCTTATATTTGTGTTCTGAGGCACGGGTTTGTGCGCTTCGGATGAGCGCATGCACAAATCTTCTCACTGCGCGCGCGAGCTCGCGTGCTCTGCCTCTTAAATGTTTAAACTGACAAAGCTTAAATTAGTTTAGTTTAAACACAGATATCAACGTGTGCTGTTTAGGTCTCTTCTGTGCGCGCGCTATCAGCACCCGGGTGATGATGGAAATAAATGACAGCTCATATTCCAGTTTTACATATTCTCCGAGCATAGACGTCACATTTTAAATCCTACCTGTTGTCTTTCACCATTCACTTATTTAGCTGCTGTCGCATCCCTTGACATGCCATCTCCTTTTCCCTCTTTCTTTTTCTATTTTTAGCCCCCGAGAGCTTTTTTGTTTTATCCATCTTTTTCGAGTTTCAACGACAACGCATTAACGTTAGCTACTGCTGCTTACTCAGCGCTCACGGCGCCCCACCCACTCGCGAGGTTCTATGTCTAAATTCTATGATGGAATATTATGAGGGCACCGGCGCCTGTTAGTCCTCTAAAATTTATATATTTTTTAAATATATATAACTTTTAATACAGATTTTTATTTTTTATTATAAAAAAAAAAAAAATTAACCATCGCTTTGGCGCCCCCCATGGTGCGGCGCCCCTATGCGCCGCATATGGCGCATACCCACTTTTTGCGCCACTCTATATATGTGTGTGTGTGTGTATTTGTGTGTTTGTGATTTAATTCAGTGTGAAGTGACGATTGGTCAAAATAAGGTACGGCAGGCTTCTATTGGAACAGCCTTTTTGTTGAAGGTGCACCTATGATGCCTTAAAATGCTGCCTATGTAGTCAGCTTACTGCATGTTGGAAAGGAGCCACAATGAAAGCGTTTTAAGGCTGAGGTGATCACAGATTTATCACTTATTCTTAAGGGGCTAAGATGAAGTGGAGTCTGGAATGGCCTGTGGTGGGCCGTGCGTCTCATTTGTCATTGTATATATTTGTTTGGTTTTGGAGCTCTGTGTGATTCTGCTGATGGGCACATCAAGCTGTGAGGACTGGAACCACCTCAGCAGTATTGTATTTGAATCAATGATTCAGTTTTGTGCTGACACTCTGAGGAATCCTTACTTTGACAGTCCCTCCCTTCTGTTAAACCCTCGCTTTAAGAACGTTCTGGAGGGACCAGAGACTCGCTCACACTTTCATGAGGCCTTCAAGAGTCGGAAGCATGATTACGAGTCACACACACAGAGATGACAGAGTGAAGTTGTATTTACCAATGGTGAACTGAGAGGTTGGAACGGGTTGTATGGAAGTGAATGGCTTTTTCTTTTTAGTGATGAATTTCAATAATTTTAAGATGGTGTGAATGCAGCAGTTGACTAATGAGAAGTTTTTTGGCTTGTTTCATGAAACTTTCCACAAAACTCCTAAAAAGATCAATATATTTGCCTTTTTAGTAAATGATCATTGAACATAGATGCATAACCTTTAGAAAGTGTTGATTGTCAAGCTAAATATTACATTAGCTTGTTCATTTAAGGGTTATAACTGGTGGGTGTTCAAAATGAATAAAATATCATAATAAATAAAATGCTATGATAAAAATACAATATTTCTGAGTCATTCTTTTCAGAAGTAAACAATGTGTTTGTCCTCAACAAGGTAAAAAAAGACCGTCTCAGAGTATTCCCTTGAATTTCATACTTAGGCCGCAGCGAGTGGATGGAATGAAAAGGCTCTTCTAACAGTGTATCGATGAGGACTAAACCCTGCACTCCGACTCTAACTCTACATATATGATGACAATCTGGGGTTAGAAAAATTCATGCAACAAGCTCTCCGTGTTCACCTGAGGTCCCAGTCCTGCTATCGGGAAGCACACCCTATGGAGAACGCTCCTCGCTGAAACGTACCTGAGAAAACTCCTGAGCCACAGCCAGAAAGGATGCAAGTAGATTCCCAACGTTTATCCCTGGAGGAACAAAATCATCGGTGAGAGCTTATATTGTGTCTGTACTGCGGAAGTGGTGAACATTTCATACGCACCTGTCCATCTCGCCCTCCACGGTTAGTGGTGAGTTCGGTTCTTCCTAAACCCTCTGTATCAATCCCACTAACCATCTGTGTGAATCTGAAGTTTAGAGGTCTCGATGTTGAGGCTACCACCATTGTTGACTCCGGATCAGCTGGAAATTTCATTTCAGGGAAGTTTGTTAAGACCCATCGTCTCCAAAGGACTAGAACTCCAAAGCCATACTCCATCTACGTAGTGACAGGAGAGATGATAAATAAAGGGTACGTGACATCTCAAATAGCACCAATCACCCTCTGTGTTGAGCATAACCACCAAGAACAATTCACACCATTCATACTCACTAATAGCCGCGCTGAATTGATATTAGGCTGCCCTTGGTTGATCCAGCACCAACCCACAATAGATTGGACCACGGGGACAATATTAGAGTGGGGTTGTGACTGCCATATCACTCAAGGAACACATCCCACATCATCTGTCGATGACCATCTTGTCTCCATGTCAATAAATTCCACGTCAATTGAGAGTCCCAAGAAAAATCTGTCTGTCAATGTCCCATCTTGTTATGCCTCCTTTGCAGATGTCTTCGACCCCCTAGCAGCCTCCAAGCTTCCGCCACACCGCCCTTGAGATTGTGCAATCAACCTAGTCCTTGGAGAGACCATTTCAAAGGGACGAATTTACTCCCTGTCCATCCCTGAACAAAAGGCCATGAAGGAATAAGTAGAAGAAGCCTTAAAACAAGGGTACATCCGACCATCCACTTCCCCAACAGCTGCTAGTTTCTTCTTCGTCCCGAAGAAAGATGGAGGTTTGCGACCATATATCGACTACAGAGCTCTAAATAAGATAACGGTAAAGTTCAGTTACCCACTTCCACTGATCCCATCCTCTCTTGAACAACTCCAGGATGCCCGTATCTTCACTAAATTAGAATTACAGAGCGCATACAACCTGGTCAGAATTCGGGAAGGAGATGAGTGGAAAACGGCTTTCATCACCCCCCTGGGCACTACGAATACTTGGTGATGCCATACGGTTTAGTAAACAACCCCTCAGTCTTCCAAAGCTTCATGGCTGAAGTTCTTTGTGAGTATCTAAACCGTTTTGCTCTTGTTTATATAGATGACATCCTCATTATTTGTCAAAGCAGAAAAATGTGTCTTTCACCAGCCGTCCATTGATTTCCTAGGATATAACATCAACAACAAAGGGGTGAAGATGGATGACCGGAAAACCCAAGTGATCACTTCATGGTCAACTCCCAAGTCCATCAAGGAGCTTCAGAGGTTCCTGGGTTTCGCCAACTTTTATCTGTGTTTTATTCATCAATATAGTATGATTGCCGCACCTCTCACTTCTCTCCCAAAGGGAAAACCAAAGACCCTACAGTGGAACCCCGAAGCTGAGCAGGCCTTCCAAGCCTTAAAGATCGCTTTTACAACAGCTCCACTACTTCAACACCCAGACCCAGAAAAGAAGTTCATCGTGGAGGTGGACGCCTCCACAACTGGTGTCGGCGACATCCTGTCCCAATATTCCGAGAATGCAACCAAACCTATGGCATATGCTTATTTCTCCAAGAAATTGTCTCCAGCAGAGATAAATTTGGCAACAGAGAACTCCTTGCAGTAAAGCTAGCACTTGAAGAGTGGAGACACTGATTGGAGGGGGCCAGACAACCATTTCTCGTGCTAACTGATGACAAAAACCAATATCTGAAAGAGGCCAAGAGACTCAATCCTCATCAGGCCAGGTGGGCCTTATTCTTTACCCGATTCCACTTCCAGATAGCTTACCGTCCCGGATCCAAGAATACCAGAGCTGATACTCTGTCCCGCCTCCACGCCCTAGAGGAAATCCCTGAGGAACCAGAACCCATCTTGCCCACCAGGTTATTTGTTAATCCCATTCAGTGAGACCTAGATGAAATGCTCCTCGAACAGGCACAACACCAGCCTATCCCAACTGCATGCCCACCTGGGAAGTTGTACATAACCAAAGACCATTGTAGAACCCTTATCTTCCATGCACACTCCTCCATAGGAACAGGTCATCCCGGGGTAAATAAAACTCTTGTTTCACTGCAGCGCAAGTACTGGTGGCCAGGTATGCAAGAGGACGTCCAGGAATTCATCCGGGGCTGTGTCCTTTGTGGCATGACCAAAGTCCTGCGACAACTACCCACAGGGAAATTAATCCCCTTGCCGGTTCCACATCGCCCTTGGTCCCACATCGGGGTAGATTTCATCACAGACCTCCCTGTTTACGATGGTAAAACTTGTATCCTAGTAGCCATAGACAGATTTTCTAAAGCCTGAAAATTAATTCCTTTATGAGCTTTGCCCACAGCCTTTGAGATCGCAGAACTCCTATTCGAGCATGTGTTTCAGAACTTTGGAATTCCAGAAGACATCGAGGACCCCAATTCATCTCAAGGGTATGGCGGGCATTCTTCTCACTCCTTAATGTCACTGTAAGTCTCACTTTCAGCTATCACCCCCAGACCAATGGGCAGACAGAACGCAAGATTCAAGATGTCAGTCGAAGTCCTTGCAGTTAACACCTGGTTCCAGAACAGTGAGAGGGTATGGAACCAGGCCCACCACCATCTCCAGCTAGCCGTAAATCGTCACCAACACTTTGCCGATACTTACCGGAGACAGAACCCCACATACCAACCTGGACAACTGGTTTGGCTTTCAACTCGAGACATCCGACTAAGACAACCTTGCAAAAAACTAAGCCCTATAGGACCTTTTCCAGTGGAGCGACAAATAAACCCTGACAGTGACAGGGCGCGTACGAGAGAGAGCCCCGGCTGAGCGCGCACTCACAGTCTTCAAACAACACGAGCGCTTCTTGCTCTCTCCCTCCCTTGTGCATATTAATCAAAATCATTAAACACGATAGAAAAAGGGCGGAACGCCGAAGTTTCACGTGGAGCATTCTGAGATTTTTTTTCTCCATGACAGGCTGCTGGCTCCCACTGTTAATTTTTTTTTTTTTTTTTTTTGTAAAAGCACTCTCTGTATTAGCTTAAAGCCCTCAAGTTTACATTTACATACTGTATTCTTTCAATTGCTCTAAACAAGTATTTATGGGGTGACCTTTTTTATTGAATACTAGACATCAAGTTGTTGTTGTTTTCATCTGAAAGAACTTCTTTTTTCAGTAAGCTAGGCCCTATGTGTTCAGTAAGCTTGTTTCAGTAAGCTATGTGTTTTCAAGGTTTCAAGGTTTTATTGAATGCTATCTCTATACAAGTGCAAAGTAATGCATTCTTAGTCAGTCTTTTATTTTGTAATTTTAAGAGCAATAAACATATATTGCAATGTTAAGGAATTTATGTTTTTTTTTCATTCAGATATGTAAATCAACATGTATAAATTGTTAGTAGTCAATTAATGGGGAGATAATCGAAATCAAATCGGTCTGAAAAATTAATCGTTAGATTAATCGATGCATCGAAAAAATAATCGCTAGATTAATCGTTTAAAAAAATAATCGTTTATCCCAGCCCTAGGCTGAGAGGATTATGGACCAGAAGAAAGATGTTGGGTACCTCATCAAGATATCCTTGATCCCAATCTGCTCACAGAGTTCCATGCCCAGCATCTGGAAAGACCCGTTCCACAACCCAGAGGCAGGCCCCCACGATGTCGGAGAGCTAGGTCCGCTGGTGCGGACCCTGGGTGGTGGGGATTTAGTGTCAGGGATTTGACAAGCCCGGTTCCAAACAATCCACAACGCTAACGTTCCCCTGAGTACTAACCAGCCACACCTGCCCCGCATCATGGATCCAATCAAGGCACTATAAAACACTCACCATAACGTCAGTTCTCCGTCAAGCCTCCAACAGGAACAGTCTCTTCGCACTTGCCTCCTGAGTTCTTGACACTTCATTGCCTACCAGACGTAACGTATACTTACCCTTGTGTAACACTAACCTGTGTCCGTGTTCTGCTGCCATCAGGACCACGGATCACTGTATCGTTACCTGTGATTCGACGGTCTATGTAGTCTCCTGTGTATATCCCGAGCTGGTATTGTATTCGGCCTCTGTGAAGGAAGAGAACATACGTGAGCGATCTGTGACTGTGGCTTTGACAATCCTGAATCAAACGTGCTCACCTGTCTACTATCCCATCCCCTGTGTTTATCATACTGCCTGCACTTGAAGACACGAAGCACTCACCGAGCACTAGAAGACGAAGTATTCACTGAGCACTTGCATACATAAACAAAGACACTGTACTGAATTCACCTACCTCTGTCTCCTGTGTATATCCTGACAGTGTTATTAAAAATAGCGATTTAAAAATAGGAATAAAATAGGAAATAAAAATTGTAATGTATTTTCAGATAGGAATGCTAACATTGAGGGTTTTTAAATAAAATATTTGTGAAAATGATAAATTAATTAATTAATTAGAGAGATAGATATGCAAATAAATCCGAGTTTTGAGATGTTTTAATAAAATATAAAAAAAATTTAATAATTTAAAAATGAATCCTCAATAAAAATAGTTATTCATTATTAAGTTTTTATGTTTTTAAGTTATTAAGCTAAACATCAAAATGAAATAAATGATTAACACAGCAAGAAAAGTAGGTCAATTTTTTTTTTATATTTAACTTTAAAAGTTAATGTTTAGCTTTAAAAACATACCAGTGTGTACCTTAATTTCTGAAAAGAGTCTTTTCAAAATGAATTTATTGTTCGTTGAATTAAGGATTTTTTCAGGTCAAATGTTTCTTATTTTATTTTGGCATCCTGAATGGACAACATATCGTAATATCTATTGGTTAATCCATCAGCAGGCCCTCACCAAGTGCACTTAAAGCAGCAGTAGCACTTTGTGAAGCATTTCAAGCCATTCATATACTGTTTTCTGATATTCTTGTTTTAACATATCTTCCCTCTTCTTTTTCTCATTTCAATTTCATTTCATATCCCCATTGACTGGTTAGTGGATTTAACGTTGCTTTGGTATTTGGTGCATACGTTCTCACATGAATTCCTCTTAACGGATTTCTAATAACTTTCTGTATTTTAGTCCTTGACAAGATAATTTCTTCAATAATCCCCATTGGTACTTGTGGAGAATAGGACCTTGGGTTTTTGAAAATTTGTCTAGATGTATGTTGTATTAATTAAAGACCCAAAAGAAAAAGGATTCTGATTTTGGAGCTGGAAAATGTTGAATTGCCATTGAATTGCATTTTAATTAAATTTACATTTCTGTATGCAAAGCACCACATACAAGGACAATCAATTCTGATATATGCACTTTGCGCGCGTGTGTGTGTGTGTGCAGTCTCTCATATGTGGCAGGAATGATAAATGCAATTTTCATTAACACTGAGGTGAATCAAAATACTCCTATGTGATTTTTATAAAAATATACTTATCCTTGGACCACTCTTTTCATAACTTGCCTACAAGTGTGTGTGTGTGTGTGTGCTGCTTTCATGTCTTCCTGTATGTTTTCATCCGCTCGCATGCTGATGAGTAGAGCCCTGTCATACCTGACTGCCTCCCTGAATCCTTTAAAGCCTCCCGACAACACATTCATAAACAGTTTTGATGGGCTTGAGAGATTTTGTCACAAGACAAGAGGAAAGAGAGCTGTCCAAAACGAAGACAGAAATTTGCTTGACAGTTACAGATTCGCTGAATATGTATCATTCTCTGAAAAGAAAGAGCAGGACACTGTCGATTGATTTCGGGGGTGACAGAGATATTTTTTTTCCAGGTTTTTAACTTCAGATATCAGACTTTATAAATTGGTGACCCAATACAGAAACAAATTTGGTTACAAAACAAACATGCTATTAAAATCATACATTTACAAATATAAATGAAATATTATACAAAAATGAATATTGGCATATTTATATATAGATAGATGCAAATAAATGCAAAAATGTAGATGTTTAAAAATATATAAATAAAATATAGAAAAATCTAGATAGATAGATAGATGACATATTTAATTTTTTAATATGACATTTTAGTATTTAAAAAAGAAAATGTTAAATAAAAATATTAATGGCATATTTATATATCATGCAAATAAATTATTTTGTATTTTTTTTATATATTTAGTATTTTCCTACATATGCCAATAAATGCAAACTTTGAGAAAAATATTTATTACATATTTAAAATTATATTTGTAAATAAGTGCATATATTGAGATTTTATAAATTATAAAGTTTTTTTACGTAATGTAATATTTCTGTATTTTTAAGAAGTAAAATATTAAATACAAATGATTAATGGAAGATAGATAGATTAGCCAGAATGATGTTTTGTACTTAACCAAAGTACAAGCAAAAGTCAGCTCTTAGGTCTGTCCATCAGAAGTGCAAATTGGTCATTTCTTGCACGAGTAACATCAAGCATCGCTCCAGCTCTAATATGCAAGCCAAATGACTCTCTTTAAATGCAGCCCCTTGAAAATAACAAGACACCGCGATAAACATTGTTCTCTTTGAAGGAGATATTTCCTGTCCTCGCCGTTCGGCCTCAGACCCCGGCCTTTGAAAGCACGTGTGATAAAGTCTGGAGCGAAATGACTACAACACACAGCTTTCAGGGCCAAATGAGTTCCCATAGTATTCTTTTTTTATCTGCGGCCGGTTCTTTTGAAGTTTGATTCGGAAGCGCCACAGCCACGAGATGTCAGAAAGCAGACGTGCAGCATGAACAGATGAAAGTTTACAGAGTGGTCATTCATCTGAAAGAGATGAGGGGAGAGAGGGAGAATAAAGAAACTGTTCCTTGCTTTCTGAAATGTATACTTCTTAGCGTGCGTGTGCGCGCAACCACAAACATGACAAGCCAGTATCTTACACATTTTGATACGACCCTTATCATTATAATATAAATGTGTGCTTGAACACATGAATAAGGCATTATTATAAACCCAACTGGCATTAAAGTGGCTTTTCATCCTTTAGCCAGGGCCCCATTGTGTAGGAGCCGGTGTGCATTGCTCTAATGTAGGGACTGTTCTATATCTGGGGATGAAGCTGTCTGTTCAGGTGATTGACACAAGCCCACATTAAGAGGTGGTTTTGAAAATTAGTCCGTGGAGACCCGGCGGAGGTGCGCGGAAGAAGGAGAGTCGTCTCCGAGAGGAGCCGTGCCTTTTTAACCCCGCTCATTGGTATTCCGTGGTGTGCGTGGTGAGCTGCTTTTTAAATGGCTGAGGCGCGCGGCTCGCCGAACCCCTCGACACGCGCGCGCTCAGACGGACCCCGGAGAGCCGGAGAACAATATGCAGCCCGGAATACAGAAATCAAAATGGGGCCCAATTAATAATCACATAGTTCATATTTTATACGCCACACTTCTTGAGATCCAACAAAGTTCGGCCGAGCAGAAATTTTGCATTTTTCCCCTTGCTCTCTGTCCTGCGCGTGCCCAGTACTTACCTTAACATTTTGAACTTTCGTCAGTGTTTTTCTGCTGTTTCTGCATGGCCGAGCTGATGATGGGCTCGTCTGGCTGTTCTTTGTCTCTATCTGCTTTGATTCTGTAATCACCAAAAGATGGCCATGAAATGACAATGACTTCTTTATATTTAAAAACACGTGTAACCTATAGACCGTCAGCATATATGCAAATACAGATATGCAAATAAATGCAAACATTGAGATTTTTGAAAGATATGAATAAAAATACTACAAAAACAGTGTAATATTTTCATTGATATGACAATGAGTACAAACTTTGAATTATTTTACAAATATATAAATAAAAAATTAGATATAATTATTATTGAATTAAATGTATATGCAAATAAATGCACACACATTTTTTTATAAACCATAAAATATATATTTTTTAAATGTAGTGTGATAAAGATATATAAAATGTATATATAAAATAAAAATATTAAATAAAAATGATTAATGTAGAAAAATATAAACACTAGATTAAAAATATGAATGTAGTATTTTCATAGATATGCAAAATTATTAGTGGTGGGCATAATTAATTTTTTTAAATCTAGATTAATCTCACTGTGATCTTGAAATTGATCTAGATTAATCTAGATTAAAATGGCTCATTCGAATTCTGCCGAAGGCATTCAGAATATGTGTGTTACTTAAATAAAATTGACAAACAGAAAGTCTTTGAGAAGGGGTTTATCAAGCTAGGTGGTGCATTAGAAAAGGGGCTCATCTCCTGTTTCCAAAATGCATCACTAAGTGCTTGAAAAAGCTGTAAATTAATTCCACATTGCACAAGGTGCAAACAACCTTACGCCTGTTTCACACATACTCTGTCTGCAGTGCGTATGCGTTGCATATTCTTTTACGCACCCATGTTAACGGATTCCAGTAGCGTTCCAGGAGCGTTGCGTCTGGAGCAGTGCAGCGATCGTTTACATACCGAGTAGCGAACTGCAAACGCGTCCTGTGTGAAAGCACATCGAGTCCGTGCTGCACCACATAAATAACGCACACGCACTGCAGACGGAGTATGTGTGAAACAGGCGTGAGCAGCGCCGTAGCTGGGGTCAGCGGGGCCCCGGTGAAGGTTGTACCAGTGGGCCCTGTTTGAAATTGTTAAATTGTATGTTCGTTTATTTTTATTTATTTGTGCTATTTACACAATGTTTAATTTTTTTTTCAAGTTTGTAGGTGTCAAGGTACAGAAACCAAATAATTAAATGTAAAATAGCACTGGATAGTCTTCAATGTAAAAATGAAATATACAAGCAAACCTACATTAATTCAGACACCTTCAACATTTCTCACATTATTACAGCTTTCTTATATATATCAAAAATTATATCTGGTGTCTGAATAATTTTTGGTTTGACTGTTAAAACTACAAAGTAATTCAGTCAAGAGCAGTGAGTGATTTTCATTTTCATTTTCTTGGATTAACATTATAGCAGCCAGTAGCTAAATTAGGCGCGGTCACTTTAAGAGACGATGAACGCATCCAATATAATACACATCCCATTTTTTTCCTCAACTGTTTACTTTCACTTAAGAAATAACTGACAGTTTTTTCGAGCATAATTTCCAAGGTGGATATTTTGACATATTTTGTATGTATTTGTCGGCACAAGAGCAAAAATAAGCAAATTCGATGTTCAAGTGTTTTGAGACTCCTTTCTCTGCGTGAGCCCTGAACACCAGAACACCGCAAGTACTGAATTGGGCTCTTTCACATCTTTTTGTTTGTTCAAACTGAGATTTATATTTGTTCGTTCAGGTGCAGGAAGACTTCGAGGAGAACTTCGCAGTAGAGAGCTCAGTTCAGTGTCGCTGTCCGTGATACGTGGCTCTCGATCTCTCTCGTGCGCACCGAACACAGCGCGCAAGTAACCAGCAGGGGGGCAGGGTTTCATATTTTTTTGAAGCACCCATGGGCGCCGCCATTGGCTAGCGTGTTTCTAATGTTAATGATTGCGTCATAACCAGCGACTCTCTGTCGCACAGTAGAGAAATTACCGTATGGACATGAGGAGAAGCTCGCAGGCAATCTTTTACTGTCTATGAGGCTATCGGGGGGGACGTGGAGGCATAAAGTCTAGGGAGATAATTAATCAGAATACTTATCAAAATTTGCTCCTGTTCACGCTCACCTTCTCTGCAAGATTCGGTGGGTGATTCAGATTTCTCTTGGCACAGCGGTTAGAAGACTTACAGGTTGCTCACATGACATCTACGTCATCAAGCTCCATTTGAGTCTGCACCGTATACGCCCGACCCCCAGGAAGTGCGTGCTTCTAATTGACTTCATTTTTCTCCGTTGAATCCAATGGGGTCGCTGTGTCCATTTCTTTTACTGTCTATGGTAACCAGCTACGCTGTTCAGCTTTTCCGTGTCTTGTTTTTGGATGCTTTCATGTTTAAATTGACAAGCGGTAAGGCTTAAAAATACGTGAGAAAGATAAGCTTTCATGACGATGAACAGCAGTGGCCCGTAAACTGTCCTGAGCATCTTTTTAGGCTGGCCTCAGCCAGTCGGTTATATAAAATATCAAGGTGAAAGTCATCATAGCTTGATTAGTATAGACACAGCTCCCAACCCAACTTTGAGAAAAGATTACGGCCCTTTTTTTTTTCTTTTATCGCCCGATAAGAGTCTCACGTTAACGCAGCACGTTTATTTATTATTATAAAAAAATATATTAGTGTATAAGTTTCATAGACAGATATGCAAATAAATGCAAACATCAAGTTTTTTTTATATAACATTTTGCAGCATAGGCAATGGTTAAAAATCAAACATTGATTTTTTTTATTTTTTGCAAGAATATGAATTTAAAAACAATTGTCAGTGTTTTTAAAGGTATGCAAATAAATGCAAACATTTAGATTTTTTAAAATGTAAATTAATAAAATAATTAATGAAAATGATCAGTGTAATAAGTAGTTTCATAGAAACAAATTAATATAAATCATGTAGTAGTTTCATGCACAGATATGCAAATAAATGCAAACATTACAATTTTTAAATGCAACACTGTACATTTTTTTTTTAATGTAACATTAAGTATGAAAATACTAAAATAATCATATATATGTACATCATCATATGTATCTATATATCTATCTAAAACAGCACTAGCCAACGTTTCTTCCACATACACACAATTCTAAGCATGTTCTGCATGACCTTGAACTGTTGGTTATGCTCTTTAGCATTAAGCTTTCCAAAGTGCCCAAACCAGCACTTTTTACAACTTCATCTATTTAATCAAATTATTACTGGCTAAAAGCCTTTATTCATATGCACATAGTTTAATTTATTGATTGCACTGCAAAATGCATCCCCCACACGCTCACTTCTTGTATTATTTTCAAAAGAGGACAGGATTTGACATACATGCAGTGAGATTTATTTTTTTTCTATTTTTTTTTTTGTCTCGGAAGAAAAAAAAAAGCCATTTCTTTTCAGCACTATGGGTATGTATGTGTGTGGCCTAGGTTTGCCCGTCAAAGTCAGTGCTGAACACTTTACAGATTTTGACATATTCATTTAAAGTTGCTAATCGCATGTAAATATGCAAGGCAGGTTCCCCAGGGCTCTCTTTGAAATGCAAATAAAGAGTGCAAACAAAGGTCCGGATGGACAGAGGTGCAGATCCAGTCAAATCACAGAGGTGTAATACTGCTCACATCTCATTAGGACAGAAAAAGCCCCGGTTCTCATTAGACTATTTATTGCGATTTGTTTCTAATTTTGTTGCATGTTTTCACAGTATAGATGTTGGATGCTATACGATGCCGCTGTTTTCCCTCATTTCACCCTGTCAATATCTATATAAAATGTGTTTTGACAAATAAGGAGGCTGAAGGCTGTGTGTTGTTTTTAATTCTCAGAGAAGCATGCTTGTAAAAAGAAATAAGGCTGTAATTGAGTGTGATTGTGACTGTAGTCGTAGGCTATCCATCCATCCATCTGTTTATCCATCCATCCATCCATCTATCCATCCATCCATCCGTCTGTCCATCCCATCTATCTGTGAGTGTATGTATTGAGTGGACAGTCAGCTGAGGTTTCAGTCTGAAAGGCTCGACAGTGTTTGTTTGGCCAGAGAGGTGAAGCGTTCAGAGTATGACCGTAGAGGGGAACGTAATCAAGTCCAATCCAGTCACCAAACCGCAGAGGTGGAAAGAGTACAAAAATATTCTACTCAAGTAAAAGTACCATTACATTAATGAAATTTTACTTAAGTACAAGTAAAAGTACCAGTCTAAAAAATCCACTCAAGTAAAAGTAAAAAGTAGCTCATTTAAAATTTACTCAGAGTAAAAATTACTTAGTTACATTTTAACCAGTGGGAGGGAGTCAAAAATGGGACAGACCAAGGGTGTCAAACTCAGTTCCTGGAGGGCCACAGTCCTGCACAGTTTAGATTTAACCCTAATTAAACACACCTGATCCAGCTAATCTAATCATTTAGGTTTATTTGAAAACTACATGATATGCGTGCTGGAGCAGGGTTAGGGCTATGGCCCTCCAGGAACTGAGTTTGACACTCCTGGGATAGGTCTATCAATCTCAAACTAGTTGTTTTTAATTAAAGGAATCAGTTATTTAGAATAATAAAACATTTGGGCTGTTATCTGGCAAATCAGTATCAACAAACTCATCTTTTCAATACAGAGGAAATGCAAAAGCTTCATCGGACGTGGCATTTAGATGTATTACACTGTTTAATGCAGGACAAGAATGCATTTAACCTGCAGTTACAAATGCATGAATAATGTTTTGATATGCCAGACATAAAATGTTGAATACTCATTTGAAATTATAAAAACTTAATTATAAAAAAATAAATAAATAAATCAAAAGATACTTTAAATGTGAAATTAAAATGGCCAGTATGTGTCAGCAAGTCACTGTTAATAAGTGAGTCATTGCGACTGAACCGAATCATTTAAACGGTTGATTCATTCAGGAACGAAACACTGTCACGTTGCTCAGAGATGCAAAATTTTGCTTTGGTGGCTGTGTTTGGAATAAATTTTTGTTGTAGAAATAGAGCAAAAACAATGGCAATGTGGTGTCTAAAACGCAAGTGTCTTAGTTTACTGTCCTGTTGTAAAAAAAAAAAAAAAAAAAATATATATATATATATATATATATATATATATATATATATATATATATATATATATATATATATATATATATTTCATTTCATTTCATTTTGTAATAGTAAAATATTTAAATTTTTTACAAATATAATTTTACTCTGTTCATTTATGTTTTTACTAAACTTTGTACAGTTTTTGGAGGATTTAAATCTTTTACATTTCTATAAATAAATAAATATTTATTTAAATAGGCTTTTTTTTTTAACAAAAAAAGAAAAAAGCATTTCAGGTTAAATTCACTTCATAAAAGACCCAGATTTCTAACTTTCATACATGGGGATACCATGGATAATTTTATAAGGTTTAATGTAAGATTTTTGCCCATTTTTGGGGAAATTCAGTTTAAAAATTTTAATAAATCACTTTAACCACTAGATGGCTATAGTGTGTGTGTGTGTGTGTGCGCGCGCGCACATTTTCAATCTGTCTTAGTTACCAATTTAATTTTGTGGTGGTTCTGCATTTTACAAATATCAAGAAATATTGCCGCAGTTTGTCTTTCGAATACACTTGAGAAATCCGCGATCATGGGACTGAGCGTGAAACAGCTTCGCCGACTTCTTATGGTGCAGACCGCTGTCAGTCAAAAGGAGATCGACAGATCCTCCAATCATCACGCGGAAGCCCAGTCTTCATTCACCTCCAGAGACGCTGAGCGTCCGTGGGCGGGACATAATCGCAGCATTTATCCAATGACCGTCTAGCTTCGGAGCACTGAAAAAAACTGTTCAAAGCAGCCCCATCGAAGTCAATGGACGCTCGGCTTCAACAGGGAAATGCACTGTGACGCTACGGGAATGTATGAGAAGAAAATCGAGTCAGTCGACATGTAGCTGATTAACACAATACATAATACACAATAGTACATATTTGACCGTTGGGTTTTTTTTTTTACATTAGAGGGGAAGCTGAGCTTCCCTTGCAGTCTTAAAGAAATCCCCACTGATCTATATATATATATATATATATATATATATATATATATATATATATATATATATATGTGTGTGTGTGATTATGATTTTTAGAGGAAAAGACAGCTTTCTTTGTGTGATTTTGATTCTAAATGATTTTGATTGATTTCATTCTAAATGCATTTCAACAGACTGAATCACACAGTGAAAGAACACTCTAAATGCGCGCGTACATCATTAAAACAACAATTATGATATTATCGCAGACAATATATAACGCACACTCCGCACCAATCTTTTTGGCTAATTTGTGCAAAACCTCTTGCTAAAATGTCAAAGCATCATTTTAACCACCAATGCAATGACGCAATTATTTAGCTCACCTCTATATGCTTACGTGGGGTTGATGTCTTGTCGAGATTTTATAAACTGCTAGTTTGGTCTCCCTAGGCAAGCACAGCATACACAGCATAATAGAGCATACATATGGCCAGGGGTTCACTTCATTTCCTTGAGTTCAACTTCAGAATATGACGGGGTTTCGTTTTCAGCGGTGTCTGCACCACTAACGCCTGTTTTGTCCGTCTGCATCTTTCTTGTGATTTTAGCGCCAGTTTGCCCTCCTGCCCATTATTTACTGACATAGCTTCCAGGGAGCTATTTTTTTTTTTACTCAGTAATTAATGTGTTTTAAAATGTAGCGAAGTACAATACTTCAAACAAAATATACTTAAGTAAAAGTAAAATTACAGATTTAAAAAAATACTTAAAAAAGTAGAAGTACACAAAAAAGCTACTCAATTACAGTAACGCGAGTAAATGTAATTCGTTACTTTCCACCTCTGCCAAACCGCAGTCCCTCTTAAAGCAAACGCGCGCTCTACAGCCGCGGGGCCGCTGAGACAGAACACACACTTTAACAACATCACCCCTCGCTGTTCCACCATTTCCAATTTCCAGCAGGCAAATTGGGATTCCTGACCGCACTCACAAGTGTCTGAAGCACCATTTTCTGACTCTATGGAGTGGAAAATATGATTCAATTCCTGTTCAACGCCTTTTCATTAACCAAGCGCAGAATGTCATCCACAGAAAGTGCATGCTTGTATCCAAGTAGAGTAATAATTGTATATTATTACCCATCCCAATTATACTTTGGAGAATTTTGTTGTATTATTGCATTTTTTGAGGATTCAAGAATGCAATGAAAAAGCTCTATTAAGTGCTCAGAGTGGCGCCTGTACTTGTTGGTTGGCTGCGGGCCCTGTTCATTCAGCCCTAGTGTTTTCATATGGAGAAGAGGAAGTAGTCAGTAGTTAAATCAGATCCCTCTAGAGAGGCGTTTCAGCACTCTGGGTGTATAGCCACTTAACCAGACTCAGGGATATTAGCCTGGCCCTGACTTAACCGCCAATCCATGTCCTGTTCCCACTGTAGTCCCTATTAAAATTTTACAGGTCAAAAATCCAAACGGCGCCAAACGAAATGTTCTTTTTCATTACAAGTGACAAAAAGAATGTTCGGGTCAGACTGTGGCATAATGGCACGGTAATTAGAACCCCTTGACTTGATAAAGTGTGACTGTAAATCAATCCTGCACTAATTAATCAATATCTTAATTATTAGACCTTTTAATGAACATTTTTGTCGAAATTCCCTCAGAACCCCTGGCTGCAGTGGCCCTGAATGTCATCATTAGTTCCAACAGTGAGTTTCGTAGTGCTGGGTAGAAGCACTTTTATTAGAATAGCACTAGCAGCATATCTCTGAGTTTACACACACACACACACACACACATGGAAAACCTGGATGTTTCTGAATAGTGATTTACAGGCCTGCAAAAGTCATTGAAATGACTGAGGTCTTAAATCTGCGTGGAAAAGTCATGGAAATGTATTTACAAAATATCTTTCTCAGATAGCAACCTCCCACAACACCAGCTATCCATCCATCCATCTATCCATCCAGTCTGTCTGTCTATCGTTCTCTTGTTCCATCTGTCAATCTATTATTCTCATCATTTTGTTTATCGTTCTGTCATTCTACCTGTTGTTTTCATGTTTATCATTCTCTCATTCTATCATTCTACCATTCCATCCGTCGTTCTAACATTCTATCATTCTATCTATTGTTCTATCATTCTCTCGCTCTATCTATCATTCTCTCATTCTGTCTATTATCACTGTCATTCTACTGTATCTGTTGTTCTATCATTATATCCATCCTTCTTTTGCTTTCTGGTTCTTTCTTTCTCTCATTCTAGCTATCATTCTATTTATTTGTCGTTCAGACATTCTGTCTTTCATTTTATCGTTCTATCGTTCTCTTGTCCTATCTATCATTTATTGCTCTGTCATTCTATCAGTCATTCCTTTGTCGTTTTGTCTACTTAACCACTCTATCATTTTATCTTTCTATCAATTGTTTCATTGGTTCTAGCCCTCTATTGTTTCATTTCCTTTGTATTGTTCTGTTGATCATTTTAGCTATCTATCTATTGTTCATTTATTGTTACATTATTCTATTGTTTCATCAATCTGTCTCACGTTTTGTTGTCTATCATTTTATCTATAAATGTATTGTTCTATCTATTGGTTAGTTTCTATCTATCTATCTATCTATCTATCTATCTATCTATCTATCTATCTATCTATCTACCTATCTATCTATCTATGAAAATTCTATGAATTGAAAGCTTTTTTCCAATTTCAGCAGTTATGCTCTGCTCAATCTATAGCATTAAATATTCTTATGCATCTAACGTCTCTATCATTTTTATGGGTCTTCTAAGATTTCAGCCAATGAAGTGTTACATTTGCGCTCTTTTCCATTTTCCATTTGTTGAGTTTAAGCTGTAATCAAGTAACTGAATGCACTGTCTCTAACCTTCTGCAAAACTGCACTATTTACACACCAACCACGTGCATGTAATGAGACGCTGTTTAGGTAATTATAGACTTATGCGATTATGCATATACATACTTATTAGCGGCCTGTGTAATTAACACTCTTTGAACGCCACACACACGCTGTGCTGCTGAGCATCACGGCAATCTGTAAACATATGGAACGTATTTACCAGTGTACTCATCTGTAAAACCTACACAAACAAACTGTTATGGGCTCTGTGGATACCTGCCAAGATTGAGAACTGATTACAGTCTGTCTATCTATCTATCTGTCTATCTATCTATCTATCTATCTATCTATCTATCTATCTATCTATCTATCTATCTATCTATCTATCTATCTATCTATCTATCTATCTATCTATCTATCTATCTATCTATCTGTCTATCGTTCTACCTGTCTATCAGTCTATCAGTCTATCTATCTATCTATCTGTCTGTCTGTCTGTCTGTCTGTCTGTCTGTCTATCTATCTATCGTTCTATCTATCGTTCTATCTATCGTTCTATCTATCGGTCTATCGTTCTATCTATCTATCGGTCTATCGTTCTATCTATCTATCGGTCTATCTATCAGTCTATCTGTCTATCTATCTATCTATCTATCTATCTATCTATCTATCTATCTATCTATCTATCTATCTATCTGTCTATCTGTCTATCTGTCTATCTATCTATCTGTCCGTCTATCTATCTATCTATAGTTATGTATGTTGTATTTAGCTGTCTGTTTATTGTTTTATGCATTTTGTATATCATTTGTCTGCCATTAATGTTCTAACTTTTGTTTTAAGGTTTCATTGTTCTATCTATCATTCTATTTCATCATTCTATTGTCTTTTATTTCCTTGTTATATCTATCATTCAGTAATTTCATTAATTCTATCTATCGATCTTTTGTTTATTATACAATGGGTATATATATTGCTTTAATGTTATCTATTATATTATCTAGTGTTTTATATTTTTTTCTAATTTTACTCTATCTAGCGCTCTTCTGAGTGTTCTATTGTTTCATCATTCTAGAATTTTATTGTATTATCTTTTGTTTTGTTGTCGTTCTATCAGTTGCTGTATCTGCCATTTAATCTTTCTGTCTGTTGTTTCTATTGCTTTATCATTCTATTTATTGTTTCATTGTTCTGTCATTTTATCATTCTGTCGTATTAGCATTTTATCTCCGTTTCATTATTTTGTCTATCGTTGACATTGAATCTCTTGTTTCATAATTCTATCATTCTATCTATAGTTCTGTTATTTCATCACTCTATCTGCTGTTCTTCATTTTATCATCATTGCATTGTTCTATCTTGTTTCATTTTTGTTTTATCATTTTATCTGTTTTTGTGTCTATCAAATTAATTTCTTAATGATAATTTGGATGATATGATTATCTTTCAGTTATCAGGAAGATTGTTTATCCATTCTGGAGAATATTCAACCAAATCAGTGCCAAAATCCAAAAGGTTCACCAGTAGCTGCATGATAAAGTGACAAAAAAAGTCTGCAGATCCTGTTTGGTTGATGTTATGGGCTTCTTCTGGACAGAATCAGTCATATGTTACCAAAACATGTCTATTTAGTCTGTATCTCAGACTGTCCATAAGAGTGAAGCGAATCGACAGCATTTGTGATTGTGGGGTGAGGCAGAGGACAAGGGCGGTGTTTGGAGAGCCAGCCGTACCTGTCGTGTTGTGTTCATCTGGCTGGACGGCCGGCTGGTGGGCCTTGGCAGCCGACAGGAGGAGTCAGTTAAATGTGGCATAACCGAAAAGCAGACGCACCGGCAGGGGACCCACGCATCTCGACATGATTGAAGACTTGAAGGGAAAAACCTGCATGACCCAGACACGGCTTCACATTTAGTACATCCAGCCTTACACCAATCATAACCTGAGTGGAAATGGAGTTGGTATTAAAATACATTTATATGGGTAATTCTTCAATTAGAGGATCTTGTAAAGAGAAAGGTAAAAAAGCACACAATTCTGGTTTTAAAGTTTATTTTATTTTATTTTTCATCCAAAGTTTAACATTGCCAATATTTGCTTTCCCTCATGATTTGCTGGTATTTTTCTGTGGAAAACTAAAGAAGAATTTTGAGGAATCTTCACACAGAACTACATACGACAAAATTGCATCAGTGTCATTGATGTGTTTCTTGTTACGTTGCACGGACTTCTTTATTGATACATTTTATTGATCTTTTTTTGGCCAGCATATGGTTTGGAACAACATACAGTATAAAAAATTGAAGAATTTTCATTTTGGGATGAATTTTTCCTTAAATTGAATTGTTAAATCTGAGAAAATGTAGAATATTGTAAATATCTGTAATGTTTTGTCAGTAGTTTTATTTATTTTGTGCACGATTTGTACGATTATAAAAAAGAAAGGTAATTAAGACGTGACAGGAACATTTGTATTTTGTGTAACAACTTGTTGTACAGAGCTTATCCAACTTTTCCTCAAAAAAGCAACATGACATATGACATTAACATACATTTTTAACTTTCTGCGTTGTTCAGTCATTTTTGACCACAGTTTTTTATATTTTGTTTTTTAAGAATGTTTTATTTAATTAGAATTGTATAAAACTTGGTACAGGTTTTGGCACTTGCTTTGCATGCACGCACGCACGCGCACACACACACACACACACACACACAGAAAACATGATTAGAAAAGGTTAATTGGTCCTTAAAAACTAGTCATACTTGAATTTTTTTTTTTTTTATATATATATATATATATCAGCCTCAAATTTGGAACACAGGTTGTTTAGATTTTGGCTTTAATTTTCACACAGTTTCAAAGTAAAACTGGTTTTGGAAAATATATATTTCATATACAACTTTATTTTTGTGCATTGTTTATAATAATAAACAATCTTTTTTTATGTATATTTTTGTTATATTCACCTTTTTTTTTTTCAAAGAGACCAGACATAAGACTGTGCTCAAAAGCATTCACGATATACGATAACATAAGTTGGAAATTGAATTTTCAGGTCTATGCTCAAAAAGTGATTTTGGGGTACTATGGATCAAAACTATTCCATAAATATTTTAGTTCCCTAAAATCCCCCCAACATTCTAAATATTAAATAAACTAAAATATAGTACATTAATTGAAATAAAATAAATCTGTCAGTTTTGAGTGCCACGCGATCACCACCACTTACTGAGGGTTAAACAAAGATAAAACATAATTTGGGCTTAGAAAAAAAAAAATCTGTTTACTCCCTCTTCTCTTACAGGTTTAGAACGACAGTAAATAGTGGCAGAATTTTCATTTTTTGGATTAGACCTGCTCCTTTAAGAAGATGATTTAAGTAATTGAAGAATCACCTCTATATGTAATGTGTGCTGTGGAAAAAAAGAAAAGAAAAAAATATCTGATGAGCATCAGAAGAATCCCAGTAGTGTTTAAGGTCCAAGCTGTTAATTTTCTTTGTTTAAACACTGTCTGTCCTTCAATTAAACCGCTTCTGTTTAACAGTTCACACAAATCCTACGCAACAAACATAACACAGGCTGTAGATGTCATTCAGAGAGCTGCTAATCGCTTTACTCGGATGAGAAATTGAATAAACAGCCAGGAAAACATGTTCAGTGATGGCACATTTAATGCTCACAAAGAGAGCTGATGGTGTATTCCTTCAGGGAGCGTGAATGGAGACAGACTGTTTCTGGTGAGAGCTCTAATTAAAGCCCTAATGACAAGAGGAAGTATCAGCATCGCTGCTGTGTTGGCTCTTTAGCTTGACTTTATTCAAAATAGTGTGCATGCTGTCTCCAAATTGTGCCCTGACTCTAATAATTGCACCAGTTCAAATACTTTTTGAGTTTGGCCTGTGAAATCATTAAAAAAAAATAATCTGGGAGAAAAAAATCACTAACCCCCAAGAGATTTTTTTTTCCTTTTCTGTGTTACCTTGATAATTCTATATGGGTTACATAGTCTGAGATATTAAACGAGAACAGACAATGTGAGAGGGGTTAATTGTGATGACTGCACCCCACTGTTGGTGTATTGTTACCATAGTAACAGCTTGATGAGTTAATCACCATGGCAAATGATGGTTTTGATATGGGAATCTATCAGTTGTGCACATCTTCTGTGTAATAATCTTAGCAGATATAATGTTGAATGCAACAACAGCAAGATTAGAATTTTCATGATGTCTGGTTCTGTTAGTGGTGAGAATATAATATTCTATCTGTAATGTGGTTTTTAAAATATATTTGCATGGATATATTTTTTGCTAAGTCTTTGTTACTAATGTATTAGCCTACTATTCTTCACATGGTTTTCTCAATTGATGTTTTTTTTTTTTGCCCTTTAATAATTTTGTTTTAAATGTTAAGATTTTACGGTTTTAAACAATATACAAATTAATCATACATATTAGCCTACTTAAGTCAAGGTTTACAACATATTTGGCTATTTATACATTTATTATTTATTTATTTATTTATGGGGAAAGACTCATGCATCAATCTCAAACTCATGAGTTAATGGTTTATGGCTTATTATCGGCTTATTATAAATGGCTTTTTATTTACTCAATTTATCTTTTTTAAATACACTTTCAATGAATACATAGTTGAATTTTATATATATATATATTATATATTTATTATTATTATTATTTCCTTGCAGATAAAACCAGTTGCTAATAATGTTGGTCTCCTCCTGACAATTTGAATCTTCTTCGAATGGTTCTTGAAGACAGCAGCCCATCTGTGAGTGTCGCCACCTAGTGGATCCATGTATCAGTGCTGTACGTTAAAGAGTAAAACGCAAGCTAATTTTCATTTTTGGTGATCTACCCCTTTAAGACATTGCACTCCATTGAACGAACCGTACATCTATCCCTCACTGCCTCGTTATCATTCACATCAAATTAAACATGGCATTTAGCATAATTAAGACTCATTTAAAGGCAGCTTGGTGGTACTAAAGTAGTAAAAAATATCATAAAAGAATCGCTGAGGAACCAGAACCAGAATCATTAAATTCCGGCGTGTGGATTCTATTCAGTGTAAAATGTGATGTGATGTAGGTGTAGAGACAGAGAGGATGTGCTGCTCGGCTTGTCTTCTGCTGTGTTTACACAGTGTAGCAATTCCACTGCTGAATTATTGAGATTGCACAGCCATCTCCTGAGATGGACAATGCCAGAGATGGACTCAATCTCTTTTCTCAAATACACACCGAGAGCAGAACATACAGCTGCTCATTTTAGAAGAGGCGTTTCTGTGCTTAGTGCAGGACTGGGTGATAGTTTGAAAAATTATAGCCTATTGCAGTACTTCTGGCAATATTATGTATGAAATCTGTATATATCCCAATATTTGTGTATTCTTCTGAAATGGCTTAAACCAGTGATTTTTTGCTTCTCCTTTCCACTAGAGAGAATAAACCATCATTTTGAGCCATATTGGCCATTTTCAGCTAAAGTCACTGTTTGCTCAGGAAAGCTTCGAAGCTCAGTGAAGCTCATTTTCATATTATTAATCACCTTTTGATATTATAAATCTAATCAACTATTCTATCTATCGTTTGCGCTACCATTTTAGCTCCCATTCATTTATCCAGTAACATTTTTTAAATCTTATATTATAAGACTAATCTATTGTTAGTTCATTCTTCCAGTCTAGCTGCAATTCTTTCCATCCATCCACAGAATTTTCACATTTGTAATAATTTTATGATATAAACCTAATCTAGCGTTCATCTGTTGATTTATCCATCCATCACTCCATAAATCCAATTTTCATATCTGTAATCAACTCTTGATATTATAAGTCTTTCGTTCTACCACTCATTCTATCATTTTATCCATCCATCCATCCAATTTTAAAATTTGTAATTGTCTTTAGATATTGTAAATCTACAGTTTTTTCATCCATCCATCAATCCAAATTTCATATCTGTAATAAATTCAATATTACAAATCTACTGTTCTAATATTCGTTTTATCTATTGTTTTTTCCATCCATCCATCCAATTTTCATATCTGTAATCATCTTTTGATATTATAAATCTATCATTATTTCTATTTTTTCCATCCATCCAATTTTCACATCTGCAATCGTTTTGATATAAATCTATCGTTCACTTGTTCTATCATGTTGTCCATCCATCCCATTTAAAAAAATGTTAATTATCTTTTGATATTATATATCTAATTTACCATTGTATCATTCATTTTAGCTATTGTTTTTTCTATCCATCCATCAAAGTTTCATATTTTTAATCATCTGTTGATACTAAAATTCTAATCTACAGTATCATTCATTCTTTATACTGTTTTATCCATCCATCCAATTTTCATATCTGTAGTCATCTTTTGATATTATAAATCTATCGCTCTATCACCCATTCTATATACTATTTTATCCATCCATCCTTCCATCCATCCATCCATCCAATTTTCATATTTGTAATCATCTTTTCAATATAAATCTAATCTATCATTCTGTCTGTTGTTTAAAGTATTCTAGCTGTGATTCATTTCATCCATCCATGCAATTTTCATATTATTTAATACTTTTTTATTTGAATACTTTTTGATAATAAAAATCAAATGTGTGTATTTTTCTCAAACAAAAACAATAAAAAGATTTGCAAATAGTACTTCACAGAACTCATTAAATCATCAAAGATGATGATGCCATTTCAGAACTGGCTTTAATTAGAGATTTTGAAAAAGACTAATGGAGTTGAAATTATATTGAATAAAAACCTATAAATGTATCATCCATTACAAAAACAATGTTTTTATTCTGTATATTAAGACATTTAATGTGGGCATAAAAATGTACTGCATTGAATGAATGACCTGAAAACTATATTTTGGCCACTTTACTTTCTCTGTTTTGTCTTAGAGAAAGTAAAGAATAAAGTGCTTTGATGAGCTCAGGACGTGTGTCACAGAAAGTAACAGTAATGAAATAATAATATTAACAAAAAAAAAATGTCAAAAAGAAAACAAAGCAAGCCATTGGGAGAAAGTGAGAAAAAAAACTCTTGGCAGATAAAATCACAGAGCTTAAGGGTATATGATTAAGCAACCTCTCGGTTCCCAGTCCCAGGAGTCCCAGGAGAGACGCAGAGCCTTACAGGAGTCGCAGGAGGTGTGCTGAGAAGCCTGTGTAGTTGGAAGAACAAGCAAGGTTAATGAGTAGAAGTAAAAAGAGCAGAACTGACATTAGTTTAAAACAAAGAGTAGAAATAACAGAGTACGTTTGCAGAAGACGAGCGCTTGCTAGTCCTGTCGCATCAGAAATAGAGACAGCTCATTCTCTTTGATTCAACTCCCTCAAGACAGTTTTAGCCACGGTCTCAGAACTTTAAGCAAGACGAATCTGTTTTGGTACTTTTTTGCTGTTTTGACATCTGATGTTTGTATGATGAATCTTTAATTGCTGTTTAATGTAATCGTGTTTGAAATGCAAATCAAATGAGCGGCGCTAAAGATGGAAAGGCTTTTGTTATTATGTTGGCTTGTCAAAGCCAACATACGTATTCATCTGAGACTCTACATTTCCCTCTAAATCTCTTAGGCTGACTTGATGTGTTGTTAATATTCTGACTGATTAGGCTTCTGTCTGTATATCTGACAAACACATAGCAACACCCTAATAATGACCCTAAACACACTAGCAACACCCTAGAATCCACTCAAAGCAACAGCCTGGAAACTAATCTATCTAGTCTGTCTGTCTGTCTGTCTGTCTGTCTGTCTGTCTGTCTGACTGTCTGTCTGTCTGTCTGTCTGTCTGTTCTATCTATCGTTCTATCTTTTGTTCTACAGTATCTATTGTTCTGTCGTTCTTTCTATCATTCTCTCTATCATTCCATCTTTCAATAATTCCAACATTCTATCGTTCTTTCTATCATTCTTTCTTGCATTGTCATTGTGTTGTGTTCACCAAAATGGTATCAAAAATAATGACTGTTTTCAAACAGGTTTCCCCAGACACACTTGCCTGTCTCTGCTTGGTTGGACAAACAGATGATCCCATCCCAGAAAAATCACACCCATGTTGCTGTGTCAGGCTCAGGCTAAAATAAATATGTACAGAGCAAGTGTTTACACTCTTCAATATCAATCTGCAGTGTGACTTATAGTTCACCCTGCAAAAAAATCACAAGCATCACTTTTACATGCAATTTCACATCAAAGCACACACTCTTGTACGTCTGCATTTGAAACGTTTTATGATTTAATGTCACGTCTATTTTCATATGATGATTCGCTAGTGGCTCTCCCGCTCTTTTTCTCTTTTAACCGTGATTATACAGCACATCTCCGGACGGCTTGTGTGTCAAACCGCATCTTAACCACAGCTGACAAAAAGTGTGCCGTGCAGCTCATCTTCGCTGAAGCAGAACTAAAATCTGGAAGTAATCAGCTAGCGGGGGAACATGAGAAATTCTCCTGAAAACACTTTAGCGTGGCTGGAACCCACAGCTCCTCAAGATTGGATTCAGGTATCTAATCCCAGCCGGCAGTTGCACCCTCCCCCTCACCGCTCTGTCCCTCCGTCACCTCTCCGTCTCCATCTCCCTCTCTCTCTCTCTATCTCTGTCTCTGCAGCTATAGAGTGTTGTAGGGCCATAGAGACCACAGACACTCACACCTGCTGGGTGCTATATAAAATGAAAGCTGGCCATTGTTAAATTGTGTGATGTCAGCATTATCATATTTACGAAACAAGCCTGTATACACCACCACAATGCTGCTCTGTGCGTGTTGTGAAGCAGCTAATTACTCAACTAGCAGGGTGAGAAATTAACTTTTCCATTAAATGCAAATATTTGCTCCCTGGAATTGATTTCCAGGGACATTTTTACAATACTTAAACTATTTAACCAATTCCATCAGAATACTTTCAACTGTTACCAATAACTTGTTTAAAATGATATTGAAATTATACTTTTTAAAAACAGGAACTCAATAAAGGGTAGGTCTGCAATAACATCATTATTGTCGATTATATGGCACTAATGATTATATATTGTCAACATACATAAAATGTTTTGTGTTTGATGAAAATGTCACGTCACATATTCTGGCTACACGGACAAAGACCAATCCATGATGCTAATCTATTCTACTGCAAGTTATGCAAAAATTCCCGTTAATCACTGAAGCTGTGAAAACTTTTCTGCACTCTGTTGTTTATGAGAGAATTTGTGAGCGTGCAGAATTCCGTCAATAAGTGCACGCATTCAACAAAACTCTGACTATTCTGAACACCTCTGATTGGTCATTGCATTCATAAGCTCAGAAGAAACCTGTGTGATTGGTTATGGCTCCAAAAAACAAGTTAAAAGGCAATCAGATGTAGCATACGGAGATCTAAATGTAATTGACATTTATTCATTTTCACATTTATAGATTTAATTTAATTGATCCTTTACATGGCGTTTGATTGGCAGGTGAGCTGACCAATCATAATGCAGAATCTGCCATTTCTGTCTGACTTTTTGTCTGTATGTATTGACGTCTTTCTGTGGTTGAAACAAGATACCTTCTTATGTTCATTCATGCAGTGGCGGACTGGGACAGTAAATCAGGCCAGGAATTTGACTCCACCCCAGGTCACCTCTGTTGCTGCAGTCACCACCCAATGCATGTGTCCACCAGACTGCTAAACTCTTTGGCTCTTTCAGTTGTTTGAATTTGGTGATACTTAAAAAATAAATCAAAATCCTTAGACTGTGGACGGGCAAAATAATCAAATGAAGTATCAAAAAGTATCAAGGCATTCACTGTCTCTATCATCTTTCCCTTAATCCCCCTCTCTCTCACTCTGCACATCGAGTTTCTCTGCAATATGAAATAAGCACTTTCAATAATCTATATTAATTTTGCAGCCATCAATTGTATGTCCCAATGATCACAGTCCTACTACTGATGACCTTATAAATCATAAAAGCACATTTTTTTCTAAGAGTATAGCCAGCAGTTTAGTTTTGCTTATAGCTTAAACTTTACCTGAAGGTTCCTGCTCTGACTCAAAAGCTGAAATGTCTTGTTCAACAGCAGGAGCACTAACAGCACTAGTGGCACTAAAAAAATACTGTATAAATTGTAATACTGTAAAAACTGTATCTTCATATGTAAAACAGTGTGCTAGTTTGTCATTAAGATGCTCTTTTAAAACATCTATCATTATATACATTTGTAATATATATATATATATATATATATATATATATATATATATATATATATATATATATATATATATATATATCAAAAAATATATATTTATTATCATATTATTAAGAATATTCTAACTACAAGCAAAAACTACAGCACAAATAAATACAACAGACTAAAGATACAAATAAAATAAACCGACTTTCAGTTATTTTTTTAGGTAGGTCTTGCATTAGTTTTTAGGTACAGAAATTAAAGTAATCAAATGTAAAACAGCATTGCATTTTGGACTATAAATTAAAGATTATTCTTTATTAAAGTAAATAAAAAGCTTTTTAATCAAGAGCAGTGAGTGATTTATTGGTTGTTGCTGTTCGATTAATGTAAAAACTGTCACTTTAAGAGAATGCACGGATACAGTGTTCGTGTTAGTACTGAACAAGAGTGAATGATTTGTAGAGGTATTTTTCATCGCTGTTGTTGTAATGTCTGGGAATCCAGAATGGGCATGAATCAACAGAAACCAATATTATTTGAACCCTGTTTGTTTTCTGTGTTACTTATAGTAAACCATATTACAGATGCTTTGTCAGATTTAATTTGAACAGCGGTCTCAGCGCGTGCCGAACCGTGTGTGGAAAACCGAACGGTTCGGTTTTTTCAGTGAACCGTCCCATCCCTAGTAAATATAAATGTAATTCTGACCGACCTGCTCCCTTACTGGCGAACATGGCTGGGATTTTGCAGCAACTTGCTGCGTCTGTGGCCAGGGCTTTTCTCCTTTCCATCTCTGCTCCTCCTTTGCGTATCTTACGCTCCATTTTTTGCGCGATTTTCTAAGATAAATCCTGCCTCTGAATATAGCCAATTAGGCAGTGCTTCGCTGATGTTTGGTCATGTGGTGGTGTTATTTTCACTCAGCGATCGCCTGATTCGTACATTCATAAGACCGTCAATTAATTTGCAGTTGCATACCAGCCTATTGCACGTCAGCCTGATCGACTGCACAGCGGCAGCCAGCAGGCCAGAATGACCGTCAGGCCACCGGGAAATGTCCCAGTGCTCCAGATGGCCAGTCCGCCCCTGCATTGCATTCATGTTTATTTCATGCTATAACTAGTAGTAAAGAGGAAGAGATGTTTGGTTCACATGTTACAGAGCCATAAAACGGTATTATTTAGTTTGAATTTCTTAAAAATTAAACAAATTTCAAAGCTGAGACTTGGTGTAAGCTGATACCTGATGTAACCTGCTCTGTCTGGACTGTTGGCACATTGTCAGTTTTCTCTTTGCTCTGCGATGTATTTTTCACTGCGTGAGAACGCCATGGTTTGTCAGACATAGCAACCGTAACAAAGGGGGCGGGTCTTTACAAAGGGCTTTATCTTGAGTTTGTGGGCATTTTGTTGCGACTTTTGTCACAAGCCCACATTGATTTCTGACACGTTACTACCGAGTATGTTGCATGACAATGGCTCAGTTGTTATTTCAATTGCAGTTCAGCTTTTCTAGTAACAAGTTGCTAGACTGAAATGGTGGTAGACTGGAAAAAAATATAATAGCTAATTGGTGTAGAAGGATTTCACAAATAATTACGAAGATATTGTACAGTGTATAGCTTAACAATTACTGTTGTGTTGCATTGGAAAGTCAGATTCATTTGAATGAATTAGTTTGTTCGTTCAGATGGTTCATGAACTCGTTTAAAAATGATTTAAAGAATCCATGCATGGCATTTTAAGTTTCATTTGTATTATCATAATATTGTGCAGAAATGAAAAACAGAAATGAGTTTACATTTTAGCTTTTCTGTTTCCATCATCCTGGAATCAATTGGTATTTTGAATGATTTTGTTTAATTAAATGATTGAAATTAAATATGTAGCTTTTTACTGCTGCCAGTTGTATTTTTTATTTTAAAATGTATACATTCATAAAAGTTTTTTGGTTGTGAAGATCATCTTGATGAACAAAACGGGCAAGAATTATAACATCATCTTATTTTCTGAAATAATTGTTTTTTAATACATATGTATAAAAATATAATGGCCCCTTAAATTGCCTAAATTTACCACTTTTTTATTTCCTCAAATTGCTTTACTGAAGCTTATAATTATAGAAATATTTGTAGTTGCAGTAAAACATCTGAGTTAAGGTCGTAAGCAGATCAGTATTGATCATAGTAAGTTGTAATTGTGAATGTTGACTGCAGTTGTTCAAGTTTGCCATGCATCGTATGGTTTTTAAATAAACAATAGTGAATTATTATGTAGTCGCTTTATGAGATGACTCATTTGTCTGAACTGCATTTGAATGTGGCAGCACAGGATGATAAATACTTTAAGCTTGAATTACACACCACTGTGCATAAAATGTGCATAAATTAAATCAAGCAGCCTACATTCATAATTATAACTTATTATGATCAATGCCTTTTAGGAGCACATTATTTTAATGTGAATATATTGTGAATATATTGCAGTTTTAATGGATATAAGCTCTCATCCGAACAGACATTACAGCAAGAAGTGTTCTTTTAGACAAAGAAATGCACGATGGTATTTACTATGGCTGGACTGTTGATTTAAGTACTGCACTGTGTATTTTTATCTTCTTTTACTTCAGATTCTCAAGCGATTGTCCTTTAAGCTCACTGACACTGAGTTTGGTCATCAATGATGCTGCACTGTGGAAGTGTTTGGAAAACTCATAGTAAAGATGGAAAATGGAGTCGGTCTGCTGTTCTTAAACACTCGGGCTGTTGATCTTAGAAGCTTTCATGATCTGACCAGGTCACATTCCTGCAGGTAATGGAGTTTAGACTCTGTGTATTTGTGTGTGTGTGCGTGTGTGTGTGTGTGTGTGTGTGTGTGTGTATGTGTGTGTGTGTGTGGTTTGGTGGGTATAAAAGGAAACCTGGATAAACTCACACACAACAGCACATGCCATTGAGGGAATGAAGCTGTTTGAAGAAAACCGTCACACATTCCTCACATCAACAGAGAAACACAGTACAGCATTTATGGCTTAATGTCAGTTACTACAGATAATGGTTTTGACTCGGCTCTTAACAAAAATCACAATTACAGTCATTTGCTTGCAGTGAAAGTAGCGGCGTTTAAAAAGTATAGACACAAGAATTTCTTAGCATTTTGTTATATACAAATTTTGCACAATATGTACAGCATATGCATGATGCAAACTACACGCACGTCCTGATTTTGCTGAGTTAGATGTGTTCCTACACCTAAACCTAACCCTACCCATGAGTAATCCCTAAAATCAGAGGAAATGATAGATGAATGACACTGATGTACAAGCAACAAAAAGTGATTTTAAGCGTAAACTATACAAAATCTATAAACTGGTTCTTCAAATCTGATTGGTTAATCACAATGTTGTTGTCATGTCTCACTTGGTAAAATCAGGTTCTGCCAAACTACACTTACATCATTTTTGTCAGTAATGCACAATAATAATAATAATGCAAGTGTTTTAGCAGGAATACAAAATACAGTGTTTTTATTGTTACATCTAAAACTATTAAAATAAATGTTGTTGATTGAAATAAATTAAAATATAAATATTAGATAACAAAATTAGAATGAAAATAAGAAATGTTGCTTGGCAGATAAGTAAATTAAGTTAAAGTGCTGAAATTACTAAAACATAAAAATGCATTAAGGAAAAAAATAAAAATAAACTAATAAAAAAAATATATATGTATATGTATACTAAAATAAAACCGAAAAATAATTATAAATTATACAAATAAAAGCTGATTATAAAATATCAAAGAATGCTATATTAACACTGATTTAATGTTCTGTTATGATACAGATTTTTAAAATAGTAGTTCCAGGTTTGTGACTGTATTACGAAGTTAAACTTCACTCTAACATCATACACTTGTGTATTGACTTACTCTCACTAATTCAGTGTTTAAGTCCCAGATTATGCATTAGATTGGGTTTTTATGTTATTTTATTGAGTTAAAAGTTAATGTTAATTCATATTCATGTGTAGAAAAGCTTGATATAAGAAACCTGTTGCATGTTTGTGAAAATTTGAGGGAGGTTCAAGTTTTTGGTCTACTGTAGTCTCTTTTGTATATTTCTGCAGCATTGATGTTATAGTCTTTCTGAAAGGTTGAACTGAACCCCTGTGATGACAGTAAGCAGGAGTCATTCACACTGTCCAGCTCCTCTTATCTGCTCGCTTTTTATTGTCAGAGTTGTGCATCGATTAGAATTGCATTGTGAATTTTACATTCGAAGCAAATTCTTCATTTGAGGTAGATTGGGGAATGTAGAATTTCAGTTTAAATTTGAACTTAAGGAAGTAGCATTTAAATTGAAATGAACTATTTAGAAAAATAAAGTATTTTTCAAAATACATTTTGCATAACTATAGATAGATGAAAGACCACATCATCTTGCAACCAATATATCTAGCTAATCTCATTGCATTGCTAAACAATTGAGACAAGACCTGTTTGTGATTTTCATTTTTTAAATGGGTTGGTATAGCTACACATCTGCCCGGCTGATGGCTCACAGACTGTGTATCCCGTGTCTCTGTGCTCTTGGTTCTGTATGTCAGTCTCTCTGAGTAAAAGCAGAGAACTGTCAGTTTCAGCAAGGCTTCACAAAGCCAGTGGCACTCAGTACAGAGACACACACATTCTTCAACCACTGCAGCCTGACACTGGGAGGCCTGTAGAGTCTCTCTCTCTCTCTAACACACACACACACACACACACACACACACAACACGAGTAGAAAAAACTTTGAATTTAACAACCAGCTCCTTTTGAATTCATGAGTGTGAATTTGAATTGAATTGACCATATTATACAGCATAAACTGATATTTGAATAGGATTAGAATGACAGAAAGAGGTATATAGTTCTTTGGCTCTCTTTTGATGATTTTGGGGTAATTCAGAGCATTCTGGGCAACAAAGTGTTCCTCATGGTGAAAAAATAAAAAAATAAATTTCTTATGCTCACCAAGGCTGCATTAATTTGCTAAAAAAATAAAATAAGGGAAAAAACGTATTTTAAGATGTAATTTATTCCTGTGATGCAAAAAAGCTGCAATAACTCCAAGTGTCATATGATCCTTCAGAAATCATTCTAATATGCTGATTTGCTGCTCATGAAAATTTCTGATTATTATCAATGCTGAAAAAAGTTGTGCTGCTTCATTTTTTTGTGAAAACTGGGATGCATTTTATTGTTCAGGATTCTTTGATGAATAGAAAGCATTTATATAGAGATCTTTTGTAAGATTATAGATATTTTACTGTCACATCCTTGTTGAATAAAAGTGTTTAGAAAAACTACTGAGCCCAAACTTTAGAACAATAGTGATTTTATCTGATTTGATTTAATGGTTTATTTAAAAGGGAACAGTACAATTTCATAAAACACATGAACAAACATGGTTAAAAAAGCCAGAATTAGCCAAAAGGCCAATTTTCATCTGTAGTGTGCATATTAGGGATTTACTCACTATCGCTTTCAAGTGTTCATTTAGTGGAATAAATTACAACAAGTTGCTCAGTGATATGGAAAGCCAACCAATAATATACTGACTTATAAAGGCACTTTTATATTTCATTATTTACCTAATGTACACATTAATGTATACATAATTGTCTACATAATTTGTGGACATTTTTAGTATGTGTAATTTAATTGTGACTAATTCATTTATCCAAAGCATGTAATTTATTTAATTACAAAAATTTTAATGGCTGGCTTTTTAGACACTATTATCATCTAATGTTTCTGTAGACAGCCTATATGTGTATGATGAACTGCTTTATTAAAAAACTACACATTATTTCTGATTTAAAAGAGACTTAACTTAAAATGATCAAATGCAACTAGTTGTTTTAAGACTCTTGCATGGCATCTGACTCGCGCTGCATTATTGCAAACATGATTTAGTCTGTAAACGATCATGTTTCTTTTCACTAACTGGTAGACGCTGCTTGAAGCCGGCCAGGTCCTGTTCTCACACCTCAGTCCAAATCAAATGTAATTGTTAGCAGAAGATATCTCGCTTGGCTGTTGTTTAACATGTTTAATTCCAGGCTGCATGAGAAGCCCCGCACTCAGAGGAATAGACAGAAGATTCATGTTTTTAACTGGTGCCACACAGAAACCACTGGCTTTGGCAGCACAGCACACAGAATCGTCACTGAAAGGCCATGAAAACAAACCTCTGCATGTGTGATGGTGAAAATAATTAGCTATTTAAAGACAAAAGCATGATTAAATGTGTTTGATCTGAGATATTAGCCTCTGCAGTATGCCACAAGAGCAGCTTAACATTCCCTTTGGCTGGGATTGCCGTGGCAGGCTCAGGTTTGCTGTCAGCGAGACTAGAGGTGAACCTCGCCAATAAATATGTATGTGAGTTTGGATTCCAGCGCTCACTGAGGTCATTCGGGCCCTTGTTCCTCTTTGCTCTTTTTGACAGCTAAGTACATATGCTAATGCTATTTATAGGCCTCCTCTCTGCCACCACCTCACAAACAGCAGGTAAAGGAAGAGGATTAATTGCTAATTTATCACAAATCTTTCGATAAGAGCAGTCAGAAGGGGTAGTTTAGTAGTAATCTTGGTGCAGTGCTGGAAGCTTCTTTGCAGTGTTATCTTCCCGAGCTACTCATACTGTAATTAATCTACAGACAGGCTGCTTTGAGAAAACATTATTAATGTAAACAGAGAACAAAAGTAGCTAACGACTCTCTTTGATTTTTTCCATGATGACAATGCCTGATTATTAACGTGGAAACCTATTAAAGGTAATTGCAAGTTTTTTTTCTCCGATTTTTTTTTCTTGCAGTTATGCATATATATCTCAGAATTAGTCATGTGCCTGTATTTGGTAATGCAATATATCACGGTAATGAATATGCACAATATTGTTATCGTGGGCACTTCTAAATACCCTGAATAATAATATATTACAAATTATTCAGAATTTGGAATGCATTTTAAGAATAATATTCCCATCAACTGGTAAAAATGCACAACACTGCTGTATGTTGCTTGAAAGATGAGTGTGCAGTTCTGATGTAAACAAGCTTGCATGAGAAGCACATGGAGAAGCACATGGAGGGACACGTGAATGAAAGCACATTCACTCTTTGACAACAGATGGCGCTAAACTGCAGAAAATGAAGCACTTACTCTGGAAACCCCATAAATAAAGCAGCTGCGCTACTTTCTAAAACATATTTAAGCCATTTTAAATAGCCATTCAGATGTTGTGGATTTGCTATGGTGTTCATCACAGCGCCAAATACTTCAATATTTAGACTAAATAGGCTATTTATTTGCAAACTTTTTTTTCTGTTTTAATCTGGACTAAAACATGCCCTATATATATTGTTTGAAAGTGTTTTGATTCTTTATTGTTCGTTCACACTTTACATCAGGGCTTCATTAGTTAACATTAGTTAAGTCATTATTTAACACAAACTGCCAATGAAAAATTCTTCTGAACATTCATTAATCTTAGGTATTCCAATATTTAATAACACGCTGTTTAAATTAAAAGTTGCAGCTGTGTTATTTAATGAGCTAACATGAACTAAGACTTGTATTTTTAAACAAAGATGAATAACTTCTGTAGCAAATGTAGTTATTGCTCATTGTGAATGTTAATGGTTAACTAATGAGGTCTAATTGTGAAGTGATACCTATTGGTCTTTATAGTTCTTTTGCACTTTAATCTGAAAAAACTTTTAACTTTATATATTTTTTTCTGTATTGCCTTATTGTATTGTTACTTTTGTTACAAGAAAAAAGTTATTAAACCTGTTATACTGTATTATGACCACTTGTTTAAAACTAAATTCCAATACCGTGATAATACCGTATACTGTGATAAAATCAATAGCAATTAATCGCAACATGAAAATCTGATACCGGCATATTTCTACTCAGAATTCACGCTTTTTTTTTTTTCTTAAAATCGTTATTTTCATCAGTGAATCATTATTGATCTGAACAAACTGTTTCATTAAAACAAACAGGTTTTGGGAGTTTAAGCTAAGGTTTGAGTTTAACATTAACAGTTATTTTTACTAGAAATAAAAGAAATGTAAAATAATTTAGCTATTTTATGTATACATTATTTTATTTCAACATGTTCTTGCAATCTGATATCCTAAAAAAATCTTGAACTTACATAAATATGAATTAAAATATATGCATAGATAAAAAAACTCAGTAAAATAAAATTACTAAAACTTTAACCAAAATGAAAAAAAAAAAAAAATCTAAAATATGAATAAAACTTAATATATTAATGAAAGATGTAATAGTATCTCAATTACAGTAAAAAATCTTAAATCTATTATGATTCTGCCTTAAACACTATGGCTGTTTTAATATACAATTTTACATATTTTATATATATATATATATATTATTATTATTATTATTATAGATTTTTTAAAATGCAGATTGCTATTATTCAACAGAAGCAATTCAGGAAACTATATAGATGTGTTTGCATTAGCTAAACAGAGGAATAAGCATTGGTAAGCAGGAGTAGGAGGATATTTTCAGGTGGTGCCGTGGCTGCAGGGTTCAGGGTTTCAGACGTGTTATTTCCCAGCATGCCGCTGGAACCGCTGTCATTTATAAACACGCGTGTTATTGAGCCACGGCGTGCTAGCTAACGTGTCCTCGTAGCGCTGACATCAAGGCCCCTGATCGTCCCTCCCATAGCCAATACTGCAACTCATTATCACAAACTGTCCTGCAGAGCTTTCTCTCTCTCATCTCTTTCTTCTCGTTCTTCACGTCTATGATGGAGAGTACAGCAGACTGTTATAAAGGTGCAGAAACTAGAGGAGGTGAATGGACTCGATCTTCTTCCGGAGCTGTTTAGAGCTCTGGAAACAAGGTGAAACGTCCAGCGGCCGTCCAGTGAGATATTTATTATAGGCAGCTCTGGGAAAACATTAAAAGTGTTGGATCTGAAGTTGTGACAGTTCAAGGGAACCCTGGAGTGTTAACATATTCAAAATGGGCCATGACAAGGTCAGGCCTACGATATGTTGTCAGTCCATTCCAGCAGTACAGGACTACTGCACATTTCCTTTGATTCTGTCGTGACACTGTGGCTTTCTTTTCATCTATTGCTTTCTGTGATTGATTCAGTGAAGCTTTACACACACATCAGCTTTACATATGCATGCATGCAGTCACTTGTATACATACACATCAAGAACAGCAGTAGCAGCATCAAAGGATAGGTATTTATTAACAAAAATAGGTGGACAAGAACAAATAATACTTTTTTTTTTTTTTAAGATGATCAGCACTAGAAAATAAATATACATTAGCAGTCTATTGTGGATGGATTAGGCACAATTTCTGTTTGTTGTTTTTGCACAATTGTATTTATTTATTTTATTACATTTTGTTGTACCATCCAAAAGAATAACAAAAAGCACAGCAGAAACAATTACAACTTTCCCACCCCAACATGTATAATAATTGAATTAAAATAAAATAAATTAATTAATAGAAATAAACAAGAAGAAGAAAACATGAAAAGGTCTTTTTAATTTTATTTACAAAGTATATATGCACTTTTCAAGAGCGATAATTAATTTTAAAGTTTATATCACATGCGTATATCACGATTAAAAATAAATACCATGATTTAATAAATAAAAACTTTAGGTCAACAAGTATGGGTTTTTAAGTAAAAATGAAAAAATATAAATAAATTAAAATAATAAAAAATACATAAAAAGAAAGATTAAAAAAATAAAAATAAAAACAAGCCATTCATTTTTTTATTTAATATAGAGATAATAACCTTATATACTGTGTGTGTGTGTGTGTGTGTGTAAATATTTGCATATTTCTGAATATTGTGCATTACACATCAATACATTTATATTTATACACATAAACTATTTAATTCCCTAAAATGTCATACAGTCTATAGTTCTGTTCTACATTCCCGATTTTAATTGTTATTTGCATGCTTATGTTCATGCAGTTGGCGGATGCTTTTATCCATAGCCACTTACATTGCATTCAAGCTTTATTCAAGATTGCAACCACACATTCTTACCCTTTTTGTATTTTATACTTTTATATTGAAGGTGCTTCAAATCAGCGTTTGTAATGCGATTAATGCCAGAGCTGGTTTAGTTCAAGGCTTCAAATTCTTGATTGAAACATTTTATTTTTTTTAATGACCGTTCGTTTGGAAGCAAGGCCGTTGGAAAAAAAACATCCGGTCACTACTGTTGGGTTTACCAGGTCTGTCTGTTCAGTGCCATTGCTTTGACTTTCTTTCTTTTGCTTTGTCCTCCTGCTCGGTGTCTACATCAAAGCCTGGTGATTTAGCCTCTTTCCTCTCCCGCGAAGCTTAGAATTGATCTCACGGCATAATGCGTCCAGCATCCTATATATTGAGAGCTAATATTGGCTCGGGGCTGGTGCTGATTGACCTGCATTCTGGAATGGCCTCTCTCTGGGCGTCTCCACCTGGGGCCTGCTGCTGTCAGAGAGGACGGCCGCCGCGCTGGATTGATGACACTCATTCAGTGATGAAGCTGTATTCATCATCCCTGTCCAGAGCTGCACTGACCAGATGGAGTGTGACCATCCATCCACTGCCAGGGACACATCTGTTCCTCGTGTTGCTTAGAGTACTAACAAGTCACTGGCTCCCTCAAAAGCCAGTTGATGTCAGGCTCGGAGAGAGGGGGCAGAGGGGAAGGGGAAGGGGAAGGGGAGCGGATGGGGGAGGGAAGAAATCCCACCTGTTTTCGCCATGCTTTTTTTTTTTTTATCTTGCTCGAGCTCTGATTGCTCCGTCAGATTCTGCTGGCTTTATTGACGTGACAGGAAAAGCTTTAGTATGCACACATACACAAGCATTCAAAAGTTTGTGATGTTTTTGTCTCCAAGGCAGCATTTATTTAAAATTATTCAAACAGTAATATTTGCAAACAAAAACTGTAACTTTCCACTTTCCATTGGCTGGGATATTATTTTATTTTTTATGTACAACCTGTTTACAGTATAAGCATTAACAGTATGTGTATGTGCATCCTTCGATAATGTGTTTTGCGATATCCACCTTTAGAATTGCTGGCGCACAATGAGGCGTTCTGGCACAGAGTCCTTTTTTTTTAAGGCTGACAAGGACAAGATCAGCACTCGGAGAGACTGACAGAGCAGCGTTTTCTTCTTCTTCTTCCTTTCTTGGCTGACAGACAGGGACCACACAAAGAGACAGCAGCAGAGCCCACCTCTAATCTCTGTCAATCTGTCTCTCTCCACTAGATACTCTCCACTAATTCCTACACAGCGATTACAGTTATTATCACACCGAAGCAACACAATAAACACAGTCTGATGCTGCCACATCAAGAAACATGTTGACAGTCGGCGTAAGAGAGAGCCAGACAGAGTTCGTTTTGCTTTCTGTTTTTATTTGTCTTCTTCTTCTTTTTTTCACAGAAGCGAAGGTCAAGGATTTTCTGCTTAACGATTTCAATATGTCTCTTCAGCTCATTAGAATTCAGACTTTTGCTGGAGGAAAAATTAAAACAAACCATTTATACTGTACCTGCATATGTTGCATCTGCTTGTATTTACTGCAGAATTGTAGATTCTATCTGTTTATTCCTGAATGCACACACACAGAAACGCACACAATGTGAAGTTGACCAGTTTACTTCCCTAATTTGAGGTTTCTTATTATTACATTTTGATTCAAGTTCATGATTTGTATCATTTTTAAATTTTGTAATCAAGTGCAATCATGCAAACTAATCATTAGAGTGTAGAAATGTGTGTTAAGTATGCAGAAATGAATCTGATTTCATGTTGACTTGTCATGAGACTGCTTCTGTTTGATAAATAATGCCACTTCCTGTGCCTGTCTCTCCTCCTTTGGCACTTCAGCAGGAGAACAGATTCACACCTCGTAATACAGTACCTCTCATCTGCTTCACTCAGCTGCAGCAATAAGCCACCATAGTTTACAGTGATGTACAGTAACAGTACACTTATAACATACTGTATCTCGTGGCTTTTTCCGTAATAAAACAGCACAAATGTGCAATAAATAACATTATGGAATTGCTCAACATTTCTGTTGATGAAGATTTCTGTCATTATTTAATTTATATATATATCAAACTCTCTGGTCAGGCAACAACTGCTTAAAACGTTCAGGCTAGGCTTTCTCAAGCCAACCTAAAGTTTGTCTTGACGAACTTTTTTGTCTAGTTATTTATTGTTATTACTCCAGACTTTAGAGTGAGAGCGATGTGTTTTCGTTTATGTGTAATGTGTTTTATCCCTATAGTTTGGTCTGGACCCATGCAGGATCAGTGCAGACAGAGCTCCGCGCCGCTCCGTGTGAGTTCATCAGGTGCTTGGGAAACTGAAGGAGGCTCTGGAGAGAGCAGCGGGAACTTATTCACTGTCTTAAGACTCAATCCTAATCACCTTACTATAGCGTGACTGACAGAGACGCTCTTCAACGTGATTGAAAGTATCGATTGCTCCTTCGCTCACTTGCGCTCACTGGCTCTGTAGCCGCATGCGGGATGCACAATCACAGGCCGAGCTTTCAGAAAAAGATCTCTTCATCTGCCCTAATCATCCAATCAATAATTAGTGTTAGAACAGCAGTGCTCTGACAAGGTTCAGTTTGGCTGCTCCTCTTCACACTTTTCTTCATCTCCGTCTTTCTCTGAGCACCGGGGAAGGAATGTGCTGAGTCAAGGTGTTGCGTTTGACTCTGTCGAGTTGTAAACGCTGTAACACAGTTGACATTGAGATTCACAGACCTCTGGGCGGGAGTGTGTGTGTGTGTGTCCTTCCATGAAACGTCGGCACTATTGCTGTCACCTTCAGGAATGGCAGAGAGCCAGTGTGGGCTGCCGTCCGCCTCATGGAACTGCAGAAGTTGTTCATCTTTAATGTCAGTCTGTAGTAAGATCATCTTTTGCGTCTGGTTTCATGTATATAGTGGTGTTTCTGGACACTGCTGTCGTTTTTTGACTGTAGCTACTAAAGCATAAAAGTGACATTAACATGCTAAGTTCTCATACTTGTTTCTCTGAAAAACAAAGCTACAAGCCAGTTACAGTGGGGCTCGAAAGTTTGGGCACCCCTTGCAGAATCTGTGAAAATGTGATTAATTTTCAAAAAATAAGAGCGATCATACTAAATGCATGTTATTTTTTATTTAGTTCTGACCGGAGTAAGATATTTTAAATTGAAAGATGTTTACGTTTAGTCCACAAGACAAAAAAATTGCTGAAATAATTAAAATAACCCCATTCAAAAGTTTGTGAACCCTTGGTTCTTAATACTGTGTGCTGTTACCTGGATGATCCATGACTGTCTTTCTGTTTTGTGATGGTTGTGCATGAGTCCCTTGTTTGCTCTGAACAGTTAAACTGAGTTCTGTTCTTCAGAAAAATCCTCCAGCTCCAACAGATTCTTTAGATTTCCAACATCTTTGTATCTTTGAACCCTTTCCAGTGGTGACTGTATGATCTTGAGATACACCTTTTCACACTGAGGACAAGAACACAACTATTAAAAAAGGTTCAAACATTCACTGATGCTCCAGAAGGAAAAACTATGCATTAAGAGCTGGGGGTGAAATACTTTTTTAATAGTTGTGTTTGAGTGCCTCAATTGTCCTCAGAGTGAAAAGATAGATCTCAAAATCATACGGGACTAATTTAAATGTAAACATATTTTATGTACAATATCTTACTCATTACAGTACTAAATAAAAAATAACGTATGATCTCTCTTATTTTTTTTTTAATTATTCACATTTTCACAGATTCTGCAAGGGGTGCACAAACTTTCGAGCCCCACTGTATTCTACTTTGAAATCTGTGTTTCGCAGGGTTGCCAGGTCTGTGAAACAAAACCAGCCTGATTGCGAATCAAAACTTGCCCACTCACTTTTTTTTTTCCACGGTTTTCTGTTGAAATTGCTTTAACCAGCAGACAAAAAAAATCTGCAGCAACAGTGTGAATGTAGCCCAATTTCATGGGAAAACCGAAGACTTGATAACACAGTTTTAGTCTCGTGATTCTGCCCACTGTCAATTTACCCAATAAAATAGCAATGCAATGCCCTGGCAACAACATAGCAATCACATAGCCAAGTGTTAAAAACACTCAGAATGCGTCAGCATAGTAATGCCTTGACAACCACACAAAATAACCTAGTAACCACAAAATAAATGGTTATAACACTCAGAATGCCATAGCAACACCTTGGAAAGCACCCATAAAAACCTAGTAACCGCACAATAAGGTGTAAAACACTCAGAATGTCTTATTAACAGCTTGGCAACCACCAGTGAATAACATAGTAACCACACAGAAAGTTGTAAAACACTCACAATGCCTTAGTAACACATTGGCAACCACCCAGAATAACCTAACAACAGCAGAGCAAGTTTTAAATCACTTAGAGTGCCTTAGCAACTGCAAAACAATCTCCACACAGTGTGTCACATGATCTAGTGTGATGCTACAGATTACAGGAGATGTATTCTATGCTTTTTAGAGGTATTAATAATAGTAAATGCAGTTTTGCATGTATCGTATATATGGATATCTAGTTTGCTTTCTACTGAGTGCCTCAAAACAGAAGCCTGGATATCTTTAAGAGATTTTATGCACCAACCTGACCATCTTTTGGCAAACTCAGTGACTAGTGCTTCAGCACGCCAGTGAGCGGCTTCATCTCATATCACAAACAGCTGATCTGCACTGGGAATTAAGCATCAAACGGTCTGGGAATAAGAGGCCTCAAACAGTGACCAAAGTGTCTTTGAGTTGCCTGGAGTGTGTGTTGTGTGTATTAGTGAAATCAGAGGGTTTGATTAGCGTCTGTGTGTGTTAGAGAGGAGCGCTGTGAAGAAGCCTGCAGCAAGCTGTTTTGTTGCTGCTTTGGCTCTCTGGTTGCCTGCAGGCAAGACCTCTGTGAGCAGAATGAGTGAAGCATGTCCCTGCAGGCAAACAGATTGAGAGAGAGATAGAGATGGATGAAGAAATGTTCATGTTTGCACACCATTCAATGACTGCTTTTTCCTATACAGCTGTCCAGGAAAAATTATTGTTGATGTTTTTGTTTATTTTAAAGAATCATTTTCCCAAAAATTATAATTCTGTCATTATTTACTCACCTTAATAATGTTTTTAAACCCCTAGACAGATGTTTTTAGTTGAAAAAGAGGTTGATGTTGCATCTCATTTCCATACTACAGTGATTTATAGTGACCATGTATTGTCCAAGATTATTATAGTTAACTAAAACTATATTGCTTGAAATCAAATTAATAAAAAAGATTTGATGAAATTTAATTTAAAATGATTTTTTTTTTAAAATAAAAACTATACTGACATTAAAAAAAAAAAAACAACAACAACACAAAAACACTCTACGTACATTTTCTAAAATGCTAAGTAAATTTAAAATGAAAACAGAAAATATTTAAATCCAATTATTAATAAAAACTAGTATATGATACTAAAATAGCATCGGTATTGTCAAGCAAAAAGTACCATCAATTTTGGTCTTTTAAGGTGTTTTAACTTTTTTTTATTATATAAAATATAATATGTATTTTCCATTTATATATAATAAATATTTCCTTCATTTTTTTTATTCTGTGATGCAAGTAATTTTTTTTGTTGTATTTAAGATTTTATACTTATTTGTATATAATGTATTTGTATATTATTGCGCAATTAATGCAAAATAGAATTTCATATGTTTTTCTTTTGATTTTAGGGTGAAACGAGACTTGAACATGTTTTTGCCCAGTTCAGGTTGTATTTAATGCTGAATATTCCTATGAGCGCTGTTTATGATAGATGCTGTTGGGTTTCAATTATTTTGTGAGATACTCTGAGGAAACCCTCTTTCCTTCACATGCAGCTTTCTGTCGGTCTTGCATCAGAAGTACTGTAAGCTCAGCGGTAACTGCATTACAGTTCTGCCTCCAGCAGCCATCAGCTAATTGGTGCAGGTCTGAGGCCGGGTCACCCAATAATTAACCAAAATTGGTTGTAGCTTTAAAAATATTCCTATATATAAAATCCCATATACTGTACAGGGTGAAATTAAGAACAAACTGGTAATGTGTGGAGAAAAGTTCTAGCTGTTGCATGCCTTTCTTTTAATTTGTTAATGTTTATACCCATATTTATATTTTACGTGCAGTAGCTTACTTTTGAGAGTAGTCGGTTCATTGTTGTTGACTGCTGACATTTTAGTATTTGACAACCTCAGTGCACCAGATCAAAAACACAGAGGTCTCTGCTCTCTAAAATACGACAAAACCACAGGCTTCTGCACAATAGCGGTTTTCATGTGGTCTGAAAGTGCATTGAGATCTGCGAGCACTTCTCTCGGTTGGGATTCTGCTCGTCTGTCGGTCAGAGAGTGAGTTTCTGCAGGATGACCCTTCATGCATTCAGCATTTCATGAGTTTTTCAGAAAAACAAGTTTCAACGGCAAAATCAGCCCCTGAGTATCTGGCTTCATCAGAGAAAGGCACTAAATTTGCAGTGAGCTCATTTATATTCATAGGCATTTATGCATCTACTTATTAATATTATTATTAATTCTATAAAGCCTACTGTATCATATTTCATAAAATGATATGGCTTCTAAATAATCAAACTTGGCTGAAAAACTGTCTGATTGATAGTTTTACTTTTTTTAGCAAGTAAAAGGCCTGCAACTTCTGCATTTTTGCTGTGTAATCTTAACAGATTTTTATAAAGTAGATATAGAAGATAAGAATATCTTTTATATTGTTAGTACTATTTCAAGATGGACACATTCTGGACTGAAGCAACTTTGGTTTAGCCGGTTTAAATGTAAATATTAAATATGATCCTCAGGATTTTGAGGGACGTTTATTTGTTCATCTCTCAATCATTGTATTGCACTGCATTCTATGATTTCAAAACTACAGAGTTCCATAAAGATCATAAATTTATAAGTATTTAAAAATCATCTTTTAGATGATTTCATTATTGATTTAGAGTGATGATTAAAATTTATATTATGTTACATAAGTATCTGTTATACTGTTAGAAAGATCTAATTGATTTACATTTCAAGCTATCAGAATTTCATCTTATGTTTTGGAAATATCAGCATCGCAACCAAATTGCATACTTTTTGTTTATTTTTGGGTCTCTGAATTAAATAGAGTTTGTTAATTTTTTTCTCAAATGTGTGCTACATGTTCTCCTGTATCATACTATATGACCCATAAAGCCTGATGTATCGTCATATGAAAAATGCTTATTTATTTATTTACTAATTTATTTTGTCTTAAGGATCATTCATTTATAGGAAATACTGTGCAATGAAGTATTCCTAAGCATGAAGAATGAAGAGATTATACAGAATCACAACAATGTCAAATGAGTTGAGTACAAATAAGATTTCTTCAGTGTTTTTAATTCATCTCATTTATGAAAAATTCATCTTATGTATACAGTAATAAATGCACCTCAAACTCTAAACGTAAAAGGATTGATGTCATAGGTTGATATTAAGCATTTCGCACATCTAAATGCACGGAAAAGCACTTTTTTATGTATAAGCACACTTTATACTGTATGAGTACTTATGAGATTGCGACAGTAAATGACAAATTTTCCATTAGATGGACTTTTTTTTGTGGAATGTTTACATTATTTCTTAAGTGGACAAACACTTTCTCAGCGTCGGTAATAGATGCTGCAACATTTGCATTCAGTACGGCAGTTTGCGATTTGCCAGAAATGAATATTCAGGGGCTGTTTAGCACATCTCTACAGAAGTATATTTTGAGGATGTATTTACTGGAGAGAAAATGGACATCAATTTGCAAAAATAGAGCCCATTTTCCAACTCTTGTCTTCCAGTCACAGATTTGAAGATGAGTCTCTAGCTGTGAAGTGTTGTTCTTTTAACCTCCCTTCATGCGCCAAAGTAGCTCAATTTGCTAAGGGCCTGTTGGAGAAGAAGCGTACTACAGAAACAATCGCTTACGTAATGTTGAAGTGAAGCTCTCGGTAGACACTCCACTGGAGCCCACAGAAAGCACCCAACTCTGCACTGAGGATCCAGTCCACCAGTCAAAGATAATGTACAGTCAGCCGGTCATTATCACAAAATAAACCCCGGCTGGGTGATCTGTATCTTCCTGAAGAGATTCATTTGTGAAATGAACGTCTGACTGTACATTATCCTACTTATATCAAGCAACGCAACAGATTGTAAATGGATATCAAATATTGTTTTGAGAAATTGTTATTAAGTGAGAAGAAAGACCGCGTGGAGTGACACAAGAAATTTGAGAATGTGTTAAGAAATAATATGAATGAAGGGAAGTATGAAATAATGGACGATATCAGTATACAAAAATATTCAATAAATAACTAAAACTAAAACCACACACAAACACACACACACACACACACACACACACACACACACACACACACACACACACACAAATGCATTACTAGTAATAAAATAAACATTAACTGAAGCATAATTACATTTATTTAATCTAGTTGGTAGAGCAGCATTTCATTTACTTTAACTTGATGTTCTGAAATAACTAAAACTAAAGCTGAAATAAAATTAATAAAACATATAAAGACACATTTAAAAAAAAACAATAACTATTCAAAATGACAAACATCAAAAATACTAAACTAAAATTACTTCAACTTATTAAAATACTTTAACTACAATTAGGAAAATACAAAACATTTTTTTAAATCTATAAATTATTCCAAAGAAGCCAAAAATAGAAATCATTACATTTGGTATCTGATTATAATGAATGATTTATAGATTTCTATCCTTAATGATTTTTAAAAACTAAATGAAAGAATAACATTTAATTTCAAGATGAACAATTACTAGGCTGAATCACCTTAGGTTTACTTGATTATTCATACATCATTCTTACAGGAAAAAATCATGCTCATGTATACACTGATACAGTTCTTGACATATACAGTTTATGGCTAAATTACTCAATTTCTCAATTACTTTTAGACTCTAAATGCAATTAATGATTTCATCAGATTCAGATTTCTTATAAATGAATAGAAATAAAATGTGTAGACACAGAGAAAATTGTTTAGTATTAACACGTGGGTATAGTTGAGAAGGACATGTATGTTTTAGTATATTCAGAATATGCCGATTGCCATAATCTGGTGTGCATGTAAAGTAACTGTAATTCCAGTATCTGTCTTGTTTTCCATCACTGCCAGCCGACAGGTGTTTGGTACAAATCAAACATATCACTCTTGTTTAATTGGCGAGTGACAGAGAGTGGGGGGGGGGGGGTGAGTTTGGTTTTGGTTGAGGCAATCTGAGTTAAGGTGCTTTCATATTACTGTGCATGACAAACAATGAGCAGGGGAACCAATTAGTCTGTTGAGCTGAGAGAAAAACTCATGTCTAGTTAATCCCAGCAGATTTGTTATGATTCATATCCAGGAAGCATTTAGCTGACTATTTCTTTGTTTGCCAATGGCTTAATTATGGAACCACTGTAGCATTGTGTCTCCCTGGAGGGCGACTTGTTGGAGAAGAGCCAAGCGCAGTTTTTAATGCACCAAGTGTATGTTTGGATGGAAAGTATGAGAGAGGTGTGTGTGTGTGTGTGTGTGTGTGTGTGTGTCTAGGGAAAAAGCACATCTTGTCGAGAGAGTCAGTGTGTGTGTGAGAGTGTAGTACTTTGACTAAAGTCAGGTTTAGTTTACAGTAGGGGTTGATAATATGAACTGGTATTTTTACAAAAAAAAATTTTAATTTTAAAAAAGCTTGTTTTGGTAAAGAATTTTTTTTTCACATAATCAAATGAAAATACTTTTCAAATGAAAAATGCTGCATGCTACATTTCATTTTATTACAGTTTTTCTCAGTCACTTTGGTGCATTTGTCAAATCAGAAATGAAATTCTCAAAACTACTTGTAGAGCCTCCACATCATCTAGTCACTTGTGCACATCATAAAAGCAGTTTCTCATTCTTTTGAACAAGTTGCGATTGCTTTTGTGCATTCATCCAATTGATTATGCACATTTATCTGCGGTTTCCTACATTATCAGTTGCTAATGTCATGTCGCTCAAAATGTATTATATAGTTTTCTGTGCAATAGTCTCACCTCTCAAAACATCTAGTCTTTAGTTCATCGTATAACTCATTAAATGCAAAATGGTTCATCTAGTTGTCAAAAAATACCAAGCACATTTCTTTTTCTTTTTTTTTACACATTATTATTGGACGTTTTGTAAATTTGTCATGAATTGTGCAAGTGAATCTTGACTAATGAAGAGAACGTAGATGATAAACCAATGATCAAACATTTCTCTGAAATAGCTCAAAGGTTCATCTCATAAAGCTTCAGTTGGAAAGCTTATACTGTATAGACAGAGGACAACACAAGAGTTACATTCTGAAAATTGACTTATTTCCATCTTTGTGCCCATATTTCTCTTTCTTTTCTATATCACAATGACATTGTAAAGGTTTTTTACAGTTTTTCTCAGTCGCTTTGGTACATTCCTCAAATCATCCTTGAGATTTGCAAAACAGTAAGTGCATTTCTCAAAATAACTCGTACAAAGAGCAAAACACCATTTATTACCTGCAAAAGCCGGTCTCTTGCTCAAAATCCTTAGTTTGTCTCTCAAAAATAAATATCTGTGTCAATGAACATGTTAGTGCCATCAGAATGACAAGTCCTTGTGTCATAGTTTACGCATAAGACAGTCAAATTGCTTAGTAATTTTGTCAATATAACAGTGTACTCTGGAGGGATGTTCTGATGTAAACTATGGCAACATTTTGGATGACAGTTACTGTATTGAACAGTATGCCATATGCTTATGCATGCCATATAATCATTTCAAAAGTACAGATTTACACATTACTGTATGTGGGATATTGACTGAAAGAGACTTGATATAATTCCCAGTTACACTGTTACTAGTGGTCTGTCCAAAAAAATAAAACAAACCTTTACAATGTCATTGTGATATAGAAAAGGGAAAAGAATTATGGGCACAAAGATGAAAATAAGTCCATTGTCAGAATGTGTAACTCTTGTGTTGTCCTCTGTCTATACAGTATAAGCTTTCCAACTGAAGCTTTATGAGATGAACCTTTGAGCGATTTCAGAGAAATGTTTGATCATTGCTTTATCATCTACGTTCTCTTCATTAGTCAAGATTCACTTGCACAATTCATGACAAAATGACAAAAAGTGTGCTTGGCAATTTATGACAACTAGATGAACCATTTTGCATTTAATGATTTATACGATGAACTAAAGACTAGATGTTTTGAGGGGTGAGACTATTGCACAGAAAACTATATAATACATTTTGAGCAACATGACATTAGCAACTGATAATGTAGGAAACGGCAGATAAATGTGCATAATCAATTGCATGAATGTAGAAAAGCAATCGCAACTTGTTCAAAACAAGGAGAAACTGCTTTTATGATGTGCACAAGTGACTAGATGATGTGGAGGTTCTACAAGTAGTTTTGAGAATTTCATTTCTGATTTGACAAATGCACCAAAGTGACTGAGAAAAACTGTAATCAAAACAGCTTTACATTATGTGTTCTATTATGGCTTTATTCAGATTTAGAAAAGTGTTTATTTTTATATTTTCTGTTTTCATTTTAATTTTGGGTAAGGTTTTAGTGAAGATGTAATTTAATTATTTTCTTTTTTTATTAAATATTTCTACATGTTTTTATTTTAGGTTTAGTTATTTACGTACATCATTATATAATAAATGAACATAAGAAATGTTGCCTTGGTAACATTTATTTGCCAAGTTATTTATTTAAAAGAATAAAACATAGTTTTATGGATTTAGTTTTAGATTACGTTAACTGTAACAACCCTATGCTGTGGTGTTACTATGGTACAGTGATGGCATCACATGGTACTCCAAGGTGTCTCCAAAAATACCATGTTACTACTATGGTAAATTCCAACTTCAGTTTTTATCAGTTTTTACAAATGTGATATTATAAATATACAGCCTTTTCTTGTGCAGTGCATCAGATGGACTGTAAATGGACTGTGGGTGTTCTGAGTCATTAGAAGTCTTTAAAGTCAACATGAAAAAGACACAAAGAGATTTTTTTCTCGCTCTGCCTATGAAATGACTTTTAATTTCAGCTGACATCATCAGTTTCAACCACCCAAATTTATTTTGGTATATAACGGCCAACTTTTACCATGCATTTAATCGATTCCTGATGGATGAAATCATGTGTGAAATCTTTACTGATTTTTATAAAGTAAACGTAAGAAAAACTTTGATATTGTCAGTAATATTTCAAGATTTACTGTACTGAAGCAGATTAGCTTTATGTACCTGATGATTATCCATTATTTCATACCAAAAAACTATTATTAAAAAACAGAAAGAAAAGGCCTATTATTTCATAGGCTTCACAGGGTTAAATAATCTGTTTCTTTGTGAAATATGTCATATTACAGAAGTCAAATGGCTGTTTGTATCATGTTGACTTCAGTATGAATGCTTCAGTGAGGTAATTGGAGAGGATTTATTCACTTGTCAAGTCCAGTATGTCCATAAAACACTGATTTCTGCTAAAGTGGAACTACAAAGTCAACGAGAGTGGAATGTGGTTTGACTTCATTCATCCCTCGCACTCCGTTTGTTTCTTTTCTCTGCTTTGTGTCTGTGAATACAAATATTTTCCTTTTTCCATTCTTTATTTGTGTTCTTTATCACAGTGAAGAGTGCTTTACCTCTGTGCATGTGTGTGTGTGTGTGTGTGTGTGTGCAGGCTTTGATAGCGGATCTGTTAGCTTCCGCCTCAGGCAAGACGCCGGTGTTTCTGAGCAGGTACAGGCCAAATCCATCACACACACACACACACACACACACACACACACACACACACACACACACTCATTGTCATGTTCTTTCTGTGCTAAATGCCCCGTGGCTCTATCCAGCTCACAATATGATCATTGAGCTTCACAATGGCTCTGACAGTGCTGCTTTCACTGTGTTGGCAGTTGCCTATTTCCAGAAGAGAAAAGCAACACTTGCTCTCTGTTTGTGAATACAGCTGGATCTGAATCCCCTGAATTTTGCGTGTGTCTTTTTGTGCCGTCTTTCCGTTCATTTCCATAGAAAACGACAGAAAAGGTGGAGCGCATGTGTTTGATTTTAGTATTGCATTTTCAAATGTTTTATTCACTTTTTAAAGCACCCCTAGTGGAGCCAAACAGAATTACAGAAATAATGACTGTTTTCAAACAGGTTTTCAAACACTCTTCCCATCTGCAGTCTTTAAATATACAACAAATTATTACACACATTATTATCACCTTAAATTTCTGATTGGTTTTAGTTAGTTCCAGCAATGATTTTGTTAGTTACTTTTTAATTTTTTTTTTATCTAAAAACTTTTTATTTAAAAAACTCATTATCAGTTTTAGTGTTATGCTTAAAACAAGAAAAGGTGATTTGCCAGAAAAATGTACTTAAATTTTATATATGGTTTTAATGGAATGCTTAGAACATGAATTGATTCTATAGTTTTAATGCAGTGTTTACATACTATTGTTCTTTTTTTAATAAAATAAAAATAAACAATTATTACGCTAATGCTGATGGGGTAAGAAGATGTAAATATATAAATATTTAAAGGTAAAGTGTTAAAATTAATGTAAATAAATTTATAAATGTAACATATAGTTTTAATAGGAAGTTTTCTCAAAAATAATAATTTTTTAATAATAAATAAATATTAATATCATTAGGATTTTTCACAGAACATGATTTCAATCAATATTATTGTGTTTAAGATGCATAAATTTTTTTTTACTTGAGAAGCATAACTGTGAATTATGTCTGTTTTCTAACCCTTTTGGAATATTCCATTTTTAATTATAAAAATGTGTATACATCATAAAAAATTATATATTTTTTTTTACATACATACATAATATTTACATGTATTTACTTATATTCATATAATTTATATCATATATAAATATATTTAATATATAAACGTAACATATTTTTCTTAAATATATACATGTGTGTATGTGTCTTTATATATACATAATAAATATACACAGTACACACACATATATTATGTACACAAAAACTTTTATTTTAAATGTGATTAATCATGATAAATCGTTTTACAGCACTAATTATATTATATTATATTATATTATATTATATTATATTATATTATATTATATTATATTATATTATATTATATTATATTATATTATATTATATTATATTATATTAAACTTTTTATGCCAAACCCAGTGATGTCTTCTTCCTCAGAAGTGCTTATTGAATCAGCCTGATACCTTGTTCATGCATCTTAAATCGTATTTAATTCAACAAGTATTTAATGCAATCTAACTGGAGTTTTCCATAAGTGCTGTCTTTTTCCAGTATGCATCATAAGGCATGTTAATCTGAATTACCTGTTGCAATGCAGTTTATGTTTTCTCAAAGCCACTGGTGAGCGTTAAGTCCCTGTGTGAGATGGCTGGATTCTGTGTGATTACCCTAGATAGAGACAGAGATGGAGAAATGTTGAAAGTGAGAGACTGAGACACAGGTGCTCAGGGATGCATGCGGCTCGGTGAGCACTCGCCGGCCGATAATGGAAGCAGTGGTGACTGTGGCCATATCGATTGCTCAGGCCACTAGTTTATTGTTCTAAGGAGTGACTAACAACAACCCGCTGGGCTGCAGCTTCTCCTGGCTTGACCGCTCCAGCCACTTGGGCCAGAAGAGGCATGTGTTTAATTGTTTGCTGTGTTGGTCGGGCCGCAGCAGGATGTCCACCGGGAGACGGGCCGATCCAGCCTCTGACCTCTCTTTCTCCACAGTGTGATGCACTGATTGAGAGAAGAACCTATCAATGGTGCTCCGTCCCCTCTGCTCTCCAATTAACAGACAAAAACCCAGGTTTAGTCCTCACGGAAGACTGCTGGAGCTGCAGCACAATGGAAAACTAATAGATGATCATGGTTCTGCCAGCGCCGATCAGGGAGACTTGTGTTTGGACTGTTTGTTTTTAATTAGACTGAAGCATTTCGGTGTAGTTAGTAAAGCTGCACAAAAGCACGCTCTTAATCAAAATTATTGTCTTGTAGACCATAAAAAAATAAGATGCATTTATCTGAGAAGCAAAATCGGGAATTACATTTAGTTTTATTACCCCTTATTTGGCTAATTACGTTCTTTTTAAGCATAATGTCTGTTGCATTTATGCGTATAATAAAGAAAGAGACAAATAAAGAGAGACATATTTTTACACTCTTAAATATTAAAGAGATTTTATTAAAGAGTCACACTAAAAAGTGGAAAATATTATAATCTACCCTTTAAAACCTTAATATTTTAATAGCCTTTAATACCTTAATAGCCTTATTTACAAAGAACAAAACACCTGTCTGTAAAAAAAGTTAAATAAACAAAAATATGTTAAATATGTGACAAAATAAAGTTATGCATTATAATATTTGAAGGTTTGTTTGTCTTGCAAATTCACATTTTACAGAAAACACCAGTCTTTCAACTACAAAGTTTCGTGTTTAATTCAGTGTTAAATGCCATTTCAATTTTCACTCAGAAACTGCTAGTAAATTTGACAAATAATTTCAAAGTAATCTTACATCTGTAATTAACAACAGTGATGCTGGTCCAAATGATTTTATCTGTAGTATTTCATCCGTTAATACATTTGCATTTAAAATACTCCTTTTCAGCATTTACTGATAAATATTGTGCTGTGCAACAAGTATGAACTAGAATTTACATTTTTAACCCTGTCAGTGTGTTGCTATTGTATGATTCAGCATCAACCTCAACGTGCACAAATGTATTTGTATGTTTACCATATGAATGTGAATGCATTCAGTTATCCAGCACGTCATGCATATAGTGCAATCAAGCAAAAGTAAACGGCCAACAAGCTCAAATATATCTATGGATATATAAAGTGCCATAGGTCGCCGCTGCAGCATTGTGTAAGAAAAGTCAGATTGGGGATTGATCGTCACACTAGTTTTGCTAGCGAAGTTAATTTCAGGTGACATTTCCAGCATGCTCTCATGTACTGTGATGCTCAAGCTCCAAAAAATTCAATGCAATTCCTGCTCCAGTGCTCAATCGCACAACTAAATGTAGATATCCAACCATCTTCAAATGAACAAACACAATTTGGCAAATAGTACAAAATGAAATGGAGCGTCGTGCGCTTTCCAATCCACTCGCGAGGCTCTCTGGAGGTCCCTCCCTAGGGCCCGCTGAACGGCCGAGGAGTCCAGCTCAATCCTCACAAACATTATCTGTGAGCGAGTGAACTCTATTTGGGAATTGGTAAAGCGCATGGTGAGAGAAATGGACTCGGAATAGAACAGGCCGGCCAATTCCATTTCACATCTGAAGTGGCAGAGCTGCAGAGAGATCATTTGGTTTGGAGTGAGTAAACACTGAGGAGTCCATCGCTCACCATGACTTATGTGTGTGTGTGTGTGTGTGTGTGTGTGTGTGGGTGGGAGAGGAAGGCAAAGACTACAAACATCAGGACGTACTTCGGCAGTGTTTGGAAACTCAACGTGGCATAAAACAGAAGTATTTTTTACGCACATAGATCTTTTAGCCTCTAACTATCTGCCCATCTGTCTAAAATGCTCGGCTGGAAGAATATTTTACAGTGTTTGCAATGCAGCAGTACTGACATTTCTCAGAAATTCTGGTCAACTGTGAATTGTGAAATTGCACACAAACCAGAAAATGAGTGAAACACTTCATACACACTAATATTTTATACATGATCTTTTATAATAATGCATTTCAGCCATACAAAGATACAAAAACCAGTGTTGTTTTAGTATCATTTGATATTAAAGCTTCTGATTATATTGTATTATTATTATTATTTTATTTAGATTTTAAAGTTTTAGCAATTTTGTTGTGTTTTGTGATTTTTATTCTTTTTATATGTCCCCCATATAGCATACATGATCACCTTGTAGCAGATCTTTACAGGTGGAGCTGGGGAAGGTGGGGGGTTTCTGAAGCAAGCTGCAACTGCTACTGCAAGCACTAGTCATACAGTATATTTGAATGTTGAGCAGCGAACTCATTGGCTTCCAATAGAGAAAAGAACCAATCAGCTGTGCCATGTGATGATGTCATCATATCAGAACTCTGTTTTTAACCCTCATGTTTTCTAAACATTTTGACATTGTGAGATTCCAAAATTGCTAGTTAATATTATCGCATTGGTCTAAAACTTAATGACTTTGCTCACACATGGTCTGACACCCCCCCCCCCCCCCCCCCTCAAAAAAAACAAACAAAAAAAAAAAAAAAATAAAAAACAATTTTTTTTTTTTTTTTAAATTTTGGGGAATTTTCTTTTTTAAATTGTACCATTTCCAGTCAAATACGACCGGCCCCCCAAAAAACTTTCATAACTTATTGTTATTACATATTATTACCAAATATTGAATCTTTTTATCAGTTTATTTTATTTTAATAAGCACAGGTTTTGCATGTCTTTTTTTGGAACTGATTGATCGTAGGCATGTTCTGATCTTATGCATCTCTGTTATTCAGTGAAAATTGCCAATATAATAAACAAATACTGACATTTAATAGCTCTTCACTCAAAACAGAAGTAGCATTTTGAAGTTAAATGCACCTTAATGATGGATTTGTTCAAGACTCTGCAGATCAAATGTTCAGTGCAAGCAATACCTGAGCAGAAGTCTTTAGACACATATTAAAAAATGTTCAACCCCAAAACAACAAACATCAAATTAAATGGTCCAAGACATCCATACAGTGCATTTTCACATAGAAAAAATAGTGCAGGCGGACACAAAAATCACTAGTATTAAAGTAACACAAGTATTAATCGAGTTAAGTCTAAAAGGAAGCCAAACTTAAAGTTGGATGAAACTTTAACACTATTCTTATTCTGCCTTGTATGCATTGCTACTTTCCTTTATTTCTCATAATAAGCAGGTGATTTGTAAGCCTCGCACATGCTTCCAAATCTTTCTCTTGGCTGTTCAGATCTATAATGCAAAATATCTGCAGCAGGAGTCTGGCCCACTTTGTTGTTTTGACATTGAAAACATGCGTTTTCTATCAGCTCGCCCTCACCGCTGCAGTCAATATATTGAGCAAGTGTATATATGTGTAATGGAGGTATTAGAGGAGGCTGCTGTAGGTGAGATGTAGCCTCTATTTATAACTGTTTATTTGAATTAATATTTGCACTGATCAATGGCATGGTAAATGCTTGCTGAAGTCGAGATGGAGGGGAAGATATCTGAGAAATTCTCTGCACTATAATGGGACACATTTACTGGTGATTTTGTGGCTGACTGCAACTAAAAAAGGGTATTTGGTGTCGGTTATCATAGTGCTGTTTCTGCTGTTTTGTTAAAGCAATAGGCTATGAGAGGCATTACTGTAATTTTACCATGGGAAATGTGTTGAGATACTAAATGCAACAGCTAAAACCTCCTATAACTGTAATGAAGTGACTGCAGTTACGTGTTGAAATATATCAGTGTTCAATAAATAATTAGGAATAGACTGATATTAAGTCAGGCTGACAATATTTGATGCTAAATATTGAATTGTTTGCTTGTGTGTGTGTGTGTTTTCGGAAAACCTAAATAACCACACCCGTTGTAATTGCCATCGTTAATGCAATAGGTGCAGATGAGATGCTTTGGCAACTGTTATGTCTAGTATGGAGGAAGGTTTCATGACTAAAATCATTAAATATCAATTACTCCTAAATACCATTTCAGCAATAGGTTATCGAGGCCGATTACTTGTTTTTATATTTGGTAGCTTAGGACACACACACAGGATGCGAGGGACAAACGCTTGGCAAAGTACTGTGCACTGTCTGCTATTATAGGCAGCCGTCATATATGGAGGAGACGCTGTTATTTATACCCATAACAACTGAGTGATGTGTATTGTATGTCACTGGTCCATGATCTTGTATGTGTTTAACTGCATCTATTATATTTATGTCCTTGTAAGTACTTCTTTTGAGTGGACTTAAATAAATTGTAAATGTATAATCTCGTATCCTTGCCAAGGCTGCATGTTAATAACTACAGTAAAACAGTAATATTGTGAAATATTATTACGATTTAAGATAACCTTTTTCTATGTAAATATCTTTTAAAATGTAATTTATTCCTTCGATGCAAAACTGAATTTTCAGCATCATTACTCCATTCTTCAGTTTCACACGATCCTTCAGAAATCATTTTAATATGCTGATTGGCTGCATATATTTTTATTTATATGTAATCTCAAAAATTACAATTGTAACTGGACTCTGTTTAATATACAGACCATAATTATTATTAAAAATATTTCCTATTAAGACTGCATCTCTTTTTGTGATAACAGTGATTCTTTGATCAAATGGAGTGTTGTTTGATTATATATTAACAGCTAATTTTGCTACTTTCTAATGAGGAATCTCATTATACAACTCTCTCTTTCTGTCTCTTCATAAGGTTGGAGTTCTTTCAGATAAAATCAGAGGTGAAGTGAAGCTCTGACATCATTCAACCAGTATGAAACGTCTCTATTGGCATATGCTAATGGCTCTAATTGAAGGACCAGTGACTGATCTTCATGCTGGGAATAAAACGATTTAATTAGACACAGAAACCAAATGACAGATCGGCACAGATTAACATAGTAACACTAACAGACATTCAGTGTTAAGCAGTAACTAACTGAACATAGCGACTAACGTAACTACATTTATCAGTAGAATAAAGTAGCTTAGCTACAGTAGTTTCTGTGTAGTGCAGCTTGTTTAGTATTGAGTGACTTCAGTCACAAAGTCATAAAATATCCTCTTATTTTCAGTTTAGTGAGATTTATGGGCATAACAAAGTCAAAGCAGTTCCAAATAATCTAATAAAATTACATTAAAAATGAATTTACTCTCTCATATGTGATATTTATTCATTTTAGTGAATCAGTTCATTCAGATGGTTAGTTCAGATCATTAGTAGTTATCATTGCAGTAAATAAGTAGTTTACTCTCTCATATGATTCATTTTAGTGAATCAGTTCATTCAGATGGTTAGTTCAGATCATTAGTAGTTATCATTGCAGTAAATAAGTAGTTTACTCTCTCATATGATTCATTTTAGTGAATCAGTTCATTCAGATGGTTCATGCAAATGAACTGGTTCAAATAATGAGTGCCAGCATGCCTTAGTTTTTGTTTTTTGGAGATATTTTATTAAATGCTGATGCTTATTACTTGGCTTAATATAAATTAAAACATTTTTAATTTTATTAGTTGCATTTATTGTGCATTTAATATATGTTCAAGTTTTTCTCTTTAATGTAAGATCCTCATAGTGCCAGATAAACAGGACTAGTATTGAATACTGGAGTGGAGCTAGTTATACATTTTTATAAAAGATTGCAAATATTTGTATTTAATTAGAACATAAGAACATGGTCATTTATGGCTTCACGTTGGTTTTAAATAGTGCTGTCAAACGATTAATCACTATTAATCGCATCCAAAATGTGTGTGTACTGTGTACATTTATTATGTATATATAAACACAAACACATTTAAGAAAAATATGTAATGTTTATATATTAAATATACCGTATTTTCCGGACTATAAGTCGCACTTTTTTTTCATAGTTTGGCTGGTCCTGCGACTTATAGTCAGGTGCGACTTATTTATCAAAATTAATTTGACATGAACCGAGAGAAATGAACCAAGAGAAAACATTACCATCTATTCTGCTCAGTGCTCCTGTAGTCTACACTCTCGCGGCTGTAGATGGTAGTTTTCTCTTGGTTCTTGGTTCTAAATAAATGCGACTTATAGTCCAGTGCGACTTATTTATGTTTTTTTCCTCATCATGACGTATTTTTGGACTGATGCGACTTATACTCAGGTACGACTTATAGTCCGAAAAATACGGTATTTATATATATAATCTAAATTATATGAATATAAATTATAACTTTTATTTTGGATGCGATTAATCGCTTGACAGCACTAGTTTTGAGGTTTTTTTTGGTGCAAACTTTATTTTTTCGATGTCCCTGAAGAAATTTAAATAGTTTATGTATAGGGGTCATATGATGCTTTTTTAAATATTATTTTGTGTATTTGGTGTAATAGAATATGTTGACATGCTTTAATGTTCAAAAAACACATTATTTTCCAAATACTGTACATTATTGTAGGTCCTATATGCCCCGCCTCTCTCAAATGCGTCATTTTCTACAAAGTCCCTCCTTCTGACAAGCGCAGTCTGCTCTGATTGGCCAACTGACTGCATTGTGATTGGCCGATCACCACAGTCACTCATTGGAAATATAACGCCCCTTTCCATAATCGCAAGCTTCATCTTTCAAAATAAATGTGAAGACAGTTAATAATGCCCTTAGTTTAACATCAGTTCAAGCCCAAAAGGTGAACAGAGTCATGTGACAGACACAGTGATGAAGCTTGTATGTGTTTGCAGTACACAAGACACGGACGGTTAAGACAGCTGACTCCATTGTGTGACCATCTCTCTCACACACCAGCGCGCGCACACACACACACACACACACACACACACACACACACACACTCGCGTACGTGCAACACACAGAACACTGCATTTGATACATTCACATTCAATAGCAAATACTTAAACTAATAATATACAGTTATTAGTAGCTGATTCAGAAGCGCCAGATTGTCATAGCAAAGTCAGAACGATCGTCTATAAAATGCGTTGCAGTTCTGTTCTAAGTCATTTTAAAGATTTCTAAATGCATCTACTTTCGGAAGGCCACATAAAGTGCTTTTGCTTTCTCCTAGATACGCAGCATCTCCCTGACATGACTGCTTCAACACTAACTGTGTTACTGAAACCATGCCTTCTTTCGTTGTGTGAACATTTGGGTGGCATTACTCAAATATTTCCTCATAGTGATGTAGACATGTGGGGGCATGTTTAAATGAGGGATTTTAGGAGGGCGTGGCAGAGTCTTAACTTTGATAAAGAATATCTCTTTGGATTTGAGACTTTAGTCATTACAACTTTAAAGATCTTCACTGTGCACCAAGAGCTTGTAACACTCCAAAGAGAAAGGAAAAATTTACATCGCATCATATGACTCCTTTAAAGTATTTTAATAATATGAGGTTTTCGCTACTATACATCAACAGTGTTTAATAAAAAGGCTGCTTACTTGTATAGTATTGTGATTTAATCAACCTGAGAAGTAAAGCAAAATCGATATAATTTGATTGTCATAATTAACTGAAGTGAATTTAAGAATGTGAATGACCTTGCTAAAGATAAAGTGATAAATCTCTTTATATGTGAATTAGAATCTCTTCTTGCATTCTGAGTTAGTATTTCTGAAGCATTTCGAACCCCGTGCTATTCACTCGTACCGATTGTTGGATCCTTTCACAGCATATCAGGCATTTCCCGGAATATTCCAGCTGTGAAAAGGATGTTGGGGCGCCATGGCTATGGACGCAGCACTTTAGCACGATAGACAGAGAATCGAACTCTCTCTCTCTAAATCACACTCCTGACGGTCATGAAAGGGAGAGTCGTTAATTGAACGACCTTGACATGGGTGGGTTTTTCAGGAGTTCCACTTCAACATCGAATGCAGAGAGATAGGAAGGAAAAATTGTGTTTTAGTGGGTATTTTAAAACCATGCTTTGACCATGTCTCCCTGAACACTGACCATTGTTGCTGAAAATGACATTTTATGGTTAACAGTTGTGACCTCCTTCAGGAAACCTCAATGAGGCTTTTAAATATAATAGGCCCCAGTGATCATCATATGTGAATGTAGCAAAGAAACATGGGTATAAGGCACATACTGAGTGAGAGACGCCACAATAAGTTTAATTTACACAACTACAGTCCTTCAGGGAGACAAAAACATGTCTGCCGGTTGATATCCATTCGAGAGGCTAAGACATTTCCCTTTTCACAAGCCTCAAAAGGGCATTTGTATAGTCTCAATATGATGGGTTCATAAATTGGCAAGACATTTGCGAGATCTGAAATGCTTATGGTTGAATCCTCTGTACACCATCGACCTTTTGAATGTTTGTGTATCTATTAGTTTTGGTGGATTGAACAAGATGAAACAAGGAAATGTACCTCGTTTTCTGTGTTAATGCATATTCTTGGTTGTAAAATCAATCGTAAATCTTTTCTTTGAGCTGAACAAGCCCTCTTTATTATGATATGCTGTGACAAAGCAACCAAATCATCTGTGATTATATTTGCTGTCTAATTGTGCAAAACATTGGCATTAGCATTTTATGTGCTGCGCAGTGATAAAAGCAAAGTCATTCAAGTAGCAGAGACGAAAATCAAGCCTAGAGATTCTAGAAATCTTATTTTTATGACTACACATCATATTTGACCTCAACTGTGTCTAATTGTGGGAAACATTAGCATTAGCATAACATCCATCAGTAGAAAATCCAACAACAACTTGGCAACCTGCAGTACAATCATGTATTTGTGAACACCCACTTGTTTTGAACCCTTTGCAATCATTTTTCACAGTCCAGTTAATCTCATATGTCTCAGAAATAGACAACATTACACTATAAAAAATGACTTCCAGTTTGAATTAGAAATATGCAAGATTAATATGAATCAAATCTGACCCCAGACCACAAAACCAGTCATAAGGGACAATTGTTTTTTTTTTTTTTTTTTTTTTTTTTTTTTAAGATGTATACATCATTTTGAAAGCTGATAAATCTGCTTTCCATTGATGTATGGTTTGTAAGGATAGGACAATATTTGCCTGTGATACAACTATTTGAAAATCTGGAATCTGAGGGTGAAAAAAAAAATCTAAATATTGAGAAAATCACCTTTAAAGTTGTCCAAATGAATTCTTAGCAATGCATATTACTGATTAAAAATTAAGGTTTGATATATTTACAGTAGGAAAATGACAAAATATCTTCATAAAAGATGACCTTTACTTAATAGCCTAATGGTTTTTGGCATAAAAGACAAACTAATCATTTTGACTATTTTTTTATTTTTTTATTGCTAAAAATATACCCCAGAGATTTAAGACTGGTTTTGTGCTTCAGGGTCACAAATATGAAACAATGCATTGTATTCAATGCAATCCATTTTGTTGTTGTTGTTGTTGTAAATAAAGATTACTGGAGCATGTTTTACAAAAAAAAAAAAAAAAAAAATATTTTATTCTTTCAACTTAAAAAGTGCATGTTTAATTCAGTCACACTTATTTCTCAATGAATATCCTGTTCAACTTGGAAAAATGCAACATTACACTGTAAAAATTATTTTTCAAAGCTGTGAACAAAGATTATTAATGTTACTTTTTAATAATTTCATATTCAATTCAGTCGTCCCATTCATTTATTGTGTCCTAGTTCAATTTCTAGTTATGTTCTTCAAAATTTCACATATAATTTAGTGTTATTTGTCATTATTTGTGAATTTTACTAGCAATTCCTTAGTGAAAACTGTTTCTGCACCATTTAATTTTTTTCAGTGTATGAATATAAAGAACAATGCGAAGCTCATTTCACATTATATTTAATACATTTCACCATGTTTAAACATCCACATATTCTGGGCTGTTCTGACTAATTGGTTTCGCTCGCTGCCTACATCTCACGTCTGAGTTCTGCCATTTGTTTCTTCCTCCTTCTCTCTGTCAGTGCATTAAATAAATAATAGCATTGTGGTCTGTATTCCAGATGAGTGCTGTTCCAGCCGGCTCAGGGGGATGTATCTGTGAGATATAGGATATATATTTTCTCTCTCAGATTAAGAGATGAGCGGGCGGGGGAAAGAGGGAGAGGGTGAAGGCCTGGGCTCATGCTGTCGGACAGAGCAGGGCTGAAATGGCAGATCCATCAAAGCAGCGGAGCTTGTCTCACCTGGGGTGGGCTCAGACCGCGACGCAGCGCACCGCGCGATGGATGGAGAGAGAAAGAGAGAGACAGGGTTTAGGTGTGTAAGGGAAAATGACCTGTGAATATGTGCATGTGTAAGAGAAAGACAGAGATGGCGAGAGAAAAAAAGCTGCAGGACGGACGAGTGGATGAAGGGAGAGAGCGGCCGCGTACTGCCCACTGGCTCAGAGCCAGACTGAACACCATTGTCCTTCACCTTCCACAACACCCACCTGACACACAATTACAATAACTTCACACTCTTCAATCTTCAGTGTCTCACACGACTGTTTACTCATAACTAACTTTACGCTCTTTGCTTTCTGCATGCATTCAGCGTTGACATTTAATTCTTACATTTCATAAACCCCAGGTATATTAATCAGCAGATATTTGGCCTGAACTTCATTACTGACTATTTGCTGCTTTCAAATCTTTTTTTAAGAGGGATTTTTAACAAAACGCTAAATATTTAATCGCATTAATTATATTATAAATGTATGTACACACATACACAATTTGTTTGCAATTTGTATTTATAGTCATATTATGTATTATGATGTATATGCACAATAATAGAATGTGTGTTTATGAGTTTATTAGCAAAAACAGATAACTCAGATAATTTTTTTCAAAAATCATGTTTTTTTTGTTATCATGTTTTTATTGTGTTTTATTGTGTTAGTTAGTTGTATTTTTTTGTTATTTTTTAACCAAATCAAAATAATCCATGCAGTTTGATTATATATTATATACAGTAGGTGAAGGTGAAGTGACATTCGGCCAAGTATGGTGACCCATACTCAGAATTTGTGCTCTGCATTTAACCCATCCGAAGTGCACACACACAGAGCAGTGAACACACACACACACACTGTGAGCACACACCCGGAGCAGTGGGCAGCCATTTATGCTGCGGCGCCCGGGGAGCAGTTGGGGGTTCAATGCCTTGCTCAAGGGCACCTAAGTCATGGTATTGAAGGTGGAGAGAGAACTGTACATGCACTCCCCCCACCCACAATTCCTGCCGGCCCGGGACTCGAACCCACAACCCTTCGATTAGGAGTCCGATTATATATATATATATTCGAGCAGAGATTTTATTGTTACGATATCTTGTGAATTTTTGTATTTCATTATTTGTATTTAATATTTAAATTAAATAATTAAAATAAAATGTTATGATCTATCTATCTATCTATCTATCTATCTATCTATCTATCTATCTATCGTCAAGCATATTTAGATCAAGAATCATTAGATGTATTAGATTTATTTATTTCTATGATATTTCATGTACTTCCTGTTTGACCCCTCATTGCTTCATACATATGAAAACAGTTCAAATCTGATACAATGCATATTGTCGTGGTCTCTAGGTTGCCAAATGACCTCATATAATGCCCTTTTCTGAAAATAGTCATGCTTATTTCTTAACTTTACAATGTCTGCAAACATCACTCTGGTCCAGCATTGACTTTGGCATCCAGTCATAAAGCGTACACTGTCGTGCTCCTGTTACTGAAGGTGCACTTCCATGGTGTCATTTGCATATTCTCTATCCTGTTTGAAGTGATGTCAGCACACCTTTCACATTAACACAAAAGCGGCATGAAGAAGGTCACGTGACCTATGCACAATAACCAAAAGTGCAGTAACGTCCATCCATTTGCACCGGACGCACGTTAAGATTTTACACCAAACGCATTCTGTCACTCAGTAAAATGGGAGTAAAAAAAAGCAGCAGACAAAAGGTGTGTGGGGGGTGAGGATCGTTCCGCTGTATTTAACATTCACACACAATGCTGCGGGAAAGTGACAATTGCTTATCTCCATGGCGATCAATAATGGCTACGGGTTTAGTTCGCCGAGCGCGTGTCTCTAATGCGGAGAGGATGTCATTATTATTTTCTGTCTCCTAATGATGGTCATTATGCATAGCCACTGATTGAATTCCATTTGTTACCTGCGTTTGAGTCTGAGTAGAATAATTACCATTTAAGTGTCTCCATTAAAATTCATACACGAAGACCTCCTGTTAAAAATAACTAAAGTATTCTTTGAATGTGAAATGAATTGCATTTCAGCCCAGCCCTCATTTAAATACTTGATTAAAGAATAGGGCCATCGGCACAGATTGTGATTTCTTAGAAGATGCTCGATGATCAGCTGAGAACAACTTGTAGCTCTTGTGTCCTGCATTCGTATTTAATATTTAATTAAAATGGATCTGCTGCTGGTAAAACACAATCAATATCCGGCTCTCTGTCGAAATTACATTTTCAACCTCTCATGCCTCATTCAAAACAAACATTGTTTTTCATTACTCCCGACATCGTCCACAAACCCCGTTTGTTAGTGGTCAATTCTTGGTGCCGTTTCGGTTCAATATATGCACGGGTTGATTCTTAGTCATGTAGACTATTTATCAGATTCACTCGATAACCCTTAAGACCACAGTTGTATAGATAGATTGATTTCCAACTTGAATACATTTTGCATGTTGCTTTCACTAAACTGTCGCTCACTACAAAAATAAAGCACTGAGGACTATTATAAAGCTGATTGTTTCTGACTCTAAATTAGATTGGATATTCAATGCATCGTAAAATGCTAAAATAAATGTAAGTTTAGTTAAAAAACTATTTATTAAATATTGCACCTACTTCTTACAATTACGAAGAGCCCTTACTCTGTTAAAATCATGGTAGAAAATGTGTTGTGTTCTTATATAACAGTTGATTTTGATTGGAAAGAAACTTTTGTCTGACATGTATTTTATTTTAATATATTATTTTAGCTATGTTGCATGTCAACCTATTGCCATATAAATAATATATATTACGAATTAATGTAGTTATTTATTGAAAATTGGTGTCTTTTATGCTGTCCTAATGCAAAGAAACAGCCCTCATCAGTGACTACTGCTTTAATAGACCTGAGAAAGTTCATTGCATTCGCAGTAAACCGCGTCCATTCTGTCTCTTTAACGGCTGCCAGCTACAGCTCTATGAATCCATGGTTGTTTTCCTCTTCACTAGATATCTCCAGCGCCAACGAAAACATGTCACTTCTCGTTTGTTGTTTTCCTGGAGTCCACCCTCCGTGCGTCCACCCAAGTGGAATTAACTGTGTTTGTGTTGCAGGTAAATAAGGCGTACAGGGCCCTAATACAGCCATTGCTCGGTAAGAGCCCGCACAGCTGCGGCCGGCTGACTATTTCCACGGAGGAGGAGGGGTGGGAGCCGTACTGAGACCTAATCAATCAATGCCAGATTATGGCTAAAGCCACTTCCATACCCATTAAAGGAGGACAAATGCAGAATTGCAACTGAACAACTTCTAGTTTTAAGCCAACAGTGGGACTTCCTGGTTATTTATCAAAGTCATTGCTGGTGAGCCAGAACGCCTGGCTGCGCAATTGTACTTCTCAGCAAGAGAAGAAGCTCTGCTGAAAGGAGCGTGTTTATGCCCTCAGCTGTGGCGCTGTCAGCCTGCTGGAATTTACTGTAAATCACATTGCTTTTATTGTGAGATTTAGTATCTTATCCTCTGTGGGCTTCGTCCCCATTAGGACGTTAGCCCGAGACCATAAAGGGACTTGGCTACACATCATTATATAATGTGAAACCAAACCTTTCATTTCTCTCTCTTTCGTTCACCGGCTCTCGTCTCAGTCACCTGCCCGTTATTCCCTCTTTAAGCCCGTTCTGCTGAAATCGCCACCTCTGACTGGTGAGAGACTCTTGGAATTTTGCTGTCATTTCTATTAAAGGTAGAGTTCATTTGAAAACAAAATTTATGATGTTATTATTTACCTTTATTTTGTTCCGACATAAAGAAGTGACATGCAGCTCTCTTCCGTATAATGTTTGTAAAGACAGTGTCTGCTCCGGAAAATACAAAAAATATAAAAATCCCCCAAATTTGTCTTAAATTTTATTGTTACATTTTCTGTTTGCGCTTTAATTTTAGTTCACTTTAGTCATTTTGTTGTGTGTTTTTAAATTTGTTATTAATTCATTAATTTTAGTTTTAGTTCGAGTTAAACTAAATTAAAATAAGATATCATGCCTTGGCAATTAGCTGAAATAAAATAAGTTTAAGTTTATATTTTATATATTTAAAAAAATAAAACAATTAATGACTTTGAGATTTTAATTTTAAAGTTATGTTCTCACAAATTTTTCATTAAATTTCTTTTTAGTAATTTCACTGTATGTTTTTGTAATTTTTATTAATATTTCTTTTTTTTTCAATTTTTTTTACTTTAAGTTAAACTAAACAAATATTTGAAGTTTTTTTATATTCTATTGTACTTGAGTAAATGGTTTTAGTTTGCTATAGTCAAATATAAAAAAAATGACCCATGTTGAATGAGATTTTAAAGCTGAAGTTGACATGGATGGCATGCATATTAAATTCTCTTCCTCACATAAGTTATTGAAAACAACATCAATCAGTTTTGGGATTACATGATGGTGAGTAAATAATGAAAAAAATGTTAATTTTGTGTTAAATATATAGTTCAGTCATGAAACTCTAAATGGCACAGGGTCATGGGTTGTTTACGTAACTGATGATATACAGAGAGTTAAATGAGTTGGCACAAGCTGATTGGTTCATGCTGCATATGCAGCTATTGAGTTTACTGCCTTCCATTTCTATGGCTATACCCTCCACCTTCCCCAGCTCCACCTGTATAGATTTGCTACGGGTTATTTTATGCTATTTGTGTAGCAGCAGTATGTCTTAAATACTCATGGCACTGTATTGCCATATGCATTGGCAGTAGCAATATCCTGTACTTGCATGCAGCAGCAGCAGCAGCAATAATCTACAACTACAGCAATATCCAACAGCAGCAGCTATTCAGCAGCGTAGCATCTGTTTCGTCAAGACCAAATTCATTAACACTGTCATATGCATCACCATGGTTGCAACAATACAACTACAGCTAAAAAATACATTTAATTCTATTTAAGTTATCCATAAATAATATTTTATGTGTAAGATTATTAATGTGTGAAGCACTTATCTTCACATGCACACCAACAACTAAATGAAGAGAATGTAATAGTTAAAACAATAGTTGAAAATAAGATTCGGTCATGTGTAACCAGTTAGATCTGTGAAAATGAATTACTCCATAATTAAACCAAAGAGGAAAACTGCATTTTTCTTTACTTTTCATACTGTAAAAATTCTTCTTATTCTTTGTTTCTGTACTGTTCATCTGAGCATGAGCAAAGCCAGACCTGTTACTCGGTTCAAGGAGAAGGTACAACTAGCAAATGAAGACATTTTCAATGATGTTGCCATGATTTAAAGCATTACAGACCAAATGAAGTGTATTAAATTAAATTAAACACATCACTTCATGAGCTGTGCTTTCAGAGCCAGCATTTCATTGGCTTTTTCTCCAAAGCATGCGTTTCCATCGAGAAAGAAAGAACGGGAGAAAAAAAAAACTCATGAAATCTCTGCCAAGCTCAGTTGAAATGATGGAAGCTGACAGCGAAGTCTGCAGGCAGAAGGTTAAAAAACAGCACGTCACGTGACTGGAAAAACCCCTAACCCCAGTCCTGAGGAACCAGACAATCTCACTCTATGTGTGTGTGTGTCTAGTAAACAACCTTAGAAACACATTGCTATCAAATTAGCGGCTAATGCAGAGTCTACACTGCCCTGATCATTATTACTTAAATGGTTAATCAGTTGAAATCCACTTAGATAAATGGCTGTTGTTAACCACAGCAGGGATGAGCAGCTGAAGTGAGGAAAAACACATTTAAGGTGTAATGTCATGCATTTAAGGACTGTTTCATCACCCTCTTTAATGAGTATTTATATAGAGCCAAACTTCACCCGGTGAGATATTAACCATCACAGTGATGCTTATGCATATGATAACACTGTGTAATAGATTTTCTTGGGTAATGAAAATGGGAAAGACCGATTTACATGTTTAGGTTTAAATGTGGATGTTTCACACAAGCAGAATAAAATGAAATGCAATTAAACATATAGGCATTAGGCACAAAATCAATAAGACAGAACATTGCTAGTTCATTCTCGATTAATTGAGAATTTGTGTGCATGTGTGTTTAATTTGTTAATTTATTTGTTCTTAGATCACGTTACTCACTAATTTGATGAAACATTTTATTTCAGGGATTAACCAAATCTAAATATAATCTATTTTTTATTTATTTTATTGGACACAGCGGAATCATTGTTATTTAGAATTAGATCGCATGGCTGTTTGATCACAGTCTTTGACAAATAGAGTATTCCTACCATTCATTAAACATTGGTGCTTTTTATCATATTGCTGTTGTCAGTGTTTTGTAAAAGCAATACAATTGATTTTACCATAGTTAAGGGCTGTTCACAGTGACATCAATTTGCAGAAACAAACCAGAGTTCATCTATACTGCATGCAAATAAGCAGTGATTTGGTGTGAAAACGACCAATCAGAGCACAGAGAGCAATCCACCACCTTATAAAACCAGACACTTCAGCCAAATAGCAACCAGAAACTCACCAACCTCTGGATATTATATTTACATTTATTCATTTAGCAGACGCTTTTATCCAAAGCGACTTACAGATGAGGACAGTGGAAGCAATCAAAAACAATAAAAAGATATTTAATCAATTGGTTTAACAATGTACAGCCAATTATGTCCATATGCATTATTGTATCTCATCAGAATATTTTGATTCAACAAGCTCAAATTACTAAATATGTTATCAAAATTTCCCTACAACAAGGGAACGGTGTGCAGTTGAACAGTAATTACCAATTAAACGACTAATCAATACACTAACAAGAAACCGAATCTGTGCTCCATCCTTAGCCAGTGTTATGCTAGTGTGTTGTGTGTGTGTATTAGTGTTTTTGAGGGTTTGTGCTGGATGTTAAAACAGTGCAGGCACACACTCACGTCTCCGATGTGTGTGTATGTGTGTGTCTGGATGATGTGTGTGTTGACGTGCCGTAGCAAGAGTTCAGGGAGGCAGCTGAGCAAAATAATTTAGAATGTCCTGCCTGCTGACACAAGGACAAAAGGCGCAGAGAGAACTTTCTCATATGCGGCTGGGAGACAATGGCGGCCGCTCCGGCTGGAGTCTACACAGCGGTTGTTTTCTCTCTGACCTCTCGTCCTTAGAGTGATGGTGGAAGGCAGCAGACAGCCAGGCTCTCCGGCATTACTCCTGCTTCGTGCCAGTGTGCCGCGCAGTTAGAGAAATACCAATACTAATGGCCGGCTTTTCTTCAGCTGTTCCTTACGCTGTCAACCTGGAGATTAATAACCGTCCTGATTGCATCTACAGTACTGACAGAGCTTACTGTCTCTCACTCAGACATTAGCACTAGCAAGCTGCCTACACAGAATGCAATAAACCTCAGTGTATCTCAGCTAAAAACTGAAATATAAATTGTGTTATTCTAGTGCTTGCTTGTGGAAGGGCAAATAAATGTATTCAAGATATATATCTCTGATATAAACTGATATAAATCAGTTTGCATGATAAAAAACTTATTTGACAAATATATTTTCACTTAGAAGACTTTAAGGTAGAATTGCATGTAGCCTTTGTGGGGAATGCAATCCCTAAATACAATGCACCAAATAAAAAATATGGATGAGTATACATGTATTTCATTCAATATCAAAGTACAAAAACAATAAAAAGTATAAAACCATAAAAAGTATCAAACAAATCTTTGTGTGTATTATGCATTTTATGCTTATCAGAGATTAACACTGTTGACTTAAAGTATCAACATGTTAAAGTTGGCATGAGTAGTTTACCTGAAATTGCGATCAAATTTGTGACCCCCCCATATTGTGACGTATATCCAAGTGAAATGGCTTTTGGAATAAGAAGAAAAAAATGTAGGGCGGGACTAGATTTAGTCACATTCAAAACAGTCCAAAAAAAAAACCTTTTCATTAAAACTTTGTCATTTCTGTTGACCAGTTTGAATAAAATATTGTCTGTAGTTACCTTTTAAGATGCACATATTTGTTCTTCGAAATAAGTAACACACAGTCAAATCTCAATGTGTGCTTTAAAGATGCATGTGCTTACAAGTTGCAATAAGTATTATGAATGTCAGTTTACATGCTAACAGGGAAACTTGTTCTAAATCAGTCACTTTTGAGATTCTATTACGGTTAAAATGTTGCCTTAGAAGGCAGCTGCCTATGTAGGCAGTTCACTGGGTACTGAAACAGAGCCATTTTATTTCTCTCTCTTTCTTTGTTCTTTCTTGTCTGGTCCAGTTTATACTTTGCGTCTGCAGCATTTAATCGGTTGCTCTTTTCCCCTCCTAAACTGCATGCTTCCTCTGCCCTCATCACGTACATATTGTTCAGACATAATGAGGGCTGCAAGGTGTGGTGGGACTCAATCAAATCAAAATTTGAGATGCAACAAAAGAAAAATAGACTCAATTGGTATACACCGATCAGAGTCTGAAGTAGTATAGTAATTATTACCTTGGAGTGCGGCGAGCGGTCGTTTGTTAGAAAGGCTGAATGGAGTGGCGCTGACTGCCGTCGGCCAGAAATCCTACAAAGCTTCGGGGCTGTACTGGAAATGGCCTGCAAACTCATCAGGGAACGCTCAGGGCCAGATCGATGCATCAACCCAAGGCCCCAGCACACCAATCTGAGAGGCCATGCTGGGACTGTGGGCTCCACAGTACACATCATGTGTCTAAACTCCAGGTCCTCAGCCAGGTCCCTCCGGATTGTCAAAAGAGCGCTGGGACACGACAGGGAAGAGGTGTGGAGTGGTTTTGTCATGGTGTGATATACGACAGGATGTCAAAGTCAGATGTGATTCTGCTAAGAAGACACATCGAGATTTGCCCTTCATTTTTTTTTAAACCCAGACAGGTTTCAAAAGGACTTGTACACCATAAAGGTATACTATCTACAAGTTATTCCAGTTATAATAAGATCACAATCTAATTTATAGTTTTAATGGTTCATTCATAATTCAATTCCATAATCTATCGGTGTAATCCATCTATATATCATAATCATGATTTGAATGGTAGCCTTCAAGCATTAAAACATGCTATATTGCTTTTACTTCACTAATGGACAATTCATACTGAAATCATCCAGTTAAGTGCATTTTTACATTTTCTGAAGAAAAATTGATTCGTGATTGCTTGTGCAAGAGTCAGTGCCACAGTGCTAGATGTGTTTTGGGGGTAACTATGTGGTTTTGAACAATCTATAACTTGAGGTATGAGTAATAGCCTAGTATCAGCACTAATAAATTCCTAATTTTTTATTTTTTATTTTATGCAATATAAATATGTGCAATATATTTACAACTTGCATGTTGTGTGTGACATATTTACTTTTATAAAACATTTAAATATAATAGTAATAATTAGTATTATATTAATAATATAAAAATAAAAAGTACAAATAATGAAATTTAATTCATTTAAATAGAATTTAACATTTTTTCATTAAAACGTTATTAAGCAAATTCATTAAATCCCATACTATCTATCTATCTATGACACACACACACACACACACACACACACTTCTTTTATTTATATTAATGCAGTTCTGAATGCACTTTTACTATGTTCTGTTTGTTGTACTTTATTGAAATTTAGTTAAATATAATTATCGCTATTCGGCCGCTATGCACACGGAACGACTTTTTTCGCTCTTATATGGTATTTCAGGTTGGGTATTTTTATAGTAGGCTAGCCTACGTATCAATAATATTACATATCATACCCACTTATTTTTACCTCGTGTGTTATCTAGAAATCATTTATAAGACAAAGACATCCCATAAATGAATGATTCCTGTCAGTGTGACGAGACAGCGAGAGTGTTTAGGCAAATCTGCGCGTCCGCGCTGCGCTGCTTTGAATTTGGCTCTCGCGCAGCGCGCACGCGCAATCTGCGGCACGCCGTGCTTCTCTAGAGCAGCTGTTTGGGGTTTGAAATTCCAACATGGCAGAGGCAGTGGTCAGTCTTCCCCACACTAACTTGGAATGGTTTCAAGTCGCTTAACCCGCACAAGCATTCATCAGCGAGCCCGTCGGATCGATGCCGCTCTAACCCGAGAGGTTATCCTGTCATACTAACAGGTAAGAGTTAACCCTGCTATTTCCACCGAGGTTAGGAATTTAACTGGACTACAGGAGAGGAGCGCCTGCCTGCCTGCCTTTATCGCAACGCATGTCCAGTCCATGCATCACCGGGCTGAACTGAAGCGCTCGTGCTGTCTGTATCTAAATGCACAGAGGGGGTTTTAATGCGGGATGTGATCGCGCGTGCAGCGGGATGTTAAAGCTCGCGCAGATGAAGTTGGTCCGTAATAGTTGAATATGATTATGTCAGTATTACATTTTGCATTGAAAAGTCGGAGTGGGTGGGGTTGAAATTCTTACAAAGTAACTTTCTGCTGCACAAAAAGCGCATAGGCTATTATACACGATTATCGTCAAAAAGTTTTTTTTTCAGCCCTTTCTATTTCGCGTGTCATGCATTTTTAAATACCTGACTTTTAAGCAGAGGAGATGTGTTTTTAAAGTAAACAGATATGCGATGCATGTGTCCATAAGGAAAATTTCGTTTCTTTTTAAACCCAGGGAGGTTTTGCCTCAGCCTGAGAGAAAAACTGACATGAGCTCGCTGTCGTGGTCATGTGTTTTCTTCCCTTCCTATCGCTCCCTCTCTCTCCCCCCTCTCTCTCTCTCCTCCTCTCACATGTTGTCCAAGAGCTTTTGTTGGTTTTGCCTTCTTAATTATATGCATGTAGGTTAAATGAATACCTGACGAAAAGGCCCCTGGTTTTCACAGAGTAATTCGATAGCTGAGAGGAAAAAGTGGCTGTAAGCAACCATTGGAATTCACGTTTTCTTTGCTCCTGTTATCGCCTTTGAGAAGATGATCACTAGCTCCAGTGTACATGGTACGTTGATTTATTCTTTATATTTGGCATACACTCTTCCAAAGTATGCTTGTACGTGCATGATGTGCCTTGTTTTAATCACGCGATGCGTATTAGACTTTGAACAGAGACATAATATTGACGTAACCTGTTGTTAGATTGTATTTTAATAATGAATTAGTATGCAATTTCAGTCGCATAAAGCACTCCTAATGTATATATCTTTGTTTAACTGATGTGTTACGTAAATTGGCATATTTTGACACGGTAATTGTAAGTGTCGCGCGCGTTGTGTTTACCTCAGTCAGAACTAAGTTGACACAAATGTTACCTTACTGTCAAAATGATGACTAGCGACTCGAAGTGAACTTATTTTTCAATTAAATATTTAAATATTTATTTTAATACATCTTTAAATCATGGATGTTTACTATAATATTTGACTATATCCTCTTATGTCCTATCCGAGCTCTTTTTCTGACCAAAATTAATCTGTATTTGCATATAGCGCCTTATTTTATTTATTAATTTTTCTAGGCTATAGTTGTTTTGTCTCGAATTTGTATCTAAGCGTGATTATACTTCAATAAAAACATATTTTAGGTTTGAGCTTATTAGCAGTTTATTAAATTGTTGTTGGTATTTGCATAATTGTGTTTACATACAAGTCTGGATTTACATTCACATTATTCAAAACCTGTTTTTGCAATACACCCAAAATATTTCTCAAAGCTGCTTAAAAATGTATTTTATGTAGCAACTCATACAAAGACTTGTTTTATTTTTTCGAGCCAATTATTTTATTTTAATAGACTAAATCAATCTGAATACACTGTGTTTAAATTCATTTTAAAGGTAAGGTTTGCTCTCTTTCCATATTCACTTTTTAGTATCAAATGCTAAGCCGGCATAGAGAAGTTACCAGAAGGAATGACTGTATGTGGCCGCATACATTTTTCAGCTTTAATATTGGACTTCATCCATCAGTTGGGTTGTTTATTACTACATTTATGTAGTTCTTGAACACACATTTGCATGAATTTTTGATGTGTGTCCAGCATTATGCACATTTTCCTATTTTTCTAAACGTGTCCTGTCTTCTGCATACTTGTGGATTTTTCTTTCCTTCTTTAGCGCTGAGTCTTAGTCCTGTGGATGTTGTCAGACTTGAAAGTTGAGGTCAGGAATTGATCTGTTGAAGGTTACACCACTGTCATCGCCAACTTGCAGTGCTTGTTTTTTTTTAAGGCAATCGCATGTTGATTTGTTTGAAATGAATTACATTTTCATATTCAAACATTTGGTTCTCACTCTCAACCCACTAAACTAAACAAAAAGCACAATCTCTCATCTGTTTTTCATTTCTAACATTAGTAGTTATTTTCTGAAAACCCCTTGCATTTGCATTTTGTTATTTAAAAACACAATCAAAATTGCCTGGCGAGGACTGAAGTGTGTTTCCCAAGCCTCTTAAACTCTATCAATAGAAAAATGCACTACACGAAGAGTGATTTCATTACTGTAGAGTGTTTTTTGTGATGTGTTTTAATCAAAGTGGACATTGAGCATGTGTTTTCGTTCCTGTGATGAGGTTTAATAAGCCATTAGATGTGTAATGTACTACAGTTAGCAGAGGTATATTAACACAACAGGCATCGGTGACCTGATTAGCTTTGCAGATACAAGTTTGAGGTGTAAATGTTATTAATAAGTATTACTTTAAACTTTTAATATGATACTGTTTTGACTAAGTGATGTGCCAGAAGTGATTCCTTGTGGGCGCAGCGAGCGGTTGACGTGTGAAAGCACCGTTATCGTTAACTCGGTCCTGATTTAACCCCAGACTGGGCTTTATAAGCATGTTAAATGACATGACAGCTTCACACACTCCTGATTGCACGGCACGTCAGTTTTGCGTGAGCCCGCGTGAGTGTATATGTGTAGCTGCGTGTGTGAGTCCGCAGGGTTGACATGAAACCTCATGTTGAGTTTTGTGGTGGGCGTGATGACAGATGCTGACCCCTCCCCTTTTCAGCACCCTCTTTGCTTGATGTATCTGGTGTTGACATTCTAGCACAGGACTACAGGCGGATTGCTATATACACAGATCTATGGAAGATGCTCTGATTTGCACGACTGATGCTGCAATTAGCAGATGCATGCTTGTAATTAGATTGAGGTTTGCATTCGGACAATATTTTGACAAGATGCAATCATATAGTTGTAGTGTTGGCTTTAGTGTTCATTAGTTTGTATTCTTGTAACATTTGAATGAATAATTATTCGTATTTAGCTTCATGCACTGTGCAGTTAATTTGTTTTTGACATTATTTTTTGGCAATTTTTGCACAAATGAGTTGCATGCAGCATAAACACATTTAGAATTAGACAGCTTTTCTATTAGGGAAAAAATTGCATACTGTGCAGTTTGGACATTGTCATGTAGTGAAAATGCATCTAAAGGCATGATGAACCAGGTTTTTGGTTTTGTTTTGTTTTTTTCAGTTATGTGATTATTTTACATGCATTGTTAAATAGTCTCGTTATTTGAGGTTTTGTACTTAAAAAATAAATTTGCACTAGTAAACGCAAATATTTTCAGCATTGCATTGTCTAAACACACATGATAGATAGATAGATAGATAGATAGATAGATAGGCCTAGATTTATCAAATTAGGCAGCTTTTCTATTAGAAAATGTGGTTTATTGTGCAGTGTTAAGTGGCATGTGGTGAAAATGCATCTAAAACATGTTCAATGCTTTTCCCAATTGTTCTGTATATTATTATTGTTAAATTTTTATATGTACATGATACTTTACATTTTCAGTGTTTTGTTATATACAATAGCTTTAATAGACATTCATAAAAACTTCAGCATTCAGTTGGAACAAGATTTTTTGTTGTTGTTGACTTGCATGTTGGTTTGATGTTTTAATATGGGCAGCAGCATTGTTCTTCAAGGATACATTTTAATTCTCACATCTGACATGACCAGTCATATCTGTTGTAAATATAATATTTTTCAATATGCAGATTTCAATTTCCTCCTGTTCAGCTGGTTTACAAATGGCTCTTTTACATATTCATGTCTGTGGCCATTAACGTTTGGAGGGTGTGTGTGTGAAATGCACTATAGTTTTTAAATAGACCATCAGTCATGTACCCTGTGAAAAGGATTTGACCGATAACCTAAAACATTTGATCTTGATTTATCTAGGTCAGTTACTCTATATTATTTAATGAGCCAGAATCAAGCTGAACTGGTTAGTTTAGCAAAATGAATAATAATAATAATAATAATAATAATAATAATAATAATAAACAGATGAGTGAGTTGCATCCATTCACTTTTCACATTGAGTTGCTCTGTTGATCTGTATTTGACAAGCTGAGCTTCTTGAAGCAAATGCATCAGACTGGGACTGTGAGCTATTACTCATCATAGCATGATTTGGAGTATACTATATATATATATATATTTGTGTACGTGTGTGTGTGTGTGTGTGTGTGTGCTAATTGTGCGAGTGTACCTTACTAATTGAGTTTTTTTTCCCTTCATGTGTTTGTATAAGACAAATCACAATATAGTTATTTTTACTAAAAAGTAAATGCGTTTAATAGTCCTGTGGTTATGCATGTGTTTGGATAATCTATTGAATGAAACTTTTTAGTTTAGAAGTGCATTCATGAACACAAAATATATAAAAACAATGTTAATACTGGCATTGATGCAAAAACGCTTGTAACACTTTAACTAAAAATCAAAAGATTTAAAACTATGTGCTAAATATATTTCAGACTCAATTCAAATTGGCTGAGCTACAATTACAACATACATTGGGAAAAAATGGTGTATTTATGGAAATGGAAACATTCAGCATTGAATTAAACATGAAATTATGAACTAAAACAACTGAAATTGTTTTTCTTGTTGTGGCTTCGAAAAATCACTTTTTTTACAGTGTACACAAACCATTGTCCATTGCAGTTTTTCTTTGTGTAGGCTAAATAACATAGAATAGTCCATACTGTATATACACTACGGTAGAGCAAAGTCTGTAGCATCACACTGCCCATTATCAGAGATGTCCAAGCCCAGCGTTGGCAGAAGCCGATGCCGTCGGTGCGTTAGACGTGTAAGTGGCCCGGGCCTCCTGGGATTGTTTGTATAAATGAGAATGACAGGTTTTATCTCAATCTAATGGTGACAATTAAAAGAAACCTTCAGACTAACTCTGCTCGCTGGCGGATGAGCACCTTGGGGGATCTCGGGGGCCGTTTCAAATTGATGAAACACTCATCCATACAGACGGATACATTTGTCAGTCTGTGTAACAAATCTTATTCAGTACCCCCTGTCTCCGTTTCAGACAAAAGCCCGGCTCAAATGAAATCAGTAGCGGCTTGTCATCTTTAAGCAAATATGTTAAGCGTCGTCTTGCAAGCTTTTCATCCGAGCGCAGAGGAGGACCCCAAGGGAGATGGATGCATGCAAAACGCAACAAATTTCATTTCCACGCAGGGATCTATCTCTCGCCGAGTCTCTCTCGTGGCAGCTGGCTGTGTTATCTTCGTATGATTCGCTGTGCGCTGACAATTCTTTCACTGATCTAAGTTAGAGTGCATTGGAAGTGGTTGCAGCTGTCTGTTGCTATACTGAGAGATGTGTTTGCTCTACTGCAAAGATGAAGGACCGTGAATCCTTGACATCCCCCTCCCGCTCTTCTCCATCAGCTCATTTAGACACTTTCTGTCTGTCGGCCTCTCTCTAACTCCCTGGTGGTGACTGACAGCATACGGGATGCATGTTTTTTTAAAATGCACATGTGCTGTAGGCCTTCTCTGATTTCTGTTGGCTCTGAAATTATCCTTAAGAATCGTGCCAGAAGAATGCATCCATATATTATTCATTAAACATACTGAATTGCATTCTCCTTTTGTTTGCTTATGTTACTTCATTATTGAAGCTCGATTTACTTCATGGATTTATAATGTTTGCGTCGATCATGGCCGGGATTCTCTCTTTTGTGCATTGTAGCACAAAGCAAAAAATTCAAGGTGGTAAATGTTGAGATGCCGGACAAAAAGACTGTCAGATGATGTAAAAGATGTGGCGGTTCGTCGTAAACCTGAATGGAGGTGAAGTGCCCTCATCTCTCACGAGTTTATCGGCTTCTCCATGAGGCGAATCTACAAATGAGGACTTAAACGCGCCACACGTATTGATTTGCAGAATGCCTGATTTGATTCATTTACTGTGCAGTGGGTTATTTTTAGTCGATAATCGTGTAAGAAAAGACAGTGAAAGGTGTTTGTCTCAATGTCTTTCCTCTTTCGTCGGGGTCACTCTGACTGGCTCCATGTAAATTTGCTGTTTTTAACATTTGTCAGGATGGTTTGATCTGTACTTAGCCGGCGATGTGATCTGATCAATGGAGCGCCGCTGTGTAATCGTGATTGACAGTCAGCAGTGAGGACGCCAGCGGACTCCCATTCATTATGATACATCAGCAACAGCACACTCACACACACACAGACACACACACACGCATCCAAAACAAAATCACATTCTGTTGACAGTTAGCTCTGTTTTAATAGGTTTCACTCTGTAAGGATGGATGATAACAACACCAAACAAAGTGTTTAGTTATATCATGATAGAAGATCATTGCTTTTGCTCCGAGCAGAATTGGTTTGGAGGAGAAATGCATGATTTCTCTGTTTGTAGAGTTCAGGTTAGATTGTTGTATAGTTACAAAAATCTCAAAATATTTTCTTACATTTTTGATGGAATTTGATATTTTAATATTTATGCATTTGCCCTGCAATGGATTATGAGAGATTTATTTATTTAGTCTTCATTTCAGTCATTTAAGTTGTAGTTTGATGTCAGAAGTTAAATGCAAGAAACATCTAGATAATAAAGCTTTTGCGCCATTTTTTCTGAATGATAGTTAATTATTTTAATTTATGTGCACCAGTATAACTTTACATTTTAAAGCAATAAATATGCCACAAGACTTCTATAAACATTAAGCGTCATCACCAGTAAATTGTTGAATTAAAGTCATAATTGATTCATTCAAACAGTTTGAACTGAACTGAAATTAAGATTTTTCAAAAGTAAAATGCATTAAAAATCCAGTTTACCGTTTTATTGAATGAACAATACGGCATTCTCAAAAAGTATTCATGAAAAATGAATTAAACAGCATTGCAAATGAATTGTTTAGTCAGACTTTGAATGAGTTCATTAAAACCTTCTCTGTTGTTTTATTTTTTATTTTTTACAGTTTTTTACTGAATGAACACCAAGGATTATAAATTGTTGAATCAGAGTTTGAATCAGTTCACTGAATTGAACAGTTTGAACTGAATCAAACAATTCAGCTCTAATGTTATTTAAATCAGACAAACAATTAACTATAATTAAATCACTGCAGCTGTTAACCCACTCAGCCATAGCTCAGGTAGATTTCAGAGAATCCCTGCAAACAGGCTTCTCTATATTTTGTTAAACCCACTATAGAGCTGAGGAAAGAGCAAAAGCTCTTTTTGTGTTTCACGTACAAGTTAATGCAGCGCCAGCGTTTCAAACAAACAAATAGAATTATTAGAACAGAACATAAGCGACGCTTTCGTCCTTTCTTTTTTCTGCCATTTCAAACAGTGAATCGGAGCTTTTGTTTTCACCGTCCCTGGTCACTTAAGCTGTCTGGATACATAAAGCGAAGTGGCAGTGCACTGCCTTCTGGGGATTGGTTGCGAACAGTCAATCCCCTGGTGGGAAAAACCAGTTTTAGCAGCAGAACTGTTAATCTAGGCAGCGCGCAGATTCTCCTGCGTTCCCACATTTGCTTGAGTAATTATCATACCCCCAGTGGCAAGGAGAGAGACATCGCCTTAAATCACTGATGTCTTCATTACTCTGTTTACATTTTAATTAGACACACTAAACTTTTTGATTTTTAATGGGCTTTGCAGAACAAGACACGTTCTCTTCTTTAGTTGAAGGAGACGTGCTGAGAGCGAACCTTGCACCTCACCATGAAAGACAATCGGCACTTTTCTGAATATTTAACATGCAACAATAATTATTTCTGCTTCGACCTTTGATGCGAGACTGTCTGGTTTTGAAGCGCAGCCTACTTTTGATGCATGGCAAGTATTGTGAGTTGCAGGTAGCTTCGACGTCTTGTTTTGGTCTGAATTGGTGGCTGGTTGGTGGTTTTGGTGATAAGCTTGGCCGTTTTAAAGAAAGCTACTTTATTTACTTGGTATTCAAAGTCCTTAGATGCATTTTTGTTGCTGCGATCACTATAAGTGTGAATTTGAATAAATGTTAATCACAAAGTCATGGAAAATCTGATGTCACCCGGACTTAGAAAAGCAGTGGCACACAAGAATTGTCCACCTTTTTTCCAACCGAGAAATATATCCTTTATCATTGAACAACCTTGAGAAATGAGACAAGCAATTTCAGTCCCACTTCAAGACGTTCTGTTGTGTGTTCAGAGAGCGTTTTTTATGCCTGTTGAAGTGTCTGTAAAATGAAAATGCATAAAGATAAGAAACATTAGAGTAATGAATGTGACTAAGAAAGAAACTGTCATTGAATTGAAGCAAAAAGAAGAGTAGCTTCTCAGTGAGATGCTGTGTATGCAACAAGTTCACTGTTGACTGCATGCTCACACTCCAAGGATTTAGCCAACACACAATGCATTAAGTTTTTTCCGTCTTTTATAAAAATAAAAATAAATTAACGTAATATCCTTGAATTAGTTTGATCTAAAATTTCAGAGGGTTTTAACTGATGTAAAGCACAAAAGCGGTTTGTCCCTATTATTACAGCCGTGACAGGAAAGTCTCCCCGGTTCATTCTCATAGGCATCAATTTCTTTTATTGTAGGCCGCTAAAATCCCTTTCTCTAATTCATTTATTTGATGTTTCATGACATTTAAATTCATGTGAATTACCCTAAGCCGGGGAAAACATGGCGAGAGGAGATCACAGTCATTTGAAGCTCGACTTGGAGAGGCAATTATATCATCTAATGAGAACATAAAATTGTAATTAATGTCTTGAAATTAGCATCTAGGAAAAAAAAAAGAACATGTCCATTGATATGCATGGCAGAAAACATTCAGCGACTTCAATGTGAGAGCCAATATTTTGGCTGTTTCCTGTTTTTTTTTCTTTCTGTGTCTGTGAAGGAAAGAATGAAAAAAATCCTTCAGGAATGATGAATTGAGTTATCACGTTCAGCAGCTAATTGTCTCAAATTGATATTTTGATGTACTACTAAAGATCACATAAAAGCAGTCAGATCTTAATTAGGCTGATGATCATGGGGAGACGTGAGCTATCGTCTATCGTACTAACTTCCCGGCGCTCTATTCGTCCTCGGCGGAGCGCGGCTGGCTGACAGGTTGGCGGGATGCCAAGGATTGATAGGAGGAACCTTGAGTGTAGCGCCGAGGAACTGTGTGGGGCCTGCTGGCAGGAGCGGACGCAGATGGGAAAAGCGCTGTGGAGGTTTAAGGCGTCAGGCCTTAGGAAGGACACTGGTTTGTGCATTGCAGTCATACCAAAGCTTGCTGGCTTTAGGGGTTAAGATTTAGGGTGGGTGGTTGGACAGATTCTTATATGATGCTATCAGTCTTTTTTTTTTTTTATGACCGGGTTATAGGTTTTGCAAGAAATGCAACACAAATTATATGTATTGGAATGCTTGTTGTAGGGTAATCCAGTGTATTACAAATTAAAGTACCTTTATTTATATATATATATATATATGTGTATATGTGTATATATATATATGTATGTATATGTGTGTTAAATATAATGTCTGTTTAAGTATCAAATGTGTATCTAATGCAGGACATTACAGGTAAAGCCATTTGTTTCATGCATTGGTCAAGTTTATGATTTTAGGTTATAGTGCTTCCATAACTTGACTTATTTCAGATAAGTGAAAAAAGATGCACATTTAAGTGTTATTTTTATTATGCTTGATCTATTTGTGTCTGTAGAGTTTAACTGCAATGCATATCTTTAAAGGCTGAGTTTTTTTTTCTTCTCCTGCACTGATTCAGAAATCTACATTTCCGCAGCACTTGCATAAAACAAGCTTTAGTATTATTTTCTATTTTTATCTCTTTTCTGAGAGTTTTTAAGGTATTATTCACCTGATATATATTTAACATGTTATGCCTGTTTTTTTGTTTTTTTTCAGCTGTCGACACTATTGTATGATTTATGGAGTGATAAAAAGAGAAATACAAAGCATTTGAACTCAACAAAATAAATAGAAAACTGTCAAACTTGGCTTTAATCAATGTTTATATATCTGTTCTGGAAATTAATGCAAAACATTCAATTTTCATGTTTAAAATATGCACAGGGGGCATTATTTTATTAAATATTATTTCTTTAGACAACCTATAGTACAAAACAATTATATTAATTTACTTTAAGTCAGCTGGGGAATGTATGTTGACATCTGTTAGTTAAACATTTTACCCTGTTAGTTAATTGACACCTAAAAGTAAAAAAAAAAAAAATATTGATTTGGTTCATTGTGTTAATTTGGTTGCATATAAATTTAATTATAGATAAATTCTTCACGTTGTGTAATTGAAACCCTAAATAATAGGTAGTAATGAATAAAATAAATTGCAATATCTCTATAGGCTGACACATTTCTGCCATTTTATGTAAAGAATATATAGAAATGAATTTGCAATTCTACATATAATAATATAATCTTGGTATCTTTCATGAAAAGGCTAAGATTCTGTTGAATTTGTGTGTAACACTTTAATTTGGGGACCAGTTCTCACTATTAACTAGTTTCTTACTACATTTACATTTATGCCTTTAGCAAGATGCTTTTATCCAAAACAACTTACAGTGCATTCAGGCTATACATTATTATTAATTTTTTTTTTTTTTTTTTACCAGTATGTGTGTTCCCTGAGAATTGAACCCATGACCTTTTGTGCTGCTAACGTAGTGCTCCACCACTGGGCCACAGGAACACTACTAGCATGCTTATTACTACAATATTGACTGCTTATTAGAATTTAAAAAGCACATATTAATGCATAATTCTGCATTACCATATTTTAGATCACTTAAACCACCCCATATCTCATATCTAATCCCACAACTACCTTTGTAAAAAAAACAAAAAAAAAAAACAGCAAATTAGGAGTTTAAGGCAAAAGGCTTAGTTAATAGTGGGAATTAAGTCCCCAAACCTAAGTGTGACTAAGTTGTGTGTTTATAGGTTAGGATCGCTAGCAGCCATTCACAAAACAATTCCCTGCAAACTGATTTAATGAGCTGTTTATTTCTATGGCATAATCTCGAATCGCTTAAACGGACTGGACAGATGCCTGGAGAATGCCATCATGTCCGAGATCTCCATTAGGAGTGGGTTTGAGGTAGTCAAGCCACCAGAATGTGTGGCCGGTCATCTTCAGCCGGGCTGCTGAGGTGGCAGGCTGGCTGTGCTAATGATGGGTGCTAATGTAATTAGCTCATCCCAGCAGTGTGCAGAGCTGCGCTTTTCAGCTGTCGCGCTCACCAGCTCACCGCTGACCCCTACTCACCCTAGCCTTTCACGGCCTACATCTCTCTCATAGGCATTACTCTGCATTTAGTGCCCTGAAGGGCTGACAGCCTCGCCATTTGTTGATTTTTGGCTCCAAAACCTGTGTGCATTTTCTTGTTAAAGTCAATGAGAGATCTAAATTGACCTATTTACTTTCTTAGTGGACATGCCTGCATGATTTATTGGCTCACATTTTTCTAAATAATATTGTTATATTTTATCAGTTATATATTGGTGCTTCTGAAATTTTTGGCAGCCGTCCCAAAATGTGCATGTTTTCAATCCTTCTTTTACAAATAACTGATACTATTCTGGTACATATCAAGCCCTTTTTGCAATCCAGCAAATTTACAATGAATAGAAATCAAATTCTAGTAACATCAAGTGAATGTCCTGTTTTCTTCTATTTTATCAGTTCTCAGTTGGTGCTTTTGAAATTACTTTTTATCAGCTGACGTCACACATCTTTGATACTTTTTCAACCCCTCTTTTCAAACTGCCTGATACTCATTTTTTGCTAATAATATTTTAATATTTTATATTTTTCTTTCACTTAAAAACATGTGAATCCACAAAATAACATTGATAGTCAGACTATTTATTTGCTATGAGTGTTTTGTATAATTTGCCAAGAATTCTTTTGGTTTGGTTCCATCAACATTAAACAGTTAGTTCACCAAAAAATTAAAATTAGGCTGCTTTTTACTCACCCCCGAGGCATCCTAGGTGTATATGACTTGCTTATTACAGACGAATCAAGTATATGGAGTTTTTTTTTTTTAAAACATGAGAGACAAAAAAAATAAATAATAATAATATGGAAGGGCACTTTTTATTTCACTTCCTTTGGACTGAAGCAATGCAACACCCGCTTACTGCAATGATGGAGCTTGAAAGATCAAAGACAATTTTTTATATAACTCCGACTGGATTCATCTGAAAGATGAAAGTCATATAGACCTAGTATGCCTTGGGGGTGAGTAAAACGCAGCTTAATTTTCAACTGATCCTTTAACGAGAGATGAAAACCAAAAGGTAAAAAACTGTATGAAGTATGAACTGGGTAGTACTTGCTTTAAATTTGAAATTGGTAAATGTAATTATTTATAAATTTAGCAAGTAGCATTGTTGATCCATAAGCAGCTAAACAAAATGTTTAAATATATACTGTGAAAAGGTATTGCAAAACCTCTGTTCACATTTCAGACATTTTATCCTGTCAATTTTTTCAACAACTCTTATCTAAATACTTGACTACCATTTATTGCGATCCAATCCATTTGACAAAATCAGACTCATCGCTTCATTGTCTAATTAAATATCCTGTTTTCACTCTGAAATATGTGGGATTATAAAAGCTAAATGGATTGAGCACAGCATTTGATTTTGAGTTTTAAGGAAAAGCCACTCGTTGTATCCCACGTATATCACTTATGCTGTAGTTCCTTTTATATTCTTTTATACTGTATAGCCTTAACTTTTTAAACATGAAATATATATATATATATATTTAATCATCAAAGCATCAATACTTTAGGAAAATGGAGGCATGGCATAATTCGAACTGAAAATGTAAATGTATAACTTGAATGCTATCAATAAAAGCCTTTGCCAAATGTGTAAATGTAAGCATGTGTAATTGAATATATATATTGCTATCATTCTCACCTTTCCCAAAGGATTGATGTTTATCGATTATTTCAATCATTTTGTGATATTACGTATACATTAACTGCAAAATAACGGCACATCTGCTGAAACGCCCATAATTTATTAACCCTGCAAATTAGCATAAAAGGACATCACTGAACCTGCTGGTGGCATGGATTGTGTGAAATGCCCTTCATTCATGCCCTTCAACATACATAATTATGGACTAGATGTAAATTTCATGAATTTAATTGTAGAAATTGTATTGTATGCTAATGCATATGTTAATACTGAGGTAAGACACAAACGTTAAGCTGTCCACCGCTTACACATCCAAGTTTTTAAGTGAGCACTCTTAACATGAGCTTGAAGACCAAATCAAGCATGTTATAAGCAGAACAAGATCAAACTGTAGTTGTTTTTAATTGTATTTTCAGTGGTGTAATTGCTACTAAACAAAAGACTTCCCTTTTGTGCTTTAGTTGATTAATATGTGGAACGTTTAGTGTTTAGAGGCCTAGTAGGAGTGGATTATAATGATCATTCCCTTGGGCTTAGACTCGGTTTTATTTTATAGGATGTCTGAACAACCCCCCCCCCCCATCTTCTGCACCCCACCCTTCCTTTTTCACCCCGTTCAGCAGGCGTTAAGGATGACCCTGTTTCCTCACTCCTAAGTAGAACCAATTTGGTTTGGAATGAGCCTGAAGGTTTCTCTTAATGAGATTCCCATATGAAGCGCCACATTTCCACAGAGAGTTTTGCAGATCATCTCTATGGCATTTGTTTGTGAAAAGCTGACGTTCACGGCTTCCACTGTGAGTTTTTTTTTTTGAGACATTCATCTTAAGTTTGGTTCTCTGTTTTACTGATTTGTCTTGTTATATGCTCTTTGTCTACTTATTAGAAATTTGATTTCTGCTACGGATTGACTGATCTACATATTTTGATTGTTCTACACGTATTATTTTGATCGATGACCAAAATGATGTCCAATATTGTAAATCTATGTTGTTTTTTCCCCCATTGTTTTTAAAATTATTCGCATGAAACTTCCCGCGTCGATAATGCTTTAGGACATAAAGAAGTCAAATTAGACATGGGGAATTTTATGTGCCATAGAAAATATTGTTGTTAACATTCCAGTACTATTGTATATTATGTATATATTTAGCTTTTTCCTTAAATACATTTGGTGACATTGTGCTAATCTGTTGTTTTAAGAGTTTATAGTGAATTTTAAGATCTGAGAATTATACATTAATTACATTTAACGTAAAATTGTTCATCAACATTTAAACGATAAGATTGGTAAAAGTTAAATATTATATAACTCAGCACACATATATATATGTATATGTATATATATGTATATATATGTATGTTTGTATGTGTATATATATATATATATATGTGTGTATATTTGTCAGTATATACATTTATATATTTATATATAATATACACACTCTTAAAAATGTAAACAAAACCTTTTTATTTTGGATGCTATTAACACTTTTATTTTTTATTTAAATTTTTTGCGTACATTATCTGCCAGATCTAACTGATCTTGTTAATTTGAGATGCTGAAATGTGAGAAATTAACTTTTTAATCTCTGCAAAGCCATTTAAGTCATAATCACTGCATTAGAAAAATATGTATTAATTATTCAGATATTTTATGATATTTTAAGATGCCAAATCTAGGTGAGCTGTTCCCTTTAAGTGACGGGTTGCTATGTAAAGCATGTTTAGGATCTGGCCTATTTGACGATCCCTTTAAATGTCCACATGGAATTGTGTTAATTTAAAAGAGAAAGAGCTCATATAGAGTTCAGCATCATCCTTGAGCTTTATGAGGGCTGGCACCTCTTTTGTGTTCATTATCGTGAAATCACCTCAGGGAAGAATGTTGACTTTTCACCGTCCAGAATAGCTGCTAATGTGCTGTGTAACACTCTCGTGTGCGACCATAGACAGCGGTGCTGCTCTTCACTGAGGAAATAGCAGTGGTTCGAGCGCTGGTCACTAGGCTTGTACAAGCACTCGAGTACTCAGAAATGGAAGTAATGGTCGATTATGAAATTGAGTAGAAGTAGTAATAATAGTGAAATGTTTTTCTTAAAACATCTTTCACAAATTGAGGTCTAGTGAAAATTATGCATAAAGTGTATGTTTTTAGTATTTGTCTTAATTTTGGGTTGTCTTTACTGGCTGCTTGTAAAAACAAACATAAAGCACGAGCTGAGTAGTCTGATTCATGAACAAATGACTCTTATGAACCAAAAAGCTTTCTGTTGCAATGCTTTTGTCAATTAAATAAGAACAATTAAAACATTTGTTTTGCTTTGTAGTTAAAACCAGCTGTATATTCAAAACCAGATTTTGAATGAAACGCAGGGTCTTGGACTTGCTTTTAAAAGTTATTTTTGACTTTAAATGTTTTTAAAGTTTTTAATATCTTCATGCCTTATAGCCACATTTATTGGATCAGAGCTGGGTGATGATAGTTACATTTTGAGATGATATAAATGCAGTTGAGATTCTAGTATCTATTACAAGTATATTTTATGAATGCAAATAAAGTTGAAAGTAACCTGTATAAAAAGAGCTGGTAAATTTATTTTGCAATGAAATAAAAATAAGATTTGCTGTAATTTCATTGATTTGTCTTATCGATTTTCAGTGAATAGCATTCCACAAACAGTGCACTAGATTCACCCTGATTAATGTTAATGTTGATCTACTTGAACAAAAACTTGTGATAAACTCCCTATTATCATTTGTTAATTTGTTAAAAATGTGTTTCATGCATGCATTAATGTTAACTTTAGATACAAGCAAAAGTAGAGTATAAGTACTTTAGAGTAAAATAATATTGCACAGGTCACACAGTAACCATTTTATAATTTGAATTCAAAAGACTCGCTGGAATTGTTCTTTCCATCTGTATTTTCTATACCTGCTGTATAATAATACCAAAACATAATCTATTGAAATACTTTTGTATTACCATTTATAAATGGAGGAAACCACATTTATAGGTGTTTAGGAAGTTTATTTTTCTGTAAAATTGATACATTGCAGTCAGAAATGTGTCTTTCTGTATTTGCGATGATTAATCATTAATCAATTAATTGAATGTTCAATTAAATGAAAATCTATAATGAAATTTTCATATCTCAGAGTACAGTTTGTGTCATGGTTTAATGTAAACTGATATATATATATATATATATATATATATATATATATATATATATATATATATATATATATATATATATATATATATATATATATATGTATGTGTGTGTGTGTGTATATGTGTATATATAAAAACACAAACTGTACTCCTGTTGATTTATGTCGAATATTCGAATTTTCATCTGTCCCTTGTGGTCACATCCACTAAAGTACAAGCTCTATTTAGCTTTGAGCTTAAGAGAAGAAGCATTACATCTTTTTTTATTTGTTAACGATGCAATATTTATTTCTTTGTATAAGTTACATTTCACAGCAATATCTAGAGAACTGCTTCGAGTTCTATTTAGCATTTGTTCAAGTGTATTTTTTTTGTTTTTTACCGTTTTGTTCCAGTCTGTCTGGCTCGTACAGGCATTGTTTTTTTTTATTTTTTTTTATTTTTTATTTTTCATACCCTGACGAAATTTCTTCCACATTTTAATGCTCCCCAAAGCCTTTCGACTCTTTGTTTCCATTATTCATTCCAAAAAATTCTGCATTTGGCGAAATTTATGTGGAGCCAAGTCAGCGCTTTATGCAAAAACTATGCTTTATGCAACCGTGGGGTTGTGTAGGAGGCCTGAGCATCGCTCACTTTGTGTGTGTGTGTGTGTGTGTGTGTGTTGTGGAGGGAGAGAAACTGAGAACAAATCTGTGTGTGTGCTGGCCTGTCATGCTGTCACCAAGGCCTAATGTCTCTCCCGAGGGGTACCTGGAGGAGAGCCGTACCCACCCAGTCAGCCTTTAGCTGGGCGTGCGGTGACACTGCCTTCCCATGGAGACTAGAGGTGTCACTGTATGTATGTAAACCAGTGACAGATGACTGGAGACATGCAGACTGCAGAGACCAGTCACACACAGAGAGAGAGAGAAAGAGAGAGAGAGAGAGAGAGAGAAACTGCTTTTCCTTTCATCTCTCCTCCACAGCTCAGACAAAGATGAATAAAACAAAACAACAGAGCTTCATATGTTTGTGTACAGCATGACACCCTAATAAAAGAAATTGTGTTTATTTAAAGGGTTTCTTTAGAGCTAAGTGTTGCTAAAGCTAGAGTTGGGAATTGAGAAGCTGTCCATTTTTTGCTTTAAATTGTTGGAAACGAAGGATTTTTTCATGACATTCGATTTCCTTAACACTTCTTGAACATTGGCGTTCTTCCACAGTGTTTTAGCTGAGCTGTGAATGTGATGAGAGAGAGCAAACAAACTAAAGAATACAAAGTTGGTCAATAGAAAATCATTCTATTGCATTATTTTCACTGGTTGCATGCTGTAATATACAGTGCAAGCAGTGTTGTCAATTTGCACATGAATTACTCTCAAACTCTCAGAATGACTCACGATCTGGTTTACATCGTTGCTAAGGACTGTTTTGATAATCATAACCCTATAAGGTATTTTAAGGGAGATTATTTTGTGAATTAAAATAGTTTATCCAAAAATAAAGCGTCTTATCACTTACCTTTTTTTTATTCCTTATCCATATGACTTGAAGAAGGAGATGTAAGGCAGAATGATGTGTCATTCAGTTACTTGTCGGTCATCTATATTGTGTGCCAAGTATATATATTTGCATAAATTAATTGTAATTACATATGGCTTTCAGAAACTGAAGTGATTACCGTTATGTATTTGTTAGAATATGGCTAATTCAAGATTTTAACTAATTGCAAAAGATGAATAGCCATTGTCTACTGATCATCTAATCAGTGAAATAATCAACGATTATTCAATTAATCGTTCGAATAACCGATTATCAAAAAAATCCTTTCTAAAGGTTCAATAAACTTTATTTCCAATAAATAAATTAATAAAAAAACTCCCAAATAGCAAATATTTGCAACATCAACAGTAAATTATTGTACAAGATTAAACAATGATTGCAGCACCACAGTGTCAGGTTTAAATAGTATGCAAATAAATAAATAAATAGAGCCAAGATTTTAGTTGTCCTTTTTGGGGGCATTGCTGTCATTAATGGAATCATTAAAAGCAACTGGAATCGTTAAATTCCTTACGCTTCCCATCCCTGTTCCCGCTGATGAAGGTTTAGGTAGTGCACCCGTCAGGAAAGGGCACGGCCGGTAATTGCAAACGAATGAGGATTTGCCGAGCAGGAGCCTTGGGCAGCTTTACTAGGTCAGAGGTCACGCAGGTCAGTGTTACACACCGCAGCCTCGCTGCAACCCCGTCTCTATGGAAATCCAACCTGCAACATCATGCTATGGCGCATTCCAGCCGTAATCTTGAGTTCGAGTCTTTAACCTGAGCATTTAGGAAAGCCGGGAATGCACTCAGATGTCGTAATTTCATGCCTTTCACAGATGGAGAAAGAGACTCTTGAGACGATAGTATTGTACTCGTGCAAAGAGGTGTCTGAAAGAGCCAGCTGTGTTGTGATATTACACTACTCTTATCATTTTAAATGCTTCAATTTCCTATTTTAACAGTCATTAAGGAAACTCACAGTCAGATTTGCTCGTGATGGGCACGAAACGGAGAAAAGAGGCTGTGCTGTCAACCAGCTCTCGACTGCAGCTACCACTCAACCGCTGATTAAAGATGCCGCTTGGAAAGAAACCGGGAGTTTTCCTTCACGTTTAACATTTGTTTTGTAGTAGCTTATTGACCTGTAGCATTTTGTTACTTTAACAACTCGCAGCCAAAGACGGTGTAGCCATATTTTAGATCAGCGCCCACATGCTGGAAGTAGTTTTGAGATAAATCGTTCGTCTTTCACAGAGTTGTTTATAAAGCATTTTCACGTCTCCTCACCAAACGGCACTTTCTCAGGCTGGGGTGTCTGAAGCTGGCACAGCAACAACAGATTAATAACAAGCGGGCTGTTTTACTGCAGAGAGTTGCTGTGGAAAAGAAAATGTTGAACGCTGTTCAAGGACAAGTTTTGAACTCATCTTGCAATATTGAAAAATCCAGTAAACACAATGAAGAAAAAAGTCATACAATTCTAGATGAAGAGGCCATGTTATATTAGCGTGTGTGTGTGTGTATAAATATATAAATGTGTGTGTGTGTGTGTTATTGGTCTAATGCATTGTTTATAAATGATTATAAACACTTTTAAATTTTTACAGATTAACTCGACAAAGTAAAATACAGCCAAAAATAAGTGTAATAAGGTATATAATAAAATGATAAACAACAGATTAGCAGGCATTATACAAAAGGGGAAAAAAAAAGTCAGTGCTATAAATTTATTCCAGTGTTTTCCCTTTTTTAACTTTTTTCCATTTTTATTGAAATTATAAACTATTAACATTATATAATTTTAAATTTTAAACCTTTTTGTTTGTATTTTCTTATACATTTCTACTTTACTCATTTTGCTTAAGTAATTTGAATGTTTTTTCAGTATAATAATTCTGTATTCAAGGGTGTCATTCTCCTGGAAAAATACAGAAATCTGGCTTTTCCGACCTGAAAATGATGTTCTCGTAAATCATGCAAAAAAAAAAAAAGTTTGGGGGTTGGGGGGTGGGTTCGGGTATTGGTAAACATAATGACCACTCACCGCTGTCAACGTTTTTTGTGCCTCTGATTCATGTCGTCATGTCACTCCGCAAGTAGTCCAATAATTTGTCAGGATTGTAGTTCAAAGTGTACGCGCACCGTTCTGAATGCGCGCTCACCCAACCATCTAATCACGTGAACAGCTTCAGTTGACTGACGAAGACCGTGAACACGGGTGATTCATGTAAGCAAATCCAATATATTGTCTTTCATTTTTATATGCAGATCTAGTAAAATTTAACCAATCTATTGATCACTTTTGTCATGCTTCCATAACATTAATGTTAAATGATTCTGGGCTAATTTAGCAAAGTAACGCCATGTTGGTTATTGCTTACTTCTAGTTTAGCAGCTTCTACAAGGCTCGAAATTGGCAACATTTTTGTCGCATATGCTCCTGAAATTTAATCTGTGCGACCTAAAAATATATTTGGGAGTAACGTTATAGGCTATGGGCGGAGCATATGAGCATATCTGTCCACTAATGACATGTCCGATTTGCGAACTAATGACTCATTTGAACCGATTCACTTTAATGAATGCTAAAATCTGATCTGGGTTGAGTTTCCCGATAACGATGTATCTTCGCTCTGAAGAGCGCTCTCTATGTGCAAAATTACAAACGCTCACCGCAATTCCACGCGCTTTTCCCAAAAACTTTACTTGACATGAACGCATTCTACGCAGACCTGCCAACCTGTATGCATTTTGTGTACCGGCTACGCATTTTGACCTCAAAGTACGCTGGTACGATTTGTAACTCTAAACTACGCAAAACTCTAGTGACACCTCTGTCCACGCGCAGTATTCAAAACAAGCAACAGATAAAGGTGAAAAGTTCAACCAATCATAGCGTTTTTTGTTTGTTTTGCATTTAAATAATTTCTGCGTTTTATTTCTCACCTAGTAGCCTATAGTTTATAGTTTCAGTTCAAAGCGGCTCGCGCTCGCCCCGTTAGAAGTTCTGACAGAGAAAGGCTGCGTGTGAGGCTGACAGAGACGTGCTGTTTAATGTGTTTGAGATGTGCTGTTTTCCTTAATGCTTGACTTACATTGCACAGGTATATTCTGTAAATGTAAAAATCCAATAGAAAATTTCCATTTTGCTGTCAGAAGTGCATGAGTTTCAGCTTTAGCGATTCTCAGCTAAACTCCACAGACTTCATTTAGAAAGAGCGCCGCCGCGCGCATGCGCACAGTGCTCAATGAAATAGGAGCGCAATAACTCTGACTAAAGTATACATTTTGATGAAATACTTGTAGCTGGACAATAAATGTGACATGTAGAATTTTAAACCTACAAGTAAGTCTATTTGTATGATAGCACAAGTGTAATGAGTTAATCAAAATAGCCTTTTTACTTAATTAGTCTGTGATTTTTATTATTTTCATTTTTAGTTTAGTAACTTTAACTTATGCTTTAATATTTTTTTTTTAGATTGCAATGTTAAAATGTAATGTGACTTTAACCCTTTTTGCACATAATATATGCCTACATGCTTACATTCACTTTATTTGTTTAATCCAAATACAAAATACCAAGATATATAGGCTACAGTATATCGCAAATCAGCTAAAAAATACAGAGATATTAATTTTTGCACATATTGCCCAGCCCTATACAGAAGTGTACTGGAGGTTGTTTTCTTTTCTTTTTTTTTTTAATAGTAAAAAAAAAACTTAATAGCTAAAATTAACTAAACAGTTACAGTAAACAGTAAAAATTGAAACCGTAAACTCGAACACCCCCCCCCCCCCCAAATCATTGACAGATTTTTTTGGAATTCATCCCTATTTTTGCCCGGTCTTTGAATCATATTTTCCCACATTACTCCTTTTATGATTTTTTTTTTGTTCAATCATTTAATTTAGATGTGTATTTAATTTTTTCTTCCCTTTTTAATTATTTAATGTATAAATTAATTTAAACAAAAAACAAGTACAATATATTTTATTAATTTATTATTATACTATATAAATTATGTCACTGTGTGTGTGGGGGGGGGGGGGGGGGGCTGTTGACCGCATCATGGTAAGTGCACCGTATAGTTTCCTGCTTTTTTGTCCTTTGCCAATCACACCTATGTGTATTAATTGATTAGACATACTTTTTAAATGTTTTAAAATGCTGAAGACACTGAATTTGAGGGGAAAAATAACAGGATTTAGGACAAAAATAAAACTGATTTCATTGGACGCTGTGCTTGCATCATCTGTTTCACACACACACAAAAAGCTTCCTGAAATATCAATCTATAATATCAATATGTCAATCAACATGATCAACAAATAATTAGTGATAAAGGCATATGGCTATTTACATCAAAACTTAATTTCTGGTTTGCTGGAAAAAGCATTACTTTTGCAAACCCTTGCAAGAACCCTTGTAAATTTTACACTGATATATCTGGTACATCCACCATCTCATATTTGTCTTTTTCAGATGAGTTATTTATATAATTGAACGCTCTGTCATTGCTCAAGAGTGAATCTTGTTCATGACATCTCCATGTTCCTGCTCTGAGCTTGTTATATTTTCCAGCATCTAAAGCACCTGCTATTCTTAGTTTCACAGCATGCAAAAAAGAAAAGAAAAGAAAAAAGCTATTCACATTTGCGCAGTGACTGACCTCAGGTTGTGTATATTGAAGAGTGGGATTTGTTCTTTAATAGAATTGTATCTAATTAATTAGCTTTTAATTGGAAGAATACAGAACATGCAAATACAGCACATTCAGATGCAATCGTTACTTAACTGCATAAATAATTGTACATTCATTTGTGTTTAATGAAAGGTGGTGACTCTTAAAGGATTGTTGTCATTTAACCAGTGACTGGTGATCAGAGCAGCTCTTTCGCTTTACTATGCCAAACTCTCACTCGCGTCAAGGACTCCTTATACTCCGAGAATTGAGTGAATGTTGCACACTGGAGTTTACACTTGTAAGTATTGATTGCACTGAGAATAGCATGCCACAAAGCAAGTTGAGGGAAAATGCAAGAGGTTGCAAAAGGAATGCTCCATTTTACAGCTAACAATTACGTTTATAAGCAAATATTGGACAATGTACAACAACAATTATATGAGAAACATTTTTTGGCAAACAAAGTGCTGCACAGAGTTTTATTGTTAAAAAAAAAAAAAAAAAAAAAAAAAAAAAAATTGGCCCTAAAAATTTCTACCATACAATAGTGATATCCATTTGTCATAATTTCAAGTTAAACAAAACTTTTTAACTTTGCGGGTTGCAGTGGAGACCTTTGAGCTTCTTTTCATGTCTTTCAATAGTTTCATAGTTATCAAATGAAATGGTGAAGTAACTTTCACATAAGTTTATGTCTTCAACGTATATAGTGAGAATTTAGTGCCCCCCCCCTCCCCCTTTTTTCAGTGCAGTTAGAACAGCATTTGGGAATATTGATGGTCTATCAAGTCATTTTAAATTGGAAATCTTCTTCTCCAAGTGCTTATTCTTCAACATATCTTAGTCAGTTATCACTTATGTCATTCAAATATCTGATACTGGCTCATGTTTTTAATTTACTGCCATTAAAATGGCCAGTCATTTGCCTGTTAATCTGTATGGCTGTGGTAACGGGTTATTTGGATGGAAAGAACAACTGTAACAAGGGTTTCTATTTGCAATCCTTTGCAGACTTGTAAAGGAAAACTGTGGTTGATCAGAGGCTTGCTGGAAATGTCAATTCAATATTCCGCCACTTAGATCCTCAGTATTCCTGTCAAACGGCTTTTACAGCTGGCAGCCATCTGAGTGCAGCACCAAATGCACACTGACGCTGCCTTTATAGCTCTTAAATAGAGTTAAAAGGGGTGTGCAAATGAAAGCTATTAATATTTATTAACACTCTGATGCGTAAGGTTAAAAGCAGCCTCTCAATGTGTTGCATTCGGCCGTTTGATTAATCGCGGTGTTGGTCTTCACGTCCACAACATTGAAGGTTACAGGCATCGATTCTTGTCCTGTCACATTGCCCCGTGGAACTGATAAGTCAGGGAACTTTCATGGATGTTGCACAGAATCCTGTTTCCCCGTTTGATGCACATTCAGCATCTTTTGAGAATTTTATATTTTAGTGCTGACTACCAGTTGATGTGGAATCAGTCGCTGTAAGTGTGAATAGAGCATTAAACCTGTTTTACGTGATTGCTTTCTACTTAGTGTTTTAGCTGTGTGCGGAGGTAAACAAACTATTAAGTGCGTTATGCATTGCTTGTGACCTAAAAAGCCTGTGTAAATGCACCTCATGCATTTCATTCCTATGCCACTTTTGTTTTGGCTTCACATAATGACTTCTTTAAACAAATAAAATGAAAACAATTAATTACGAAAACTGATGAATTCAACAAATGATAAATTTCAGAATTAGTATGAAAAAAAAATTATACGATTACGAGATTAAAGTCGTAATATTTCGAGAATAAAGTCAAAATGTTTAGAGAATAAATTTGTAATAGGCCTACTACGAGAAAAAAGTCGAAATGTTTAGAGAATAAAGTCGAAATGTTTAGAGAATAAAGTCGAAATGTTTAGAGAATAAAGTCGAAATGTTTAGAGAATAAAGTCGAAATGTTTGGAGAATAAAGTCGAAATGTTTGGAGAATAAAGTCGAAATGTTTGGAGAATAAAGTCGAAATGTTTGGAGAATAAAGTCGAAATGTTTGGAGAATAAAGTCGAAATGTTTGGAGAATAAAGTCGAAATGTTTGGAGAATAAAGTCGAAATGTTTGGAGAATAAAGTCGAAATGTTTGGAGAATAAAGTCGAAATGTTTGGAGAATAAAGTCGAAATGTTTGGAGAATAAAGTCGAAATGTTTGGAGAATAAAGTCGAAATGTTTGGAGAATAAAGTCGAAATGTTTAGAGAATAAAGTCGAAATATTACAGGAATAAAGTCGAAATGTTTGGAGAATAAAGTCGAAATGTTTGGAGAATAAAGTCGAAATGTTTGGAGAATAAAGTCGAAATGTTTGGAGAATAAAGTCGAAATGTTTGGAGAATAAAGTCGAAATGTTTGGAGAATAAAGTCGAAATGTTTGGAGAATAAAGTCGAAATGTTTAGAGAATAAAGTCGAAATGTTTAGAGAATAAAGTCGAAATATTACAGGAATAAGGTCGAAATGTTTTGAGAATAAAGTTGAAATATTACGAGAATAAGTTTTCACACAGCCTATTTGGAATTTACACAAAGAAGCAGTTTAATTTAATGAATTGTTTCACATAAATACAGCGATCTGATCATGAAAGAGCTTGAAAAACACATTATTGTAAGACACATAATTTATGTTTCGCTATAAAGCTGATTTTGAAAGCTGAGACATTAAAAGTAGGTCTATCAGAAGCACGAATCTTATTGCTATTGGGTGGCTGGCGCACTACAAATAACGAATGCAATGGAAGATATGAAATTTTATTTCCAAACGTACTGTCCCCGCGAGTATGACACATGGTATGATTTCTGCTAATAATCCCACATATATTTGTAGTGTATTTAAAAAAAAAAGTTAGGGTAAATAAGACATCTACAGTGCCCCCCAAAGGAATGTCGATTGGGTGTGTGAGCTGATGTTAAGATAAAAAGTTCAGTTCCTGTTCAGTCTTTAAAGTCTTTAAAACGGACTCTTCCTCATCCCAGTAAAATGATGAGGCCGCTCGGACGCAACAATATTCAAATCAATTCGGGTGGCCTGCAACTTCTCCCGGTGCACTCAATCCGGGAAATGTACATGCGCAATAAAGGCCTACTTTCAAAATAATATAACTTTAATTTCTACTATTTAAATCCTCGAAATTTTTCAAATTTATTCTCGTAGTATTCCTTATAGTAATCCTTATTATTTTCTTTATCAGTATTGGTATGGTCTTCTCTAGTGAAAAGTGTCTAGTAAAACACCAATGTCTGGGTGAATAGAGCACTAGATTTGATGATTAGCTTACTGTCTTGCTTGCTTCTTAGCGTTTCATTTGCTTTGCAGAAAAGTAAGCAAACTTTTGAGCATGTTGCATAGTTTCCAGTGAGCTAAAAAGCCAGTATAAATGCACTCTTTTATGCATATGTGCTATGTTCTTTCACAGTGAAAAGACTCCCTTTAAGTTTATTAGTGCACAAGTTGCATCCCTTGAAACAAAAACATCAGTAGATAAGTGTTGTGTTACGCATATAAATGAACCGTTTCAGAAATGACATCAGCTTGTGATTTGCTTGTATTATATAAAACTTATTTGCTTACATTATTTACAACTTCTGAGTGTGTTGCATAGTTTCTGGTGAGCTTAAAAGTCAGTGTAAATGCACTTTTTCATGCATATATGCTTCTTTTGATGATGATACCTTTTAGATTTTTTACACATGAAAAAAATAAACAAACAAACAAAAAATATTAGTGGAACAAATGATTTCTTGATTATTATTTATGATAATTCATTTTTAACACATTTATTTCTAAAGCAATTTTTTTCTATTTTAATGTAACAAATTTAGTGATGTTTAAGCTTAAAACAAGCTAATTCTGTAAGAATTTGAAATATATTCTTCTATATTTATTTTTGTTAAACAAGTTTCAAATTTAATTTATTTGTTGCTTTATATTAACAATTCGTACAATGGTTAACAATTCTTGTTTATTAAGGTCTAGTCATTTTGAATTATCATCCGATCGCTAAGGCTAGTTGCTTGTGTCATGACAACATATCTAAAAACCTGAAGGTATTAAAACACGACACACAGGCGTTTTTAGAAACCCTGACTGTGATACACTGGAAAAATTCATGTGATCTTTTCCGACCCGAACCAGAGCCGTTGGGGCTCCCTCCCGCTGTTTATCTGAGTGTTTGTCGGTCGTCGACCCTTCCCATCCCATCTTCTCTTCCTCTTTCTTTCTTCTTTCTTTTTTTTTTTTTGCTCAGCTGAGCATTTGTCTTCACAATTGCATTAGCTCTGAGTTATACCTTTTGTCTCTCGTCAAATAAATACGTGGATGACAGGAGAACCCTGGCTGTGAGATATCGCTCTCACAGAGTGAGACAGATCTGTCTGTGTCAGGGCCCCGGCAGAGCGCCGAGGCTGCCGGGAACACAGCGCGCGGTGGGAAACTCTACACTCATGGAGATGGGGAGATTTGGTTTTGTTTAACCTGCCAAAAAGTGTACCGAGTGCATCTCCTCTCACTTTGTTCTGTCAGAACTGCAGTCTAGTCCTAGACCTCGCAGGACAAATCAACACACAGAATCAATGTGATATGTGGGCAGAAAAATCCTAACTGTTCGCAAGCGTAGCAGACTTCCTTGTCAAAATGTGTAACTCTGATATTCCTATAAATACACCAGCTAGCAGTCGAAAGTTTGGACAATCTGGACTAAAGTTATGTTTCTAGTTATAACGCAACTGTTTGATCTTTTGGCTTTTGTGTGAAATTTTGGTGAACATGATCGTCTAGTGCATGTTTCCAGGATGCATGATGTTTGTTGATAAATAACAAAGAAATATTTAATTTGTGTCATGTTTAGCTCACTAGATCATTCCCAGACTTCCATATGTGTTATTAAAGTTTTTTGATCGTTTTAATATTATTTTTAAATAGTGTAGTGTAGGAATACTAGAATAACAGTATTTTGACACAGAAGTGTGCTATATGATTATATATAACAGACATGGCCTAAACTGGTATACATGGTTATATACGGTGTAAAATTGAGTTGAATTTTAGACCTGCCCTACAGTATTGCACCATTTGAATTAGGGCTACATGATTATGACAAAAATCATAATTGTTGATTACTCCCTTGAAATTTTAGATGCGATTATTAATTACGATTATCACAGTTTACATTAGATGCAACTGCATGCCGTAATTTTATAAAAAAAAAATAAACAACCTGAAAACAGTCTAACTGAAAAATCCTTAAGATAACATCTTAAGTTTGCAGAGTAACATTAGAGGACTTTGAACGATTATTTGCTGCTTTGGATGATTAATTTTGCCATCCATAATTGTAATTTCAATTAGAAATTTGATTAATTGTGCAGCCCTAATTTGTATGTATATTCACATTTGATTGGAATTGCATGTTATGATGCTGGCATTACAACCATTAACAACAGATTGTATCAAAGCAATGTGGCAATTAAAGTAGAGATGCGAATAAGCACAAATGTGACCCTGGATCACAGAACCAGTCTTAAGTATCTTTTTTTTTTTTCAAATAAATAAGCTTTCTATTGATGTATGGTTTAATAGTATCAGACAATATTTGGCACAGATAAAACTATTAGAAAATTTGGAATCTGATGGTGCAAAAAAAAATCAAAATATTGAGAAAGTCACCTTTAAATTTGTCCAAAAGAATCCTTGGCAATGCATATTACTAATCAAAAATTAAGTTTTGATATATTTACAGCAGGAAATTTACCAAATATCTTCATGGAACATGATCTTTACTTTATATCCTAATCATTTTTGGCATAAAAAAAAAATCTATAATTTTGACCCATACAGTGTTTTTTTTTGGCTATTGCTACAAATACATGTATACCCCAGTGACTTAAGACTGGTTTTGTGTTCCAGGGTCACAAGTGAGCACAACAGCACACAGAAAGTCATATGCATACTGTCGTAGTAAAAAATAAAATACATTTATAATATACCATTTAGGTATGCAACATTGCACGACCAATTCAACACGATTGCATTGTGATTTTATTCAATAGTAGTTCAATAAACAATAAGTTAAAATTAATTAACTTGCATTTCAGACACAATATTCACAATATTTCGCTGACGAATATAGTTCCAATCAAAGCCACAGCAGAACAGTTTTGTGTCTCTGAGCAACACAGCGGTGCACCGTTACTGAACGAATCCACGTTTTTGAATGAATCAAGAGAGTCAATGATTCAGTAAACAGTTCATAAAGACAGTAGTCACTTTCCTCATATCTGAACGAATCAGCCGTTTGAACGAATCTGTTGAAGGACTAATTGACTCATTCATTCGAACAGTTATAATCGCCATATAATATAATAAGGGGTGCACATAATTTTTTCAGCCTGGTTCTCATAAGAGAACTTGGAGATTTGGTTTGGTCCTCACAATGCATATAGCGTGACCCATTAAATATAACTATAAAAAATGCATTAATAATAGTTATAATATTATTGCACTTTATTTATTTAGTTTTTTAAAAAATAAAATAATAGTAAATAAACTAAATAATAGTGTGTGATAATATAATAAAAAATAAAAAGCAGTCCTAGTATTAAATACAAGTACATTTAGTTTATAGTAAACTTAAAAATAAAATGCTAATATTTACTACTATCTTTGTTTGCCTCTTTAAGAAGAATCGCTTTATGTATTCCCCAATTTTAAGTCGCTTTGGATAAAATAAATCAAAGCGTTTTCATCATATTCAAACTTAAAATCAGCAGGCTTTTATTTTGGCAGGTTGCCGGCAAGTAAGTATCTGCGCTTCCGGATTTAGCACTGCTGCGGATTAAAAAACCCACTTATGTGCACCCCTGAGTATAGTATAATGTATAGTAATTTAGTATTTTTGTAAATTTGTTTCATTCGATATATTCATTTATTAATATATAATGTAAAAAATTATATTGTAGATTTTAAAATATTCTTTATATACATACATATACATGCATACATACTAGGGTTGGGCCGATAGACGATGCCATCATCCATCACCAGCGGCTGACAGACATCACGATGTTGAGCTGGCAATTATGGACAATGACTGCTTTTAATATATAGTGTTAGGCCTCTAGAAGAAACCCTAACTGGAATGCTGCCTTGCAAATGCTCCGATATTAAATCTGGGCCGTATGGCTAATGCATGAGCTGTAATGAGTGCTGTGTTGTGCTTTATATATATATCTGGATGAGTGAGGCACGTCGTAGCGCCAGTGGGCGAAGCAATTTCCCCAGCAGGCTCCTTTCATTTGTAAAAGTTTGCTGTACAGCAAGGCTATACTTCAGTAACTTTGTAACAGAGTATAGCCCTGAGATTTCTATTTCATACTGACCAAAGATTGCTTCGGTTGCCTCATTCAACCTTTTGTGCGGCTGACCTTTCTTAGTGGCTGCAGTCAATAGTGACTGTGAGTGCGGCGGGCCCCGGACACAACTGCAAGCGTCTGGGCTTTGTTTCTCTTCCTCCATGGCTCTTTTCTTAATTAAAGCATTATTGAGATTCTTAATTGCAATAACAGAGACGCCTTTGATTTTTGTGTTTCTTTCTTTTCTTTTCTTTAAAGCCGTTCTCTGTTTCTTTTCTTCCTGGAGTCTCGCTCCGCTCAGTCTGACCTACATGAATTCTTTTTTAAAGATGTCTGCTACTTCAACATCACGTTCGCCTCGATGCCGGAGACCCGCGGGTCACTGTATGGACGTTTTGTAGCAGACATGATCTTATTGTTTTTCTACTGTAAGCAGCAGTACTGTAAAAAGAAGCGGAGTTGTTAGTATATTGTTAAGTCATTGGCCATAGTTATTATTACCAGTAGACTAATTGCTCAGATTTAACTGCACTGAAAACAAACAAACAAACAAAAAAATAAAATCAAGCATTGAAATAATTTGGAAATTACTAGTAAAATTCATAATGACAAAGAAACGGAAAGTAACATTGAAATAAACAACAGTCTTTGGTAGAAAAACCAAAATAGTGTTTTGTCTTGTTCAACTTCGAAACACCATTTTTCACATTGTGGTTAATTGTTGGTATTTTTATTATTAATTATTATTATTATTATTATACAGTTCGGCTACCATTACAATTGGTAGTTTCAGTTGCATAATATTTTACATCCCATTTTAATAGATAATGAATCTTTTTGTTTTCAAGTGTTTTTAAAGTAATTATTGTGTAAAATAAGTTTGCATATGTACTATTATCTTTGTAAGCAATTTATACATTCCCGTTTCAGACTGCACAGCGACGGGATCTAAATCAATTGGAGGGCGTTCCCACTCATGAATAATGTAAAAACAGATTTTGGAGTCACTTAATAGCTTAATGACGTAATTGCAATAGAATAAAAAAATATGAAATGAGATTTATTTGAAATAAACTTTAAATATGTACAGTTTAACTTATTTGCACTATGTGCAAAGGTAAAATGTCTCATTTTCATTTAGTTTAAAATAACTAAAACTAAAACTGAAATAAAAATGAATCTGAACTATGTAGACATATTTCAAATTAAACATAAAAATGACAAAAACAAAAATGACTAAAACTTTAACTAAAATTTATAATGAAAACAGAAAATCTAAACAAAAATTTAATATAAATTTTATAAAAACCATAATAGTATCACATTTATACTAAAATAACACTGGATTAAATATTAATCTTACCCTTTAAGATTAAAAATAATGTGTGGGATTGTTCAGTGACTGTGTATCTCTAAACCTGTAAAAGAATAACATTTCTGTAATTTTGTGTTTAGACACACTTGACTGAATTTGCCTTATTATCTGAGAAACTTTTTTTTTCTTTCTTTAAATTTAAAACCGTATTAATACTGGATTTGTAGACAAATATACAATATGTCTGCAAATTAATTTCTTAAAACTTGTTTTTTTTCTTGAAATCAATCTGTAACACTTTACTGTAAGGTCCCATTATTAAACATTATTGCATTAACAATGAGCAATACATTTGTTACAATAATTATTAATATTTTAACTAGTTTGTTAAATATCTACTTAGGATTTTAATCATATAGTAATATTCAAATTAATTGACATTAATAAATGCTTTAGTATTTTTCATTATTAGTTCTTGGTAACAAATGGATACTTATTGTAAATTGTAAATATTTTGATTTGATATCTTTACTATTCTATTCTAAAACATGAAAAGTAATAGTAGAGAATGAGCAGGTATGTGTATAAATTGTGACTAGTGTATCCTAAATATAATATCAGACTCGTTCATGATTTCTAGATAAACTCAAATTCTAAAACAAGTTTTGGATGCATATCTGCGTGTACAATGCCAGTGTGATTTGAAAGCACCATAGTGTTTTGTATGAAATGCAGGAAGGATTTTAAAAGTGAATTTCATCCAAACTGATGGTCTGTGTCTCGTCCTTCTCAGGCTGTTTTAAGGGCTATCGATCTCGGCTGGCTAAGGGCCGCGTGATGTTTCGGAGCTCCGCTGTGGCGCGGAGGCTATTTGAATTCCATTCAGATATCCAATAGCCACTTGGCTGTACATATTTCATAAGCCCGAGACGCTTTAGCCACCACATACTTCAGTTTTTATTAGTCTCTAAGAGCAAGAAACCAAATGTTAAGCAATCAAACAGAAGGGCTGTGGAGAGGCTTTATAGAAATATACATATTTATGAATGACGGACTGAAATGACAAGGCACATCACAGACAGACCGCGATTCTTTATGGAGCTGATCAGGGTATGATAGCTTTGAAAATCTCATTGGTTGTTTTATTTTGTGTGTGTGTGTTTAAGATCTTAAATTTTTGCACATTTTTATATTGAATATTATTACATAAACACACACGCACACACACACATATACAGTACAGACCAAAAGTTTGGAAACATTACTATTTTTAATGTTTTTGAAAGACGTTTCTTCTGCTCATCAAGCCTGCATTTATTTGATTTAAAATACAGAAAAATTTTTTTAATATTGTGATATATTATTACAATTTAAAATAATTGTTTTTAAATGTATTATACTTTAAATGATCATTTATTTCTGTGATGCAAAGCTGAATTTTTAGGATCATTATCACATGATCCTTTAGAAATCATTCTAATATGATGATTCATTATCAAAGTTGGAAACAGTTCTGCTGCTTCATATTTTTTCAGAACATGTGAAACTTTTTTAGGATACTTTGATGAATAAAAAGTAAAAAAAAAAGAATCTATGTTTTTAAAATATAAATATTTTGTAATAATATACACTACTGGTCAGTAATTTAGGGTCAGTAATTTTTTTTCTTTTAAAAAAATAAATAAAATCAATACTTTTATTCAGCAAGGATGTGTTAAATTGATAAAAAGTGATAGTAAAGAAAATATATTATTAGAATATATATTATTAGATTTTTATTTTAATTTTGAATAAATGCAGTTCTTTTGAACCTTTTATTGATCAAATATATGAGACAGCAGAACTGTTTCAACACTCATAATAAATCAGAATATCAGAATGATTCCTAAATGATCATGTGATAGACTGGATGTTACATGTGACACTGAAGGCTGGAGGAATGATGCTGAAAATTCAGCTTTGCATCACAGGAATAAATTATTTTATTAAAGTATATTCAAATGGAAAACTATTATTTTAAGTTGTAATAATATTTCACAAAATTACTGTTTTTTTCTGTATTTTTGATCAAATAAATGCAGGCTTGATGAGCAGAAGAAACTTCTTTCAAAAACATTAAAAATAGTAATGTTTCCAAACTTTTGGTCTGTACTGTGTATATATATATATACTTCAAACAAAAAAGTTATATATTGAATACTTCAGAAAATCACTGTTAATTGTTGTATATATATATATATATATATATATATATATATATGTATATATATATATATATATATATATATATATTAATTAATTGTTAATATGAACCGAAAATTCTCAAAATTATGTATATGTAAAACAATCATTTAGTTTATTCAATTTAATGAAGCATGTAATCAAATGGTTTGAATGTTTCAAGTCATTACACGTGTAATCAGATTTTTGTTAACAAATATAATTTTTGTTGCTGCTTTTTGCCCTCGTAACTAACCGTCAGCAAAGAGTTTGATTGACAGGCGAACTGACCAATCATGTTTGACAAAATTTTGTTTGACAGCCACAACTGCAAATGAACAACAAATCACATTTTTCACTATTAGATTTTGTTATATTAAGGTCTACACTCACCCCAACCTTAAAGGATAATGCAAAAAGAGTACGTTTTCTTGTACAGCATGCTGCTGTATCCCAACCACAAATCAGAGAGAAAATTTACTTCAGTGGACTTAAACTTGAAAAAAAACCTTGTTTTGTTTACTCCTGTACATTTCGTGCTTTAGATTTGAAAAGATGATTGGTTTTGCATACCACTTCAACTGAGGCAATACAGTCATCTGTCATTAAAGAGCCACAAATCCCTATTTATTGTTTAATTTCCTTTAAAATTGACAAAATTTGAAAGCAAACTTTGAGTCCTGATGTCTGATGTCGTTTCATGTCAGAAGTAACCTGCTCGGTCTCGTCTGACAGCGTGTCGTCTGCTTTCTCTTTACTCTGCGTCAGAAGTGTGAGAGCGACAATGTTTTTCTGACATAGCAGCAGTAACGAAGGAGGGCGGGTCTTTGTGAAGGGTCAGTTGTTTTTATTGATGTAAATGATACTTGTGTTGATCGATGTCTGGACTTTATTATTTGTGGAAGGAGCAGGTGATCCAGTGTTGATGTGGTCCTGTAGAGACCTGCCCCGCTCAGAACAGAGGGTTCCTCTTTGCTAAATTTAGATTGGCGTGAAGATCTCTTTCACTGTCTCAGGACACAGAGAGTGAGCGAGAGCAGTGTAGCGTTTCAGAGGAGGGTGTTGAAGATCTGATGAGGCCGCTGACCACAGATTGAGTTTCACTCCTGTATGTGAGATGATCAGGACACCTGCAACTCAACTCTGAAACACACACTATTACTACTACTACTGCATTGCAGAAGCTATTTTGCAGCCTTTTGACAGTTTTCAGTATATGTGGTATATGTGTGTTTGCTCAGAAATGGCTTGTTGTTTTGTCAGAGGAACCATCAACCAAACAGTTATTGTAGCAAGGTATATTCTTCTCTTGAAGATTTGGGTGTTTGGTGTACTGTACTTTCTTTCTCAGTACCATAAGTTTATATTAATTAAAATGTATCATTGTACTTTCTCACCTTCATAAAAAAATATTGTAAAGTGTTATGAATAAATAGCATAAAATGTTATTAAAGATAGAAAATAAAAAATAAACCTTTATATAATGTTTCAAAATGTTAAGATGTTATTGTTTTTTATTATTATTATTATTATTAACAACTCTAACTTATTTGACATAAAATATTTGGAATTATTATTAATACTATTTTATTCATGATAATGAAAATATAGATTTTTTTATGTGATTTTATAAAAACAAATATATTTATATTTATATAAAAAAATATTTATAATAATAATAATAATAATAATAATAATTATTATTATTATTATTAAATTAATACTACTACTAATAATAATAGTAACTACTATACTTTAAAAAATAATAATTTAAAAATAATTATATGAAAGAGAACACAGTAGACCAATCACACATACCAGGGGATTTTCATTCATTCATTCAATTTCATTTTAGTTTATTTTATTTCATTTTAATTCTTATTTGATTTATTTTACCCTTGTCCGGTAGAACTTGAGAATTTGCTATTAGCTGCCACTGTCACAAAAACTTAAAAAATATACATCAAGTCTTGTATCAACTGAAAATATGCCAGTACCCGAAGCTTTCACAGTAACCGAAGTAACTGTGGTGAGTCTCTATTACTCCAGATATTTCTTCAGTTGTAAATATCAAACCCAGAAGCTGAGTGAACATCAGCAGGCACAGCTGTTTATTAATTCCATCAGCAGCATGTTAACAGCAATCAGATTATTCCCATCAAGCTTTTTTCCGTTGGCTGTGGCTTTTTATTCCTGTGTGTGTAATGAGGGGAGAGTGTGAGGTAATCACAATCCTGTATCGGACCACTGAACAAGGTAATCTGTTCATTTGCGGCGGGCCGGTCCTGTTGGCTTTTAATTCCAATAGCGGCCCACTGCAGCTATTAAAATTGCAGAGGAGAAGCGCTAAGCATCTAAACGGCAGCTAGAATACGAGATCTGCTCTTCCTTCCTGCCCCACTTCCTGCTTTTTGCGCTTGCAGCTGCGTGTGAACATCCTCATGGAGATAACGGCGAGCTCTGAGGATGTGCGTGTTTGCGGGAAGTGGATTTTGGTCAATGAGGGGCGTCGTGTAGCAAGGTCGCAGGTTTGGGAAGCTCGTCTTTGAAGAGTGTAAGTAATCTCCGGAGAGAGACAACTGATCCAGACCTCTAAGAGGGTCTATCTGCTTTATATCTTCACAGCTGCATCTCTGTGCTCTACAGCTAAACCAACACATCAGTGCTTTCAGGAGGAAATATAGGCCTATAGATTTTACCTGAGTTTTGTTGCATTAATGTTAATAGTTTATCAATATCAGTTGTGTTTATCACAATGTGTAGTCAACTTCAATAAACAAAGTGCTCTATAGGTCCTGGATCTGAATTAATGGAACATTCTTAAATTATTCTTAACTATAGTTTTCTTCTTAAGTTAAGAATATTTTGTATTTAAAAAAAAAAAAAAACAAGACAAATTATCCCATACCGCAAAAATGTATCAATTATTCATAATATATTTGCTAAAAAAAGTTTCCGAATACATTTCTGCATCTTTGGAAATACATTTAAAAAATATTAATACAAATATTTTAAAAGCATTTTAAAGCCCTCCATGTATTTCAGTCCAACCAAAATCCATTCAAATATGTCAGAGTTGAAGAAAAAACACATTTGGATAAAATTTTAATAATGAATGAAGCCTGTTGGCTATTGTATGATTGGAAATGTATTTTCTCCCTGATGTACATTTTTAAATATATTTTTTAAATATAGTTTGGTATATTAAGGTTAAAAATTAATATATTTTTCCAGTGTCAAAAATATATTTAATTACGCCTCACTGTGCAACATACTATTAGTATATTTAGTATATAATTGAAATAGGCTATATTTTGGCCAGAAAAAAAGCATTTAAAATAATAATAACAAAAAAGAGTTTCATATATGTATGTTTGTAATGTATGTTATTAATGGTTTTATTAAAATGGCTTTTAATAAAAGTAATAATAAATAAAATATTTTTATAATTTCAATACAATATTTTTTTTAAAAATATGATGCAAATCATAGTTGTTATACAATTTATGTTATTCTTTTTTTATTTAAATGTAATTTTTATAACAATAGTAATACAATGCCAATGTTACATAAATAAATGAAATCATATTGTTTTTTTATTATTATTTCAACATTTAGTTAAGAATAAATATGTTGGAAATATGTTTATTTATTTATTTATTATTAATATATATATATTTTTTTTTACATATTTTTAAATAATAATACAATACCAATGTTACATAAATAAAGAAATAAAAACATATGGGAAAGCAGAGTTTTATGTTATTAGTATTTTGATTTGTATTCCAACATCAGTTCTGTTTTAATTCAACAACTTAACAACTGAACCTGAAATTTCTTAAAGGGACATTTCACTCCAAAATGAAAATTCTGTCACCATTTACTGGAATCATAATGGAATGTTCTTTTCCCTTTTTGAAATAAAATGCACAGCAAAATCTCAGTCTGTATTTCTAACTTTGCAGTGCATATTATCACACCGCCCAGTCATAGTTGATAGATAACGTCTACCGGCGAGTTCTGCTGCGCTGATGTGATGCACTGATGTGTTTAGCAGATGACAGTATTTGGCTGAAATCCCTCCGTTGCGTTGAAACATCTCTGGCCTGACACTCGAGTGTTCTTTTGAGTAAAGCGATGGGCTCTGCTCTTTTGACCTCCGGCGGCATGTCTTAATGAGCGTCGCTTGGACAGAGTAGTGACGCCCCACATATGCGCAGGACGCCGTGAATTATTGCTTTGCATAAGAAAATGCCAAATGTGAACAGTTGTCTCTTTTCACGGCGGAGCGCTAGTCAGGCAGAACGCCATCATGAGCTATTAGGCCACGCATATGCGCCGTCAACAGCGTGCAACTCATCTATAAAATCATCTGTGATTATGTGGAAAGGTTGGAGCATTTAAATTTGCATTTGAATGATGACGCGCGAGTACGTTTCAAGCATGCCACGAGGAATTTCGCCAGAGATGTGTTGTGGATTGTTTCACTTGCTCACTTAACACCTCGCCTGAGGGTTTTTCTCTCTCGAATCGGTTTGCCGTTCATGTTTAGTGAACCATTTGAATGTTTTACCCGATGTGAGCTAATTGTTTAGCTCAGATTTTAGATAAATGGTGCGTGTGTGTGTTATTTTAAAGATAAATAGCACTTCTGTATGACTGCAAGGCCTACACGCTGCAAAGTTATTGGAATATTTATACATTTTACATTTTACAGTCATGCATTAAACAGGATTTTATCCAAAGTGACTTACAAAAGAGAAGAGAAGCAATTTGTCAAAGAGCATCAAACAGTATTCCTCTTATAGAAAAAGAGGAATGTGTCTAATTGTAATTTGAAATTGCAATTGCATTTCAAATTTAAATGCTCCATATCTCACTGAAATATTTTAATGAAAATTTTAATTTAATCTTTAAGAAAATATCATTGTTAATAAAAATATTATTGTTATGACTAACTAAAAAAATAAATAAAAATGACTATCAATTTGTACAAACAAAAGATGTCAAATTCGAATTCTTAATATCTTAATTTCAAAATTGCAATCAAATCAAATAAAAAAATTAATCATAATAACAACAACTAATTATTATTATTATTAAATATACACATTTCTAAATAATAAACAAATAAGAAATATTGCTATTATACTATTTGACTGTAAAAAATGTGCAGTATTTAACAAATTAAATATACTGTGTATATATATATATATATATATATATATATATATATGTCTAAAATTTATTTTCATATGTTAAACCATCAATCTTGTATTTTGATAGAAAACAAAATAGAGACCGATATACTGTATGCAGCACATATATTTACTTAAATAGAAGCCTTTGCAATTTTATAATCACAATATCAAACCATATGAAAATCCAGTCATATCACGATTTACCGATTACTCGTGCAGCCCTAGTTTTTGATGTAAAACAAACTAATCAAACATGCGATTTAAAAAGTAGGCAAACCATTTTATCATTCTGCACATGAGTCATTTTTCTTCTTTTGTCAGGAAAGTATTATTATTGTGCCAACGTTTGTTTTTCACCAGTCGAGGAGGTGTTAAATTGTGTGTGGCGTGAGCATTTAGTTTTATTGTCTCAAGTCTTGTAAGCTTTGGAAGCTTTGGCAAGAAAGCGCCTGTGAAGACCATAATCATAAATGCAATTTTAGTCCAGCACATGGCCTTTTTTTGGCTGTAGACATCAGTAATCGCAGCCCAAACGCGAACATCCTGTGAAAAACAGCCCTCTGTGTTTTAAGTCTTCTTTGTTTAACTTGCCTTGCATCTGTGTTTGTTTCTGATCTATATTCATCCCCAGTGAGAGTATCATTAAACCACGTTCAGGTGGGATGATGATGATGATGATGATGATGTGTGTTTGTGTTTAAGTGAGTCCATGTATCATAGCTGGACTCAATTGAGTGTGAACATTTAAATCTGGCTTAGAAATTGCTGCAGAGGGCCTCTTGTGACTCGCGGGATGCATTATTCAGCACATGGACTGCTCCGAGTTTGAGTCAGGGCCAGCTTACTTCCACATTCAGCAGCCGAACACGATCTGACTGCTCTGATCTCAGGACAGAAATCCAGGTGGCTACCGAAACGCCTTGCTAGCCACCACAGGCTTACAAACACACCCTGCCAATACGCACTGAAAAAAAGGGTGTAGGGTTTGCTTTGAAATTACTTTCACTCAGAAATTGCTTGTAAATTTCACAAGTAATTACAAGGGGTTTAAAATGGCATGTAGCCTTCAAGTTAAAAGAATAGTTCATCCAAAAAATGAATATTGGCTGAAATTTTCCTCGCCCTCTGGGCCATGCCAAGATGCAGAGTTTGTGTCTTCATCAGAACAGATTTGGAGAAATATAGCATTGCATCACTTGCTCATCAATGGATGCCCTGCAGTGAATGGGTGCCGTCAGTATGAGAGTCCAAACAGCTGATAAAAACATCACAGTAATGTAATCCACACCGCTCTAGTCCATCAGTTAATATCTTGAGGAGACAAAAGCTGTGTGTTTGTAAGAAACAAATCCATCATTAAAGCATTAAAACTTCGCTTCTGGCTAAAATATACATTTGTAATCCATAATAACGCTTCCTCCAGCGGAAATGTTCATCTTCTGTTTCTCACATCGAAATCCACATTCCTATTTTTAGATTTCTCTCCTGATTCAGCCCGGATTACTTTTTTACTAGCGGAAGCATTATGGCTATAGGACTATAGGTTATTTCAGTCAGAAAAGACCGTTTGAAATAAAAAAAAAATGTCTTAATGAAAGATTTGTTTCTTACAAACAAAAGGCTTTTGTCTCCTCAAGATATTAACTGATGGACTGGAGCAGTGTGGATTATTGTGATGTTTTTATCAGCTGTTTGGACTCTCATTCTGACGGCACCCATTCACTGCAGAGCATCCGCTGCTGAGACACTGATGCAATGCTACATTTCTCCAAATCTGTTCTGACAAAGAAACTTTTTATAGATTTTTGTACAGTAGACAACTTTTTTTTATTATTTCTCTGATTTTATATTGTTTTAGATTTATGCGTTGAGCAGACATGTTAATGCGTAACTCTAAAGCCCTATTTGAGTTAGATTTGTTAAACAAGTTAAACAGTCTAATGAAAGGAAGTTTTCGACTGAGCGAGTGCAGCTCTTCTGTAGTGTGGAGCTGAAGGATGAGTGGTGTAATGCGATGGTAATCTGCATAATGTGGATGATTTCTGTAATGCGTCAGTGGTTCAGCAGAGGTGTTTCTACAGAGGTTATTCATAGCTGTCAAACTCTAACGTGGAGACTAATGCAGACACCTACTCTCTGGACCTATACAGACTTGCTGGAAACTAGTTAAACATCTCTCTGATTTGATTTGCTAATTTGATCTTTTTTATTTTATTTTATTATATCACTTTATTTTGTCATTTTATGTCTTTATATGTTTATAAGTTATACGTTTATTTTGCAGTTTCCTGAAGTTAACATATTTTACTGTTCAAACGTTCCACAAAAAAGTAAATACATTTAAATAAATAAATAAATGCAATTTGATTACACTGTTAATGTAGTTAAACATCTCTCTGAGTTGACGTTTTATTTGAATTCACTTTATTTTGTCATTTTGTAATTTTATTTTGTCCCTTTATTGTAAGTTATTTTGTAATTTTATGTAATTTTATACATGTTTTTTTGCAGTTTCCAATATTTCTGTGTTTGGACTGAAGCTAACATTTATTAATATTCATTTATTCATTCATTCATTCATCTATTTATTCATGAAAACCAAATATGACTGCACAATTTTATTTTATTTTATTATATTTATTTTTTATTTTATTTTATTTTATTATTTATTTTTTTCAAACGTCACTTCCTACAGCAGTTGCTCTCTTATAAAGCGTTTCATCAGTTTATATTTTGTAGTTAAGAAAGTGAATTAAACATTATATAGTGCATAGTGGAACAGTGAATCAAATATTACATTTCAGTTTTGACACTACAACTTAAGGGCAAATTAAATATATCACGCATTATATAAGCTACTTTTATGTTACTTATTATTTTAGCTTGGAAAATATTCCTTAATATATATACACGTTGGAGTCAATAATAATGACTCAAATAATATAGAAATAATGCCACAAGTGTAATCATGACCAGGATATGAGTAAGTTATTGATTTTGTTCTTGACATTTTAGTTTTTCTGTTAATCAGGCAAAGCTGAAGTGGATTGTTTGGATGGTTTCAAGATTTCTGAAGGATAAATCAACATCTAAAACATCTTCACACTAATTACATTTGGATGTCTGAACTAAATTAAAGAATTCTTGATTATTCTGTCTTTATGTTATTGTAGAAAGTTGTTATTCAGATACCATTTTATTGAAATATTTTTCATTGAATTTGATTCTATCAAAATTATTCCACCTCCTCGAAAGTGTCCAAGTATTAAGGCTTCTTTTTTTCTCCCCTTCTTTTGAACAGCGTTGCCCCAAGGACACACCGTCGGGCTGCATTCTTCTATTTGACATCTCAGTGGTTTTTTTAACTAAATTAAATTAACAAAATTTTAAGGAAATATGTTATAAAGTGCTAAACTCATCCAGAATTTTCAAACGTTTCATAGCACTGAAATAGAAGCATTTTTCTATAGCCATTCAATTGTTTTTGTGAAGTTACAAAAAGACACTTTTGCAAGGGCATGATGGTCTTCAAGACTCTTCATCTGAACCATTCAGCAAATCTCTTTTGGTGGATTTATGTGCAAGTTTCCACTTTGGTATGAATAGCTAGATTTGCCTTTTCTGTTCTGCCATCTTTTGTTTTGAATTATTTTCGATCAATGTGATTGTCTGAAGTGTTTAAGGTGAGACTATTAAAGCCAGGCATGAGCTTACTGTCTCTACAAGTGTCTGTTGTAGTTCAGTTAATGAACTAATGAATGCAATTCGATTTTAGTTCATATGTGCTTATGATCTTGATAGACATGTCAGTAATGTGTGTGTGTGTGTGTGTATCTTTATGTATTACATAGTTTTTTAGTAAATAGTAGTAAAGTTATTAAACAATTTCCTCCTGTGTATTCAGGAGGAATACACTAAATTCAGAAATATATTTTATAATGCATCACAAATCTGTTACAGTCAGCAGTTATCATTTGTTTTAACATTATCAAAGAAAAGTTTAAAAAAGATATTTATTTTAGTAAATATCTTTCATAGTTCAATAATCAGTGAGTGTTTGCATATTTTTTACACTAAATGTTTTAGCTGAAAAATTGTTCTAAATATTTTTATATATTTGGTTTGTTTTAGTAAATATCTTATACAATTAATTTTCATTATTTTTAAAATAAGATAAAAATAACTTTATCAAACGGAATATAAATATAAATTATTTTTATATTATGAATTTTTATATTGTCCTTTTCATCTTTATTTAGCAAAGCAGCAACATGTCAAAACTGTTTAGCAATGTATAAAATATTGATTGATTTGATTGTTTTAGTAACTATCTGTTTTTTGTTTGTTTTTTACTGCCAAAAAATAACGATATAATAATATTTTATGTTGTCCTTTTCGTCTGTTCCTGCAACAGATACAGCAGTTATCAATTGTTTTTGTATGATTATTGAAGTGGCGTATAAAAGGTGATGATGTATTTATAAACCGCACGATGTGCTGTGATCAATGGTGTTTTAGATGTAAAAATAACCTCCCCAGGGTTTTACCCCTGTCTTCATTTAACAACCTTTAAAAAGCGATTTTTGGATTACGTAGGAAAGTCTTTGTCCCAAACATCTGATGGACCACCCTTCACCGAACGAGTCTCTTGAAAATTATTATTGCAAGCAATATAAGATAATGGCTGGTCATTACTCTGGCTGCCGTCACGTCTGTGTATATTGTCTGCTCTTGAAATATGATGCATCCACTGTACTTACAAGCCACTTAATATCAGAAAGTGTAGTGTGTGTAATGATTTATCTTTCAGCCGATGTAATGTACATTGCGTCTGGGTTATGGGCTAAATAATTAGCTCACTGTAGTTAGACTGATGGATGAGACCCAAGCAGATGAGATGATTCTGCTGCCCTTAATGTCAGTGTAAGAGCAGGCTGAGAATGAGTATATCATACACTACAGCTGCCAAGGACTTCATGCTAAGTGTGCCAAGGTAAATAAAGTATTGCTCTAAAAGAAGCACCATTTTCCCTAAGTTTATTTTAGCAAGTTTATATAAACATTAAACTGTAGTGTTAATTGCATTTTGGAGCCATTTAAAGATAAATATTATTTGTTTGACTATCTTTGTGGTATAATAAAAAAAAATATTCTATGTAATTTAATTGTTTTACATTTTATTTTAAACTTTTTTTTATTTACAGTTTCACTCTAACAGAAGCTCTCTTTTCCTAAATCCAGTTTTATGGATTAATTTTGAGAATACCTTGCATTATTTAAATATTTGCATGAAAAATAAGCATGAATCTGTAATTTTAGCAGTCTGGAGCATTTGATTGATCGATTGATTTGGACTATCTTGGTTGATTATTTTTACTCGTAATGTATTTTTTTTTTTCTGTATCACTCCAACAGAAGTGGTTTAGGGGATTAGTTTTGATAAAACTTTGCATTATTTAAACATCTGCATGGAAAGTAAGCATGAAACTATATTTTAGTTGCAGCCTGGAGCCCTTATAAAAGATAAAATGACCGATTTGACAATTTTTATGGAACAACATACTAGCATACAAACATTTTCAATATCACTCCAACAGAAGCACAGTTTTATGGATGAATTTTGATAATGCATTGCATCATTTAAAGGTCTGCATGAAGTTTTAGTCGCATCCTGGATGATTGTTTTTTGACGTCATCTCTGTGAATTCATTCACCTATATATTGTATCAGAAACTGCACAAGAATTTCGCACATCGTGGAAGTTGCCGGATTGATTGAAACGGTGCGAGGCACCTGCTCTGAAACCCAGGCCGCGTGTCTAGTTTCTCGAGAGAAGAGACGAGACTGTCTGATCAGTCGAGCAGCCAGACGCTTTGAGAGGCATAATCGCTGTTTACCAGATTGAAATGATTACAGCTCTGTCTCAGTCCACACCGTCTGCGCCGCGTCTTCCCTCAGAATAGAAGCGTGAATATTACGCTGATTTACAAAGAGTGGCCTTGTCTGTGGAAATTGACTGCTTGACTGACAGGCCAACTACATTAAAGATAAGTACACAGTGTACATTTCTCTGGCAGGTAGGCTTGGATTTGGGCCTTTGGTTTCCCATCAGTCATCGTGTAAGGGAAACAAGCGGCAGGCGGTGTTGTTTGGTGGCTGTTGTAAGTGTTTGGCAGTCCTCGCTGAAAGCCTCTGAGAGCATCAGGCTACAGACGGAAAGCAAAGCTGCTTCGTGCTAACGCTGACATTGATACAATAGCAGATGGTACATTAGACAGAAATTATCACATTATCCGCCTCCAGTTTCTTCAGTGTGGCTTCACTTTGCCGCGGCGCATATGCAAGACTCGCGAACATATTGATGGATTGACCACTTCAGGTTGTTGGTGTGTTGGTGTGGTCAACCGCACCAACTGTTCCTGTGTGAAACACTCGTTCGGAGAAGGTGATGGAAAGGCAGAGTTGTGTTGTCCATGTGATACGCTGATATATCGGCTGATATTTGGGGATCGCATCGTTCAATAACTGTGCATTTAGCAGATTCATAGAAGTGCTATCTAAACAATTTATGTAGATATTTAAATGTTTTGCAGTCATTTTGAATGTTTTTTTTGTGTGTGTAAACGAGTGTACACTATATTGTGTGTGTAATATAGTGCATATTATTTTCATTAAAAATGCATTATTTCTCACACTTATTAATATATCAACCAGTATTCTCATCCACTGTGCCATGTGTTTATTAATTATTAATTATATACAATTATTAATTTTTAAATCTCCTTGCCGATATTTTGAAAATTGTTTTGTATATAAAATATATTTTATAAAATATATATATTTAATAAATATAATGATGTTTTGCTTGAGTATATTTTATTTAAAAAAAAAAATATATATATATATATATATATAGAGAGAGAGAGAGAGAGAGAGAGAAAGATTTATATAAAAATAATTTATTGTATTTTACACATCTGTATATTAACCAACAGTCATATGTATTTTTTTTATCTCTTTATCAATTAAAAATATATTTTAATATGTATTTTATTTATTTGGTGAATATATATATATGTTGTTGTTTTTTGTAGTAGTGTTATTGGTAATAGTAATAATAATAACAAATAATGTTTTGTATTCAAGTATTTATTTATATAAAATAATTTATTATATTTCACAAGCATATCAATGTATTAACCAATAGTCATGCCCACTTTGCCAAGTGTTACCAAAACAATTTCTGTATTCAAGTATTTTGTTTTATTCTCATTTGCCATAATTTAAAATGTTTATATTTTAAAATAATAATAATATTAATAATGCAATATTTATTTATTTATCATAATTTGTTATATATTACAAACATATCAGTGCATTAACCAATTATTTCTCTATTTAGGGACTTGTATTTTTTATTTAATTTTTTTAATTCTCATCATTTAGATTTAATTCTCATTGCTTTTTATTTTAATTGCCATCATTTATCATGTATACTCTGTCTGTATGTATTCTATATATATATATATATATATATATATATATATATATATATATATATTATATTATATTATATTATATATATTTTTTTTTAAATCCATGTTGTCAACCCCTCCAAAAAATATGTTTTTTTTAAGCGTTTCAGTTTTTTCAAGCATCCTGACCAATGGCAACATGGCAAAAATTGCACAAATCAAATAGCATACTTTGGGGGGGGCGGGACTTATTTCTGATTAGCCGACCAATGGCAGATGAGAAGACTGTTTGCCCAACATGTTTGTTTTTGCATTTCCATTTAGTGATGCTATTGATACAGTAATAACACCTAATTCAGTCCAGTTCATGCATCTTTTGAAATGAGTGCATCATATGAACACTCACTGAATAGGTCTGATTTAGTGATTTCAGATGCTGTTGATGTTGAACGTTTACAGGTGGTCGTACTGACCTTGTTCTCATAAAGCTGTCGTGTCGTTGAGTAAAAGGTCTGTTGCTGTTTTCAGCTCTAGGAGTTTGGAGTTTGATGCACAAATCTGCGGAGATCTGCAGAAGAGAGGTCAGTCTGAAAATTTAAACAGACATGCTGGAAAAAGCCTGAAGGTCTGAGTGTCAGTGGGAATGAGAATTCAGCTGCACTGCCGAAAGAAGAGAAATAAAGAGTTTTGTGCTTTAGCTATTCAGTCCCTGCAGTGTGACAATCCTCTCTAAAGCAGTTTGATTGAGGTAAAATGTTTAGGTGGTGTAACTGCCTAAATATTGTATTAAAGTAAGAAATATTATGTGATATAACCAAAAGTTGTTGTAGCCATGGCAAGAAAACTTGAAACATTTATTTATTTATTTATTTATTTACCTACTTTTGTGACCAGGCTAGTTTTCATATCAAGAAAACTCATTTACCTTAATTTATTTATTTACCTAGGCCTATTTATGTATGTATGTATTTTATTATTGTAGTGCTGATTAATCACTTCTAAAATAAAAGTCATTGTGTACATAATATATGTTTGTGTACTGTGTATATTTATTATTATGTATATATATATATATATATATATATAAGCAAATACTTTATGTTTATATTTTAAATATATTTATATATAACATAAATTATATAAATATAAATATCAACATAAACACGTGGTGTACATTTTAAAATACCTTATCCCGTTTTAAAACAAGTTTTTAGAAGATTTTTGAATTTGCTAACCCTTTTTTGTGACATAGACTTGTAAATATTTTCTGAATATATAATGTATGTGTGCATATATATATATATATACACATACATACATACATACATATACATATATATATATATATATATATATATATATATATATATATATATATATATATATATATATATATATATGTGTGTATATATATATATATATATATATATATACATACACAGTACACAGATATATTATGTACACAAAAACTTATTTTGGATATGATTAATCTCAATGAATCTTTGCCTAGCACCAATTCATGCATTCAGTTATTCATTCAGCATACTTTGTGAGAAGCCAAGGTCAATTTCATATTTTCAAATCAAAATATATCAAATATCAAAAACTCAAAATATAGGGATATTTGTTTGCCTGTATGTCTGTAAATTGTAATAAAGAAGAAAATATTTTAATTTTTATTTTATATGATTTAACCAAAATGCAGGGAGTGTTTTTTTTTGTCATATAGCAAGAATACTCCAAACATTTTATTTATTTATTCACTCGTTCATTCATTCAGCATACTTTTGTGACAAAGCAAAGTACATTTAATGTTTTCATTAATGTTTATAAAAAAAAAATATATATATATATGCATATTGAAGGTCGAAGGAAAATATTTGTATCACTTTCTACTTGATGGATACACCAACTGACATTTTTAGAGTTATTAAGGCAAATGTTTGGTATAAATGTTTTTGATGGAATCAACATGAATGCAAAAAATAGCATTTCGGTAGAAAAGTATTTATTTATTTATGTATTTATTTATGAAACATTTTCTGGTTGTAATAGTCTCAGATGTGTGTTTGTCATTGCTCCACTTATGTCCCTGTCATGTCTCTGCTCCCACTCCCACAATTAACCAAATAACTAAATGATGGACTTCAGTGTCTGACATGCATTTAAGAGTAATTAATTGATTAATTGTGTTTAGATGGCTTGATTAAATTATACCACCCAGAAGGTAGTGTGACTGCAGGTGTTACTTCATTTGATGATGGTCCTCATTAACTAATTAACAAAGACTGTGTGTGGAAACTAAGAGGCTACAGTATGTTCACACTGCCAAATCTGATTTTATTTATTTATTTTTTGTGCTCACATGTTCTGTAACTCAGATCTGTTTTTATCATGACAGTGTGAACAGCCCAAAGCACATGGAATCTGATCTTATCCATTTTCAGTTTGTTCCACTTGCGTATTTGTGGTACCAGATCTGATACAGGTCAGATGTTTTGCAGTGCGACCACAGTGCGAACAGTCGTGTCGGAATTCATGCAACTTTTAAGTCACTGTAGATCGACATTCGTTATAATTCTGCTCTCATGGAAGTCACTTGAAAGATTTTACACACCCAAAGTTATCAAGACAGTTGTGAAAGATAGTCAGTGGAAGTGCAGTGATGTGTCAGCACTCATTAGTGTTTCAGTGATAACTCTGAATACAAGCAAAATATGAAGGCTCATTATAAAACTAGGGTTGCAAAGCAGTGGAAAATCTCCGGAAAATTTCCAAAAATCCCTGGAATATTCAAAAAAAAAATTATAATCCTGGAAAGTTTCCAAAATTTCTGGAATGTTTCAGAAATTAGCTGGAAATCTTCCACCTTTTTGCAACCCTAAAAGTATCATAAAAGTTTCACAATTTAGCTGACTTCTGTAACATCCTTGTCATATTGCCTGCACATAATTTCGATCACATGATAAATAAACACATAATCGCTGACTTTGTGTCCTCCGTGTTTACATCCGAATGACAGCATGCTTCGCAAGTGTTGCCAAATCCACAGTTTTCCCATGGAATTGGGATACTTTTTTAATTGTTCTGGTCTGAGCATAAATCGAAATTGAATCTGTCCATCTATCGATCTATTAGTAATCTTCTTTACTAATATCATGAATACTCATTATGTTGTCCAGCCCAACTGGAAATGCAACCGTTCGAAAAAAGTTAAATAAAAAAATACTTCCCTCACTGTCCTCCTCCACCGCGGTCAGAAAAATCATGCGCTCCACTGCAGTTAGAGGGCCTTGACTAAATTTCTTGAGTAAATTAGGGGCTAAACGATGACCTCTGGTCTCCGGCAGCATTTGAAAGAGGATGACATGGATTTTCAAATTACCTTTTAAGTTGAAATGTAAGATGAATTGCCATAATGATTTCTAGTTGCGATTGAATTAGAAGCACATCCCAGACCTGCTCTAAAAGAGGAGAAAGGGAAAAGGCGTGCATGCGAGAGAGATCAGTAGAGCTCTGAAACAGCAACACAAGCTTGTTTTTATTTATAAATGTAATTAATGTGTGTCCACACATATGGAGTCCTCTGTTTGAGGCACATGAAAGCAAGAGGCTCTCATAATTGTGTTTACATCCGTAGATAAAAATCCCTGGGCTGTAATGATCAGTAATTATAAATATTTTCCCGGGTTTTACAGGCCGCAGCCACATCCATTGTGAGGCAGTGAAAGCAGGTTGCATGGCTTAATTATGACATTGCACAAGACTAAATGTAGCAGTCTGTGCGCGGCAGGCTAAACACTTCCACTGGCATAATCACACTCCGAGCTGACTTTAAAGAGCTCATTACTGTTAGCTTTCTAAAGAGCGCTTTATTAAACACAGTTACCTAATAAGCATCTTTGTTGGTGCAAATTGCCCAAAATGGTAATGAGTCTGATTAGGCCACGTTTCAATTATGACAGCTTCCTCTTAGGGCAACCGCGTCCATCCACCCGGACTGAACGCCAGAGTGAGAAGAACTGGCGAAAACAGGCCTTTTATGCAAGAAACGATTGCATGTCGATGCTGGAGGTCAAGTGCTGGAGTATATTTTAGTGACTTTGTAGTGGTTTATTTATTCATTATTGGTTCATTTTCAAATCTTTTGTAAAAAATTGTGGTTGGTTTTAGTGACATTTTGGGCAGTACCTTGCAGTGTGATTGGTTAAAATTGGGACAGCAGAGAATCAACAGTATTTAAGTCCGGACGAATGAAGAGTAGTTTTAGCCTGACACAGCATCTTCTCTCCATACATATGGTGCAAGATGCTGAAACAACAGCAATGGATCATGCAATCTGATGCATATTTATAAAAAAAAATTATTTAAAATAATTTTAAAATAAGATGTATTTGTTAATAAAATGTAATGCCTTTCAAAATAATCATTATTTCATTTCTATTTGTGTGTGTGTGTGTGTGTGTGTGTGTGTGTGTGTGTGTGTGTGTGTGTGTGTGCTCTTGTTTTTGTGACATATCAGGACACAACTCTGTATAATGACATGGGTATGACACAGGTATTACAAGGAGAGGGTGACTTATGAGGACATAACCCATATCCCCATTTTTCAAAACGCTTTTAAATCATACAGAATGAGTTTTTTTGAGAAACTAAAAATGCACAAAGTTTCCTGTGAGGGTTAGGGGTACGGTTGGTGTAGGGCCATATAATATACAGTTTGTACAGTGTAAACAAAAAAACCTGGTATGTATAAATTAACAATTTAAATACAGCTCAGATGGAACTGAGGGACTCGTCTGATTTATCTATGAGTATTCAAGCGGTCAGAATGAACACATCTCTAGTCGATACACACCACACACACACACACCTCTCCACCACCTCATAGCTTCCTTTCAGCCGCACAGTAATGAATTGAGAATGGTGCGAGCGGCTGTCCAATTTACGCGCTGGGAAATTGGACCGAAAGAGCGCAAGCTCGCCGCTGTTTGCTTAAAATCGGCCGAGGCTAGCCAGATTAATAGATCCGAAAAAGGTCAGCTTCTCTGTCTCATTGGCCATGATCACAGTGTCTGAAATTACACACTGCAGTGTATACCCGCTCTCTCCCGCTCCGCTCTCCCCGCCGTCCAAACTCAGTGTGTTGATCAGTGGCAGAACTAACAGAGCCATTAGACGAGCACAGATGATCAGTAATTACTGTCAGGTTTCAGCTTGTAATAGGTGAAGGAGTTATGGCATATCTTTAATCATTCAGATCAACTAATGGTTGGATGTTCAGAAGAGAAAATTGACTATTATATTTCTGAAAGTTAGCTTGCTTTTGTCATTGTGTGGTTGTGTTACTGGAGTAATTGTAAAGGGATGTAATTGTGATCAGCGTTTTTAGCATAAAAAATGAATTAATTGCAAATCAAACATGGACATAAACCTAATACTTTGCGTAGACTGAGTAGAATAAAAGTATTGTGGTTTCTGGTTTTGAATTTAGTGGCCATTATATGTTTTTGAATGGCCAATAATTCATTGTTCAATTCAATTCACAGTTTTTTTTTTTTTGGCATCTATTGTATATAGATATTTCTATTTTACTTATTTTAGTATCAAGTTAAAGTAAATGAAAATGAGAAATGTCACTGGCAAAAAAGTAAAAATGCAAAAAAAAAACTTATAATAGTAATAATAATCGTCATGATCGTTTCAGTTTTAGGTAACTGTAACAGTTTCCTCAAAGCTCTCTCTCTCTCATAACTGTGCATTTGATCATGTGCTAAATATTCAATGCACCTTCAGAATATCTTCTAATGAAGTCCCGCATTCGATCAATCAGTCTTGCCGGCTTTTGTTTGGCATCTCTCCCAAATGAGTGACAATGGTCAGTGTAATCTAAGATTTTCCAGCCGTAAAGGAGACCAGCAGACAGTGGTGAATTAAACAAAAGGGGGTTTTGTGAAAAGTCAATCAGTGAAAATTGAGCTTTGGGGCCTCAGGCTGGCTCCAAACATCCCTTTAATACGAATACAAGTGTTTATATGACTATTCAGGTTACATAGAGAAGAATTACTGCTTATTAGGACTGACGTTTGCTCTGTTCCTTAACCTAGTGAGCTGCCATGCTGCCTTCTAAGGGTGCATCCAAACTAACTGGAACCTCAATATAAGTTAAATATTTAGAATGCCCTACATAGAAAACTCTATGCATAGTCCAATTTTTAAGCACATTTTTTCCTCTATATTATAAGACCTTATCGTAAAGTGTTATCACATTTACAAATAAAAAAATTATTGACTTTAGTTAATGTGTTATTTGTTTATTGTTTGTTCTTGTGAATTCACTGTATAATGCTTACCAGTGTTATTATTGTTACCTAAAACCTTGAAAATCATATTTGCTAATTGAGATTAATTTTAAATAAAACTAAATATTAGATGGAAAGCTTAAATAAAAGAAATGTTGCCTTAGCAACTACCTCAAATAGGTTTAAGTTGAAGAAACCGTATTACTAACAGGAAATAAATAGACACTAAAACTGAAATAAAAACAAATTAACCGTAGTAAATTAAAGTACATTTTTAAGAGAACAAACACTAATACAATTTTTTATAAACACGTTAATAGTATATAAATAATACTCAAATAATACTGATGCGTACAGACAAGCCTTTGTTTTAACTGCTGAAAATAACATTGTTTAATAAACGCAATACAAGTAGTGTACATTTTTAGTTTATCTAATCTAGTTACAGTAACAAATGAGACATTATTTAAATGTATTTGTATTTTATTTATTTAATTAGGTATTTTGGTAGAACTTTATAATATGGTTCCATTAGTTTATTACATAAGTAAGCATTTATTACCTTAATGCTCAATTTAACATTTACTAATACATTATTTAAATCAAAAGTATCTGTTCATATTATTTAATAGACAGTGCTGATCCTAGACTTCTGGGGTGAGTTGAATGAATGAATGAATGAATGAATGAATTAATGAAACGCATTGGTCCGTGTCAAATCGCGCTCGTGGAAAGCTCTTGAGAAATAATTGCTAAATGTTTCCATCAACCTATTTTAATGCGCATTTTGGAGTATCACATGAGAAACAAGTGATAAAAGTGACAAATTTTGACTAAAAATCCTCAAATTCGCAAAAAGTTTTTACACTCGCTTGGTGTTTCTTGACTTGTGTGAAAAAGGGTTGATGAATAAATTGGTGAATAATAGGAGATGGAAATGCATTTTACGAATAAATTCTTCCAATCGCATCAAAAAGGTTAACTAACCAGCGGACCGATCTCATTCCAAAGCATCTGAAATATTTGTATGGTATTTCAGAAATACCCGAGCAAAGTCTGTCATCAAAGTATTTCTGTATTATTGCCCTTCCAGAAATGTCATACATGACTGTGTTCCAAAACAGCAGCATCCACCTCCGAAAGTAACGATCGCATCATTGTGTTTTATCTGCTCGCTCTAAGGCGCAAGTAATTTATTATATATGAAAATGACTATATTCTCCTACTTTCCTTAATGATTTATACAGTGCCAGTTCACCAGGAAGTGACGATATTTTTCTTTGACTTGTTGGATGGAAACGATGCTTGTTCGCAAATGTTTTATGCAATATTCCAGTTTTGCGTACGAGTTAAATTCGCAACTTTGGATGGAAACCTGGCCTAGGGTCTCTTCCGCAGCTCAGTACGCTTGATGATTTGACTAATTTTTTATGTAGAAAGGGCAACAATGCACTGCATTAAAAGAAATTATCATTTGTGTTTTCATAACTGCTGGCCAAATACAAAAACAAAACTAAATCTCTTAAATCATCTTTAAGAGCAAGGGGGGCTCCTGGTGTTTTGGGGGCACTACGCAGCTTGTGTATTTTAGGTTTAGAGGATTGGCTCTGAATGGACCAGAGCTAACATGAACTAATTGTTCATTAACTAACATTTACACCGATTAATAAATAGTGTAACAAATGCTTTGCTCATTCTTGGTTAATGATAGGTAATGCATTCACTCCCATTTAACTAATAGGAATTATAGTCTTGACTTTCTTTGAATTATGTCTAGCCAATATATCGGATGATCACTTAGACTTTATGAATTACGACATGATTGTAAACTATAGTTTGGTCACAGAAGTCATATTGTTGATCAGTGTGTTAGTTGGCATGTTCCCTAAGAAGTTGGCGAGCTCACCAATGACAGATTAGAAAGGCCAGAGTGACACTTTTAATCCTCTAGTAGCGATAAGGATGTGTTTTGGTGTTATTTATGTTTGTCACATAGTGCTAACTAAAACTTGAGCTCAGTGTGGACTGGAATGATTTAGAGGAGTAGAAACTCAGACTACACATGATTCATCTTCTGCTTTTCTCTCTCTTGTCTTGCTTTCCTCCTCCACCTTTCAATTATAATCCTCAAATCTATCACAAACGGTGCCATCGCAAAAACCTCCCAATTCATGTTTAAACAAGCTATAGGGACAATGCTGTCTGAAGCGTCAAAGTAAGCATATTGAATAAAAATAGTAATAATTTACCAATACTGGCACATACATGAGGTGAGTCCTCAAACTCAAAGTGTCCAGAGCGATTCACTATTCCCCTGTAAAATAATTCCTTGATGTCTCATTTCCAGCTGTTTTAATCTTGCCGAGAAAGGTTTTATTTTTGTAATGGCTCGGTAATAGTGACCGGAAGTGAATTTGTTCTTTTGTTCGAGTGTAGTGTGTTTCATAAAACCCATCAAACCGTGAGACGAGAGCATTGTTTGAAATCTCTCTGTGTGCACAGCGGAGGTTTTCAACCTCTTGAAACATCTTACTTTGTTGTAGAGCAAGTTAACACCCACATTCCTCACAAAGACCTGCCTGTGAGAGAAGCCATATATAAATGTATATATTCCAAAGTGGAACTTGAAAGAGGAGTAATAAATGCATTAACGAGTGGATGTACAGAGGCAGGGAGATAGTCGAACCGCTGACTTCCCAAGGTAATAAAAAGAATGAAAAGCTTGTCCTCAGATGATAGCAAATATGCATCTGTGTTTAATAGGATTATTGAAGGACAACAACCGATATTTAAAAGCAAATATATTGTATTAAAAATACTAAAATCTGATATCAAATTCCTTGTTTGCAGGTATATTTTATGCATGCACAGTCAAAATTCTTGTCAGTGAATGTTTAAAAAAAGTAGTTTTTTTCTTGTAAAATTTACTGCCAATAATCTCTTATTTACCGGTTAATTTTTACAGTGCACTTTTTTCTTTTTCTTTTCATTGATGCAAAGCAACAAAAAGCAGCAAAACACAGTGTGTAAAATCGAATTTGTCTGCACAGTTAAATGCACAGGATCTGTTGAAAAAATTATTATTCCATCACTTAAATGTCACGTCATTTGCATCAGCATAATTGCGCCAAATAATTTTATTTTTCACATTTGCATGCAGCAATTTTGCACTTACAAATGCTCACACTAGAGACTTGGTTTTGGAAATTGAATAAGGGAAAGTCTGGACTATGATAATGAAATGTATTTGTTGCTAGCAAGCATTACATAGGCGTTACATTGCTTATCAGGTGATAATAGTGCTAGAACTGACATCTGTCTAGATTTGCGGCCCTGGTTTTATCCCCGGGCTTTATTAATGGGCTTGCTGGCATGTCTGCCATGTTCTTGCCAGCTTTCTTTGTCTTCAGCCTTTCTTCGTCATTAACTCGCAGGCCTAACAGCTTTGCCAGCCAAAGCAGCGATCCCTTTGACTAAAACCATGTAAATTAACACAATTAGCTCAGTATCATCCTGCTAATTAGCTGTGTGTGTGTGTGTGTGGTGTCTGGCCAGGCTGCGGGGGATTCAGGCGAGGGAAAACCACATGCCCATCTTCTATTGTGGAGAAAGTGCTCTAATATACACACTATAGACTGATGGGATATCAAAGGGGATTTATTTATAGAGACATAGTGAGTAGATATCCCAGACTCTGTGAATGCAACTAGTGCTAGGTGATATATTAAATGTTTAGGTTATATTTGTGATGATTTTGCTCATTAAGTGACTGAAAGACTATGTAATTAGAGTAGTTTCATGATCCTTTGTCTCATTAAAAAGATTTTCGCTTCAGTAGTGAAAGCAGCATTTGAGTTTAAGTTTGATTAATTTTCATAAACCTGTTCAAAGTGTCCGTTCCCATGAATTAAAATGATTGTGTTACATATATATATATATATATATATATATATACATTATATATAACATTTTCTTAACTATTTAACAATAAAAAATAAACATAGCACACACATATATTATGTTAACAAAAACATTTATTTTGGATGAGATAAATTGTGATCATTCGTTTGACTGCACTAATATATATACATATAAATACTATTATTATTACCATTACTATAAGTATTACAATTATCAATTTTGGGTTTAATTGTTCTGTTGTTTATTCTATATGGAATGATATTGCGGACTTTATTCAAAAGTTAGTAGGATAAACAAAAAAATAAAGAACGTCTGTGTCTGCCCGGGTTTCGAATACGCGCTAAAAGACGGTATGCCGTGAGAGATGACAGTCACTAACCACTGAGCTACCAAGCTACACTGAAAAGTACCAGATCTCTAGATTCAAGACAGGACTCTCGGCTGTACATCGTGCAACTGCTGAATCAAGGAGAATTCGTCTAAGACAACTGTACATTTGTGGCTACTGTGGCTTAATTATAAACACTATCTTTAACTCATATTTACCCTAGTAAAAACATATTACATTTTAGTACGATCGTCACTTCCCAATGCAAACACGCCCAATAAAACGGCCCCACCCCTGTCACTTGATTGACAGGTTTCCGTGTAGACGTTGGAAATTCAAATGCAAAAGGTATTGCGATTCCATTTGAGTTTTGGCAGTTTACATGCACAGTGCAGAGAGAGTGAAAAGGCAAATGTGGTAATTAATATTGCTATTTAAATATGACAGGCTCATAGCTCCTAAGATATGGGAAACACAATTGCAAACGGACTTTGCATTTCCATTTTAAATTTGGCAGACACTGTGCGTTCACTTAATCGAAAATGAAAACGGTAATTCGCGATTTGCATTTGTGTTTGAATTATGTCACATTTTATGCGTCCACAAATTGAAAACGCAATTGCAAATACAATTTGCAATGCCTTTTGAATAATGTCCGCAATATCATTCCATAATTCTAGCCGGTAAAATATTTATTTTATTTATGATGCACAGGCTACAAGGAGTGGTCATGTGTTTATATCATGTTTTGAGAGACATTTAATTTGACAGGCTTTAGACATCAAGGTACATGTGCACATGGCTAAAAGCTTGTAAACAGTGTCGTTTTCTGTGACATCTTCTTTCTTCGTTGTGTTGTGAATAGTGTTTGTGAGTGCTTAGGCCCAGTAAGCTTAGATAAGCGGGAGGTGTGTGCACAATAACATGCCTGCTGGTCATTGCAGACGAACGCTGTTGTCATCAGAAGTCTATCTACAGACGGCGAGAGTGTGCGTGCGACCACCCCCGTCATCCCGTCGGCTTTTGAGTAAATGTCTCTTTGATAATCCCATGCTGTGTCTAAGATGACAGTGTATGTAACTGCTTGTGTTTGCAGATGGAGTTTGGGATTAAACTTGATGGTGGCTTTTGAGCCCCGGAGCCAACAAAAGACAGAGGCTGCGGAGAGAAAAGACAGCGAGAAAGAGAGAGTCAGAACCCAGAGCGTCAGAGTAAAAGGAGGAGAGAGAAAGGGGAGCATTAGAGCGAACGAGAGGGAGACGGGCATGTTTTTTCCTCCTTTCCAGTTCCCTGTGCTCCGGGAGGCAGGCGGGCAGCAGACAGAAAGCTGTTGTAATTCATGCCGTGCTGTGAGTTTGTGTGATGAAAGCAGTAGAGCGCTGCCTGGGAGATTGCTTTGCTGCACTCCTCCAAGCAGATTTGAAACTGTCTGGGACTGCTTTAGATGAGAGTTGGATTATAGAGTGACCTGCGATGTCTGTGTCACTCGGCTGTGTGCAGGGTGCATTATACTGTGCTAACCAGGTGTTGGAGGCGCACATCTGCACTGTACCTGCGATACCAACTGTCAGCAGTGTCTGCGATATGAAGCCAGGATTCTCGGAGAGCTGGATGGGGAAAAATGGAAATAATATTTTACTCTTATTGTTGCTGTTTGTGTGTATTTTGTTTCTGTGTAAAGTGTTTTTAATGGCCACCACTAATTTCCGAATAACACTTATTTTTTTGTAATATTTGCAGTACTCTTAAAATTTTTTGAAAACAATATATGCATGAAAATGTCTTTAAACATTATGTATATATATATATATATATATATATATATATATATATGGCTCAAAATTCACTAAAAACTGTACTACACATCAATACTAAGCTGCACGACCATTTCCGTTGCAGTTATCAGCTAAATTTTAGTCATTTCAGATAAATCAGCAAGGCAGATCTAGCAGCTTCTATGTATGAGTATAAGTTTCTCACACCTGCTTGTTTTTGTTTGTTGATTTTTTTTAGGCTTAAAGATGCAGTGGACCCCAGAGCATGCGCAGTGGGCCGAGCAACATTTTGACATTTCATCCACCACACGTTCCCCCGCACATAAAGCAGAGGCATACCGCGGACACCTGCAGAGAACCTACCAGTATGCCTGGGCCAATGACGATATATCAGCACTGACAGCCTCCAACCTTCTGAAGAAGTATGCAGAGAAGTATTCCGGTATCCTGGAGGGTCCCAGTGAGCGGGCGCTCCTGTGCTCGTACTCCGAGAGTGCCCCAGGACTCTTGAACGGACGCAAGTTGGAGAGTGAAGTATGGCAGGAGGGGATCTACCCAATGAGCTGTGCTGCAGATGTGGTTTCTGCAAGTAAGACCGGCATGACGGCCGCGCTTCCTCCTCCAGATGTGACGGCAAGTGTCGGCAGCTCCACAGGGGTGGCGAGTAGCTTGAGCGAGCCCAGCTACTCCAGCAGTAACTGTGGGAATCATGCGTCTACTGCTCTGCACTCGGGGATCCCCTCTCAGGAATTTGCTAGCAGTTACAATGGCTCGTACTTGCATTGCACTTACAGTGGCGGCCAAAGCACACCAGCTCTCCCGTCCCCACATCCCTCACCTTTGCACAGCGCTGGGCTCCTTCAGCCTCCACCTCCAACCCTAGTGCCCAGCTACAATGCAAGTTCCCCCAATCTCTCCAGTTACAATTACCCTCCAGCAGGTTATCCCCCACAGACTGCTGTTGCCCCAGGCTACAGCCCAGGTGGAGCACCCCCTCCCTCAGCTTACTTGCCCTCAGGCATTGCTGCCCCCACTCCCCTACCCCCTTCCACCCTTCCCGGTTACTCCTACCAGTCCCACAGCCATGCGCCAATTGCACCAACACCTTTGAACGGCAGCTCGGCAAACACACTGAAAAGAAAAGCATTTTACATGACAGGCCAGGGAGATATGGACTCCAGTTATGGAAATTTTAACTACAGCCAGCAGCGTTCTGCTCAAAGCCCCATGTACAGAATGCCAGACAACAGTCTTGTTGACTCAACCAGAGGGAATGGATTTGACAGGAATGCTGACACTTCATCTTTGGCATTTAAGCCCACAAAGCAGTCAATGCCACCAGATCAGCAGCGGAAATTTGGCAGCCAGTCCGGCAGGGCATTAACCCCTCCTTCTTACGGATCCTCCAAAGGTTCCTTGGGATCCCTGCGGCCAGGCGAGTCATTTGGAAAGTTCGGTTCCCCTGTTTTGAGTGACCACGGTGATGACAACAGACAGCATCACCCCCATTCCATTGGCACGGCCACTTCATCCAGCCATCCTGCTGAGGAGAAATTAAAAAACAGTGATGCTAATTTGGTAGAGATGGTCACCACTGAGATTCTGCAGCAGACACCCCCTGTGGACTGGAGTGACATTGCTGGACTGGAGATGGCAAAAGCCACAATCAAAGATGAGGTCCTGTGGCCTATTCTAAGGCCAGACATGTACAGCGGTATGGCCACATTACCTCACAGCATCCTTCTCTTTGGACCTCAGGGCACGGGCCGGACTCTGCTTGGCCGGTGTATGGCCAGTCAGCTTGGCGCAGCTTTCCTCCTCCTTAGTGGCTCAGCACTGGTCACAAAATGGCTTGGAGAGGGTGAGAAAATCATCCAGGCCTCGTTCCTTGTTGCTCGCTGCCGGCAGCCTTCAGTGGTTTTCATCAGCGATGTAGATCTGCTTTTGTCTGCCCAGTTGAGCGAAGAAAGTCCTGTGAACCGAATCAAGAGTGAACTCCTCTTCCAGCTTGATGGAGTTCTGAGTTCTCCAGAGGAACATGTTCTAGTAGTATGTTCCACCAGCAAACCTGAAGAGATTGATGAGTCTCTACGAAGGTACTTTGTTAAGCGGTTGCTCGTCCCCTTACCGGATGCCACCGCACGACACCAGATAATCAGCCAGCTGCTCTCACAGCACAACTACTGCCTCAGCGACAAAGAGGTTGCACTGCTTGTTCAGCGGACAGACGGCTTCTCTGGGTTGGATGTGGTCCGACTTTGCCAGGAGGCCATGGTTGGGCCTCTCCATGGCATGTCCGGTGCAGACCTTTCTGGAATGATCCCAGGTCAGATGAGACCGGTGTCATACCAAGACTTTGAGAATGTGTTTTGCAAAATCCAACCCAGCATATCACAGAAAGAACTCGATACATACACTGAATGGAATAAGATGTTTGGTTGTAGTCAGTAAAGAGCGAAGGCGTAATGAAATCTGAGGGGTGACCTCCTGTACTCTAAGAGGTTATACAATTCAGAATTCTTTGGGTGACACATGCAGTTAAACAGTGTGGTTATTCCAAATGTAGATGACCCCTAAAGAAGAACCTGAAGGACGGTCAGATACAGTTGAATGATGCATGGCTGTATTTAAGTCAAGGCCTGGCCCTTTGCACATAATCCAGACAGAGAAATACTGTTTTCTGGGCTCAGTACTGCAGATGCAGAGCTCCGCTTACAGAGGAACTTTGTAAGTGAGGACAAACTTCTTTGTGTATAAATATCATTCTGCTGTTTTTGACATTTTGTTGCTATGAAGTGCCTGAAGTGGTGCTTCATTGATTTGGATTTGGATTTGTTTGCCTCACGATCTACATTGGTGGCATGTGCTAATATAGAAAGCTTTAACATGAAACTAAATCAGACATGTTCTGCTTTTCGTTCCTTTCTTTGTTTTCGACATTTCTCTCAAAATAACAACAGTATTCCTCAATCAAGTCTAACCTGTAGACCCAAGGAAGGGCAGGAGAAGGTCCATGATGTACTTTGAATCTGGATCCTAAGTTATGAAATTCGTTTGTGTTTGATTTTCTCCAAAAACTCAGGAACGTGATTGTGATTTGTACAGTACCTCAAAAAAGATTATGCGATAACACTACATACTGCTGACTACATTGGGTTTGGTTTCTAATTTGCTTCTTCAAAAATTCTAGGTTTACCTCAACCAATTAAAAAAAATGAGAAGGATATGACTATGAATGTAACCAGAACATTTCTGGGTTGTTTGGAAGAAACATTTGGGGAGTTTCTTTTTCTTCCATTATATACTTATTGTTCTTTATAAATTGCATTTTAATTCCATTGTGGACATTGCTTTAAGTTTTGAAAGCAGAATTGTGTGCCAGTATTGACTACAGCACCTGTTCCTCCCTGCATAGCATAGTTCAGACACTACAACGAACGCTCAGAGATGGGCACTATCTGTTGTGTAGATAAGGTTCGTCCAAAACCACATCCATGCAAGAGTATGCAGTAGACTTCAGCATTTGTGTGTCCCTTTCTTCAAAATAGAGTTGGGGTGAACCAAAACTTTACAAAGAGGCTACCAGATTCTTGAAGTGGAAATATTTTCACATTCTTCATAACGATTACGTCTATTTTGTTTTTGTTTCGGACTATGTCTTGCTGCTGTGTGGTGTTGGTGTAAAGATATCTGAAGGATCATGTGTACCCTGCATTCTGTTCTACCTCAGTTTAGCACTATTTTCTCTGCAACTAGAACAGAAAGATGAGAGCTTGGTGTCTTTAACCTCTTTAGGTTTGCTCTGCTCTGAAGCCTCCATAAAGAACAAGCTGCCTTTTTTCCAAAAAAAAAAAAGAAACAAAAGAAACAAACATTTGTGTCTCACTGCCTGTGCAATTCTTCTTCTTTGGAGTGCCCAGATGACTCTAAACGCCCCTTTGTGTAAACACACACATATTATTGATAGGGTCTCTGTGGTACCACTTACCGGGGCCACGTTGCCTAAAGCCAGAAATATACTCTACACAAGTATGCAAGTGCTTATAGCAATGAAGTTTAAAAGATTGATAGCGTTGTTGCTTTCCAAAATGCGTCAGACAGAAATTCATAAAGAAATGCTAGTGACACTAAAGTATCACTATAAACTTTTTCTACATTTATGCTGCATCCCAATTTGCATACTGTTTGTCCTAAATATTGTTCAAAATTATAATTGCTGTGTCCCAAATGGTTGTTGGCATATGTTGAAATGAGTGTTCCTAAGGTACTTGTGTGGTTCCATGGACACTTTAACGGCTAATATTACCCCCAACCCAGCCCATCAATTAGATCTACAAAACACAAAAAGTTTTTACAAACATGGTGGACATGCGAGATCTAATCTGATAATATATATGTAATATTATCCACATTATAATATAAGATTGTAAGCTTTTGAAAATATACATTTGGTCATTCACTTTTAAATCCATCATTATGCAAACAGCCTGGCAGATCAATGTGCTACTTAATTTCTGTCTAATATGGTAGAAAACTAGATTAAATGCAGTGAGAAGGATGTTAATTGCGACAGGATGATTGACAGGGTAGTTTAAACGGTGATGGAATACACATAACCAAGCAACAGAGAGGTCTATTAAAGATGCAATTATGATGAAATTGTATGTACCAAAGAGAACATACTGTACTGTCAGCTATATCACCCTGCAGCCCAAGACCGGTTGCCAACTGAAGCTAAGCAGGGCTGAGCCTGGTAAGTACCTAGATGGGAGACCTCATGGGAAAACTAGGTTGCTGCCGGAAGAGGTGCTAGTGAGGCCAGTAGGGGGTGCTCACCCTGTGGTCTGTGTGGGTCCTAGCGCCCCAGTGTAGAGATGGGGACACTATACTGTCAACAAGCACCGTCCTTCGGATGAGACGTTAATCCAAGGCCCTGACTCTGTGGTCAGTAAAAATCTCAGGATGTCTTTCGAAAAGAGTGGAGGTGTGACCTTGGCATCTTGGCCAAATTCACCCATTAGCCTCCGACCATCATGGCCCCCTAACAATCCCCATATCTGCTGATTGGCTTCATCACTCCACCAGTAAGTGTTCTGGCGCACTATGGCTGCCGTCGCATCATCCAGGTGGATGCTGCACAATGGTGGTGGATGAGGAGATAACCCCTGGCAATGTAAAGCACTTTGAGTGCTTAGAAAAGCGCTAGATAAATGTAAGGAATTATTATTATTATTATTATTATTATTATTATTATTATACTTTTAGGGCTTAGTATAAGGCGGCAAATTGGGATGCAGCATTAATACAGCTACTGTAATGGTGGCACAACAGTTTATTTATAGAATCTTGTTGAGCTAGTTAGTCAAACTCTTTATATTTTTATGGTTGTACACCCAGATTCCCGGTGCAGACATTTGAAGGAAACTCTATCGCCCCTTGAGTATGGCAACAGAAACACACTATTGTGAGTTTGTACAACAGGCTCCTGCAATGCTTTAAGCTTTGGCATTTGTGTTCTTGCATACAGTATGTTTCTAGCCCAAGGTAGCACACGATGTTGGTAACTGTAAGAGGAAACTTGTGTTTGAATGTATTTTTTGTTTTTTTTTCTCGATATGTTTACTTTCTCTGATGGTTTGTGTCAGCTTTTTTTCTAGCACTAGAGAGTTGAAGCGATGTGTTCCCTCAGTCAGTCGAGCTCTTTTCTTCTGCCTTTATATCATGTCTCAAATGTTTTTTTTGTTTTTTTGTCCACTGCAGTGTAATTTGACACCATTTTAAGGTGCTTATTTAGCAGTTGGAGGCACTAGACTTCCAATACATGTGTGTGTATATATATATGACATATCCTTGAAGAAATATCTGCTTTTTTGACAGACATCCAGATAGTCTTTTCAGTAGCTGTGAGACACCACTTTCTTCACAATGTTCGTAAAGTGATATGTACACCCAAAGGACTACGATTTATAACTTTTTTTTCGTCTAAAGTGGAAACCTTTTTTTTCTTAAGTGGAATTTTCATTCCGCTTTCTTGATTTTGTTTTGTGTTGTTTTGAAGAAAAGTTATTATTGTGCAATTTGTCAAATGCACTTTCAATGTTTTGTGTTAAAGGGGTCATATGACGTTGCTAAAAAAAGAACGTTATTTTGTGTATTTGGTGTAATTTGTGTATTTGGCGGTTTAAGGTTAAAAAAAACACGTTGTTTTCCAAATACTGTTCATTATTGTTTCTCCTCTATGCCCCCGCCTCTGAAACGCGTAGATTTTTTACAAAGCTCATCGGTCTGAAAAGCGAGGTATGCTCTGATTGGCCAGCTATCCAGTGCGTTGTGATTGGCTGAATGGCTCAAGTTTGTGACGGAAATGTTGTGCCCCTACCATACTGTGATGCCTTTGACGAGACAAAACCATTATAACCCATTACAAACAAGGCACCTTCTATATCTAATGGGGACATAATTACGGATTATAATGACTTACACTGTGTTTTTACACCTTACGTTGCATTATGCCACGTAAACAAATCCATGTCTGCACTTGTGATCGGAGAAACGACAAACAACAGTCGATATTGTAGTCTTTTCTCCCAGGATCAGGAACATTTGGGTGGCATTATGCAAATATTCTCACATCATGATGTAGAGTGTTTAAACAAGGCATTTTATGGGGGCCTGGATGAGTCTTAACTTTAATGAAGAATATCTCTTTGGGTTTAAGACTTTAGTCTTTGCAACTTTAGAGATCTTATCTATTCGAGAACAGCTTGTAACACTCAAAGAGAAAGGAAAACTTGAAATCACATCATATGACCCCTTTAAAAACCATCACACTTAATTGTCCTCCTTCAAAACCAAAGCCAACAAAACTATCAGGAACGATCACAAACTGATCCATATCTCTGATTATTTGAAGCCTAAATGCCCTTGAACGAAACAATTACTAAAATTTTATTCTTGAAAGATCTTTGTAATTGGTTAAATGAATGTTCTTGACAGCATTAGTAGCATAATATAAATTAGGACAGAAAATATTTTTGGACCCCGCACTCATTTTAATGCAAACCGATGTCACTGTAACTATTATTAATATAATGGGCCAGTTATTTTTGTTAGCAAAGTAAAGCCAATATTATAGACTAGTTTGATTTAATATAATTTGCTATCTTTGTTAAAGCTGTGTCCAAGTTTTTAACTTTAGTGTCATGACGGTGTACAGTAAAGCCAACAACTCACAAGAATTATCGTAATAGTCAGGCACTCATCCACTGGAAAAGTATTCCCACTTCAGAAAGGTCAATTTAAACAAATTCACAGCTTTGTGCTGCATAATTCATGTAAGTGCTTTAACAAAAATGCTTTTGAACCCTCCAGCATTCTTGACCTGTTTACTTCCATTCGAAGTGTTACTGTAACTATGAATTTTGATTAGTTTTTTTTAAAACTGAGGGATTAGTCCAAATTATTTTCAGTGGTAATCAATATTATGCCGTCAATAGAGCTTAGCTTGCATTGAACTGGAACATTCCTTTAATTGATTGCAAAGAAAAAGGAAATGTGGGAACATCCAAAAAGTACAATGTTATAAAGCACATCTCCTGTGTAGCTATACATACAATTGATTTTGTTCTGTTCTTTTCCGGTTTGTGTGTTAATTTGCTTCAGCGCTGTTGTGGATGGTTGTTTCTTTCAAGTGTCACCAGTGTTTGTTTTTCAACCATTATTCTTTATGACCATTTCTACCTCATTGCTACATATGGACATGTAGTACCTATGTTCTGTCTTTTTTGAATGTCACACATTTGTATAAAAGAAAATAAAAAAAAATAAGAAAAACGTATAAAAACATTTTATACGAACAAAAAAAAAAATGAAAAAGGCTTGTTGTTTAACTTGAGCAGTCTACCTCAGAAAGACTGTCTGTCCGTACACTGAGCAGTGGAGTAGCTGCACACACTGAAAAGACACACTGACCACATGAACTCGACGATTCGTTATGCCGCTGTGATCTGGGATATTGTGGACTGTATAGGTCTTCTCCAAGGTCTCTACATGCAAATTTTTCCTTTCATTTTCCAATTGAAGTAAATCGCTTTCCCCCTTTGTGAACTGTAGTGTGCATGTGGATGTGTGTGAACTTATTATTATGAAGTGTGTAAGTGTGCATTTTTCTATATGAAAATTCTATATGAAATGTAGGTACATTTCATATACCATATTTGTACATTGGATACACTTGCACATTTGTGTACTTAATGTACATTTGTTATTAGTGTAACATTTTGAAACGCACCACATACATGTTAATATGTGCGTGTATGTACAATATTGCCATAATTACATTCAACGTAAATGTATTTTCATGTGTGCATAGGGACAAAGGACAATAAAAGATCATTCAAATGCTTTTGAAACGTCGTGTTTTATTTTTCTTTTCTGTTGCATTGCAGATGCATCACAATTTTAGTTAAAATTTCTCTATGAATCTCTCAGTGCTTTTGCTTTTCTGCATTGAAATTAAATTAAATGGTAAATGGGACAGATGTATTTGAGAGAGACCTATACAATGCACAATATATCAAATATTAAGGAATTATTTTTTCTGTTTTTAGTTTTTGGTGAACTTCCATTGTAGTAGAAAAAAAAGTTAATAGTTACTCATAACTGGGCACCAGCATAGACATCCTTTTTTTTTTTTTACATTTTACATTTATGATCGTCTTTAATTTTGTTTGGAAATGCACACTCATTATCATGTGTGAATGTGTAAATTTATAAATGCTAATGGACTTTCCAGAAGCCAGCATCTGAACCTCCTCAAATGGTAGGAAATTGTATTATTTCACTCTCTCAATCAGCTGCAAATACAGCTTAAATTACTGATGATTATTTTTTTAAACATCTTTTTTTCTTCCTTTTTGCAACATTCAATACTATAAATAAATTTAGATATTTATATATGTTCTCTGAATTGGTGTACACATGATATAACAACAGTTTGAATTCTGTCTTAATTTGCCTTAGTAGTATATTAGAGCACTATTTTGGACAGAGCCTTTGAGTGATGTTTGGGGGGAAAAATAGATTTTGAATCGATTTATTGTAAAAGTTTGATGATAGTTTTTACTTCTGAAATTATAGTTGTAAAACTAGTCTAACGTCCTGAAGCTTGAAAATCATCACTACATTTAACTACACAATGTTGCTAATTGTTTTATCATCATAAATTAGACTCAGTACACTGAGAATTTAGAAAAGGCCTGAAGTTGTTCTTTAATAAAGTTTTTACAATGCAACCCATTTAAAAACCTGCACACTTTTGCATTAAACAAAAACTAAAGCTTTTAAAGCACAATACCTGGGCCCGTATTCATAAAGATTCTAAGTATTCTCTCAGAAAACTCTTAATTTAGCTTAAAAATGTTTACGTAGGAGTCTTAGCTTTATAGCGATTCGGGACTGATCTGAGAGCAACTCTGAGTAAGGAAAAGACAAAACTTTCATCTTAGTGAGGAGGCGGGGTTGACCCTGTTGCTATGTATGACACAATCTTTTGAAGACTGTGATTGGTTGGTTGTCCAAGAAGGGAAAAAAAAGAGTGATTTTAAGTATAGGGTCTATTCTAATTCTCACTTTGAATTTACATTCGTAATTTTTCCTATTTGATCATTCTCTCTCACACAGACACACACACACGTTATATGTGTGTATATAAATCCTTTTTTTATTTACCATGCTTTTAATTTGGTATAAGGTATTTGATTGGCTTAGAATGATAAAAATTGTTCCACTCTTTCCAATTACAGTGATTGCTGTCCTATTTAAGTGGCGGTTTGAATGTTGGTTTTAATGTATCAAACATGGAATCAAAACCAAGAAGGGCGAGAAAGCCAAACTGGACAGAGGAACAGTGTTTACTGTTAGCCCAGTTAGTGGATGAACACGAGGCCATTCTTAAAGGAAAATTCGGGCCGGGTGTCACAGCAAGAGACAAGAAGCAGACATGGGAGCGTATAGCACAAACTATTAACTGTTCATTCCCCCTGCTTCTGCGCACCTATAAGCCTGCTATATTCATAAATGCAGTTTTTTTTGAGCCTGCAAGGTGGGAATGTCCATTGGAAACTAAATGAACTGCGACACAAAAAGATGTTCTGAAAGTGCTGTAATTGTTTGTGTGATCACTCTGCTTACAGAAGGTTGTGACAGACCCAAATAATCACTATTGCATTTTCCCAGTTGCCAAATATCGTAATTTAGTGATTACTTTAATTTCTAGAGCTATGGCATTTCTGCGCTGTGTCGGAGATGTTAGCATGTCTCTAATAAAATCAGTCACAAACATGATCCCTGCACGATCTCATCTATAGCATCTTATTAACTCACTGTCATCCATTGTCTGCAACACATTTCTTCTGCCTCTTCGTCTTTCTGCCATTTTCTCCTCTGCTAAAGAAACTCTTAAGCCTCTTAAAAGTCCTCGTCTGTGCTCCTAACAAGTTTGACCTTAAGACCTCTTTTAAGGGTTAAGATGCTTTCTGAATTACTTTATAAGGATTTTTTCTTTAATTTTAAGAGTAAACGCCCACATTTCTAAGAATTTTCTTAGAATTTTGTCACTAGGAGCTACTTTTTGCATTAAGATTCTTTATGAATACGAACCTTGAAGTTTAAGCAGCACTTTTCCAGCATGCCCGCCTTAAAATGAGTCGTCCTATTAATAACCGTTATTATGCTTTTGAAAGATGACCATTAGCATCTGTTACCAAAACCATTTGCTGCATTTCTTAAATACAGTTTCCATTGTTTGTGATATTTCATTATTCTTCCTTTCGAATAAGACATTCCATTAATTCCCTGGAACCCCCCCCCCCTTTTTTGATGGCATAATTATGTAGTTGGATGGTCTATGCGTGGGAAGCTGCAGTACAATTAACATTGGGAAGTTGGTGCATTTGGTGCCCATGGCTGTTTCATTTGTAAAGAGCTGTGTGTCATTTCCACGGCTCTACATGTTAAAATACTCTCTCCTAATGGATGCAATTCAACAGGGCCCTCCACAGAAACACAGGGAGCGCGCTTGCGTCAAGGGGACGATGAGAAGTATTTTTTATGAGGTGATCATATTTGTAATTTATGTCTTAGCTACAGAAAGAAGGTGAACGTCACAGTTTGTGTTCATGGCCTCTTCGTGGGAAGATAAATTCATGGTAACGCCTTCAGAATCTGACACTAATGGAACACACGTTGTAATTTCTTTCTCATTTTGACTGTACATTTCCTTTTTATCTCAAATACCTGGGCAGGAAGGTTGCCTCAGTGTTCATTAAAATGCAATTAATTCTGCAACTCTGCTGTTGAGAGTATGGTGTCTGCAAGTCTCCTTTCCTTCGATATAGGTCACAGCGTGGCAGCCAATACCGGCTAGTGTTGCTGAGTCATGCATCGACTGATGTTGGCTTCTAATCAGGAGGCTTTAGCACCATCAAAAGTCTCTGGTCACTTTTTATTTTCTTAAGTTTGTCCTTAATGCCACAGCACACATTTATATTACTTTGTATCAGTAACATTTGGTGCTTATAATTTATTTATTAATAGGATTGGGCCAATCAACGCATATCCAATAAAAATGAATCAAGACACCATAGGTTAACAGGTAAAAAAAAATCTAAAATCAATTATACACTAGGCCTACTGTGCATCATTTTCCTGAGCAGAACTCTAATGCCTACTTCAGAATTCTTGCTGCTTTTTGTTATCATTTTGAATTTTATTTATTTATTTATTTATTTATTTATTTTTACAGAGGGGGTTTTGGATTGCTCTATTTTATTATTCACTCGACAAATCAGAAAATACTGTCAAATGTCAGATGAAAAAAAAAGAAGTAATTTGCTCCATGATTTAAGGAATAAAATTTAAAAATGTGAAATCATGCATAAATAAACCCTTCTGTAATACTTTCAGAATACAGCTAGGAATAAAACTGTAAAATGTGGTGTATATATAGTAAGTGCTAAAGAATATGAGAATCTATAGACAAATAGATAAAATGCAATAAAATAAACACTTAAAACTGTATTTTAGATGTTTTAACTCCAACGGTCTGAAACAGCATGTTATAAAAAGCCAAATAATCCAAAATCTCAAAACTGACCAGTGAATTAAAAAAAACAATGATATAGCATCTTGTTTTAAATTATAAAACACACACACACACACACACACACATTTCAAGGTAATGACCTACAATGAAATACAAAATGAAGGACAAAATCCTCCTTATCTGAATTTCTTGGTAAGTATAACACTTCAGGATTTATCCATTACTTTTTGTCTTTTAAAATCAATGCTATTTAAAATAATAATAATAAATAAATAAATAAAAATGTCATATGACTATTAATGCAGCCATGTATATGTACTGTATTGTGCATAATATGCAAATTGTCTATGCATGCAATACCTACTACATTTGCTAAAAATGTGTAATCTACACAACAGAACATATGGCCTTATACCGGATATGACAAACTGCTTTGTTTTGAACTCTCTTACAACAGACACCGAAGAGAAGACAATGCTGAATAAAGTTGTAGTTTTTGCTATTTTTGGACCAAAATGTATTTTCGATGCTTCAAAAAATTCTAACCGACCCTCTGATGTCACATGGACTACTTTGATGATGTTTTTCTTACCTTTCTGGACATGGACAGTATACCGTACACACAGCTTCAATGGAGGGACTGAGAGCTCTCGGACTAAATCTAAAATATCTTAAACTGTGTTCCAAAGATAAACGGAGGTCTTACGGGTTTGAAACAACATGAGGGTATGTTATTAATGACATAAATTTGCAAATTGGGCGAACTAACCCTTTAAGTGCCATATCATGCCATAAAATATTTTTAAAACAAACTGAATTTTCAATATTGCAAATATTGTAAGTTACTTATTTAAACACTTTCATTTTACAGAGAGTAAAGAACATTAACATTATCAAAGAACATTTTCATTCAGTCTAGCCAGAGTTCAGGCACTCTCAAAATCTCCCATTAAAATCACTGAAGCACTTTACATTACATTATGCACATCTGCACTTTTTGTTGTTTCTGATGAGAGAATTCGCTAAATAATTCAGTCAGCGAGCAAGTGAACAAAACACCGCGTTTCAGTGATAACTCTTCTGCACGTCTCTGATTGGCCATTGCATTCATAAGCGCAACAGAATCGTTTCTGATTGGTTATCATGAAGCGTTGTACCAACGCGTCTGGCTCAGCACCAGCCAGCGAACGCAGATTTGAATTTAGAAGCTGATGCTGTGCACTGAACTATCTAATCACACCGCTGTGATTGTATCAAATATATATATAAAAATATTACTAAGTTTGGAAGCTGCATTTAAAATCCACTTGGCTCAGAAATCTGAGGGGGCACGTGCTCCCTCACTTTGAATGGGCATGACGCCTCTGCCCTCGATGCCTGTGAAACGTTTCTCCCTCAAACAGCACGCTAACGTTACTTCTACACTACAGGCTACACACAGCAATATAAACAACATATCTGCATGTTCTCACATCACATGGTTCTTTTAAAATAATAATAAGTAAATAAACATCAAAATCACTTCGTTGAGAATGAAACGCCTCTTACCAGCTTGTTGAAAATATACTCTGGCAATTAAAAAAATGCGCATTTGGCGTGACGAATTGTCCCAGTAGGATGAGGTCGTCGTCGTCAGGTGAAAGGTCATCCTGTGGGTCATTTTATTGACGGCTAAATTATTATTCAGAAATTTTACTAATATTTAGATTGGGCATGGACAGGGATTCACATAAGGGTATGTTATGACAAAAAAAATTTGAGGAAATTTTGCTCAAAAAGGGCACTTTGGGCACCAAGGGGCAGGTGCTCAAGATCCACCTGTTATAGCATTAGCATACTCATTAACATTCTGGTGAAAATGAAGTAGAAAGTCTGTAGATGTTCATTACTGGATAAAACCAACTGAACAAACACTCATACATACACAAATAAAAAATAAATGATAATGGGACAAATAAAGTTGTGTAAAACATATTAGGACCTAAATTCATTAGCATTGGTGTCTTCATTAGCATTCTGATGAAAATGGAAAGTCCATATGTATTTCTGAACAAAACCAACACGCATAATAATAATTAAATTTTAAAAAGGTGATTAAAAAACAAGAAAATAAAGTTGTGTAAAATAAATTAGTCTCCAGTTATTAGGACCTAAATATCAAAAACACCAATAGAGTTAGCGTCTTCATTAGCATTCTGATGAAAGTGAAGTGGAAATCTGTGAGCTACTTGTTTTGTTTCTGGCCAAAAACAATTGAGACAAAAAAAAAATGAAATAGAATACAAGCGGTGATAAGGAAAGAGGGGAAAACTAAAGTTGTGTAAAATAAATTACACTCCAGTTATTAGGGCATATTTTGTAAATATCAAAGAACCACTTGTCCTAGCGTTAGCTTCCTCATTAGCATTCTGATGAAAGTGGAGTGGGAAGTCTGTGAACTCTGGGGTTATCTGACGCCACAACGCTCGCGCCGCACCGCGCGTCCGTCTCTCTCTCTCTCGCTCGCTCTCTCTCTCCCGCGCACACACGCGCCGCTCAAGAGGATGAGGCGCGGACCTCTCTCAAATCACTTCCTTCATAACAATTAAAATATGCAAAGTGATAATTTTCTTTAAGTAGACTTAAATGTGCAATCGAAAATGTGAGGGAAACTGCCTAAAGCTCCGGGCGAGGAGGGGGGAGAAAAAGAATAAATTATGCAAATCGCAGAAAGGACCCTTGAAAGCCAAATTTTTCTGTAATAAGCATACTGTTTCATTTAATTTTTTTTGCCTCTTAATAAAAGTGACAGTTCTTTTGCACCGTCTGATGGCTATATCTGACACAAGCCGGCGGAAATGACTGGCCAACTAAACGCTAAAGCGTTTTCTCTAGCTTTTAGATGATGGTTACATTCACAAAGTAATTATGCGCCGGAGAGTCCAGAAATAAGCTTTAATTACATAGTAATCGCCTCTGATGGACACTGGGAAGTGTGAGAGCTGCCAGACTGCAATCCATCAATGCCAAACCCCTGGCCACTTTTAATTCTCCTTCATTTGCATCATAACCTCCGCACCAAGTTGCACAAATGCTGTTAAATGTTAATAGGACCTGTCTCTCTACTCAGAATGAATGCTTAAGCCGTTTTCATCTCTCTCTCTCTCTCTCTTTCTCTCTCTCTCTCTCTCTCTCTCTCTCTCTCTCTCTCTCTCTCTCTCCCCCCACGACCCTCTTTTCTTCCACTATCGCTCTCTCTCACCCTCCGCGCTCAGTCTCCGGCGCGTGAGTCCGAGACATCGCGTGGTCACTGCTACACTAATTGGGAGCACTATGCTAAGTTTTATCTCCTCATTTCTAACAAGCCATAGACACAATCCCTGACGCCTCTGTGTGTGTGTGTGTGTTCCGGGGAAAAAGTGAAGGATTTGTTAATGGTTTGTGTGCGTGTGAAGTGTGTAAGTGCATGATATAAAAAAGAGCATGCTTTTTATGTGTACTTTGCCTTGCCACATCTGAGTACTACTGCAATTACTTGATAAAATCTGACAATGTGCCCCTTTAATCGTTCTCTTGCTCTCCAACACGTTTGCAAACACATGCATGTGTTTTTCTCTCACTTGCCAGTTTTATTTTGCTCATTCAGAACAATGTCATAAGGTTTATGTTTCATATATTTTAGCAGAATGCATGATGATAAACTATATATAAAATTGTATGCAATTGTAAAACTGAAAAAAAGGATAAATATATTTGAGCAAATGTCAACCTGTCACGACAAAACATTTCAACTCAAGAGTTAAAAAAATATATATTTGATTAATATTAAGAATTGTGTGTATTCATACCCTTGGTAAATATGATCAAAGAAGGCTGTGAAAATAAGTCTGCATTGTTTATCCCTTTGCCCTTTTATCAACAACTCTAACCTTTTAACTGAAGTTAAAAAATAATAATAATTATGATTATAATATAGTTTATATTGTTATTAATTTCTCCTTTTTTCACATGAAGCTATTAAATTAAGAAAATGAAATCTGAAAAATTGCATGCTAGTTTGCCTGCTTGCTTGATTGATTGTTTTGGCCTATAAATGTTCTTGACAAACTTTGTAGTATTCACCTAAATGCATTTATTTCAAGTGAAGAGATATTTATCAGTATATCTGCTGTTATTGTTATATATATGGTTACACAGCGAAACAAAGAAAGTGTTTGTGGACTGCCAAGAAAAGCAGACTACACTCACACTTGTGCATTTATAAACGCATTTAAAGAGCTTCCAAAAAATCGATATGGAATAGCTACTCGGTCCAAACAGGGATGCGAGACCACAGAGGCTGCTGTTTAGCTGCAGGCAGGACTGACTGTGTGAGCAAAGGCGTAAGTGCATGCAAAACGTGAGAGATGCATGTGTGTGTGTGTGTGTGCTTGCAGAGAGAGAGCGAGAGCAGGTGGCTGTGGCCTCCAGCCAAACCACCAAACTGCCCACCTCCAATTAGCACTTGACTTCGCTGCATAGAGTTAAAAACGCAAAACCTTCACTCCTCCATCACGGAGGAGAAGAGGTGTCTGGGTAAGGGTCCGAAGGTCAACCTGCTGAATTTTGAGAGAGCTGAGATGGCAGCGCTTGCGACGTGTATAGATGTGTTTGACGTCAACCTCGCTTAGCCTTGCCGATCGGCCAGAATACCTGCCGGTTGCATTCGGGGAGGAGTTTAAAACAGAGATGATTTTTGCTTCCTGTGTCTACAGGAACAGCATATTGTACCCGAGCTGACTTGGTGCCATTGCTATTTTGGTATCACTGAGATACTAATATAGATTATATATATATATATAAAAAATATATATATATATATATATATATATATATATATATATATATATTACATTTTAGTTTATAATTTTGTTTGGATTTTTTGAATTTTTTTTAAAGGATTTGTTCACCCGAAAATGAAAATTCTGTCATTAATTTCTAACCCTAAATGAAATTGAGGAATGTTGCCTAGCTGAAATAAATTGCATTTTAGGGTGTGTTTTTTTTACATGTTTAATTTTATTTCAGTTAACATTTATTTCACATAATGAAAATGATTTTTTAACGGTTTTAGTTTTAGTTAACAATAATAGGAAGTTTCTGCCACATTCAGACTTTGTTCTCAGGAACACCAGATATAAACACAGAATTTGTGAAATATATAATTATTTTTCTCTCGCAATTCCAGTTATTTTATTCTCAGAATTCTGAATTGACATTTTATTTATTGTTTTTTGTTTCTGCCATGGAAAAAAAATTGCGTAATTGCATATTTTCTCCACAATTTGAACTGTTTTTCTTAAGAATAAAAAAAAAAATCTGAATTGGGATAAAAACTCAAGAGTGCGAGAAGTCAGAAAAGTAAGAGAAAAAATATATATTTTCTCGCTACTGCAAAGAAAATTCGTGAGAAAAAAAAAATTCAGAATTGTGAGAATAGGTCTTATTCTGTGGCGGAAATTTACATAGTAACATATTATTTAGTAAGGCACAATCTCATTCAGCACAGCATTTGATTGGACAAATATCTGAGCAGTGCAGGAGGAGTCATAAGCATTTTTAGTTTGTTTTCTGGAGAAAAAAAATCACATTTTAAATATATGAATTTTAATGTGTTCATAGATATGCTTATAAATGCTGCAATCAAACGCACCTGAGAAAGCCAAATTATGGATAGAGGACTCATATTTTGTCCAGAAGCAATGGTTTGAAGTTAAAATGTCTGATGGATTTGTTTTGAACAAACACAAAGCTTTAGCTTCTCAAGACATTAACTGATTGACTGGAGTGGTGTGGATGTCTTGTGGATTATTGTGATGTTTTTATCAGCTGTTTGGACTCTCATTCTGACGGCACCCATTCACTGCAGTGGATCCACTGATGAGCAAGTGATGCAATGCACATTTCTCCAAATCTTTCCTGATTAAGAAACATCTCCATCTTGGATGGCCTGGGAGTGAGTAGATTTTCGACAAATAACAACTGATTCTCACTCATTTTACCCCCTGAAACGAATCTTCCCAGTCTCGCTCGATAAGAGCCCAGCAATGATATTCATCCAAACACAAATGGCTTGAGGTCAGCTTCCTTTCCCTGTCATTTCACATATATATTTACACAAGAACCACCCCCACCACATAAGATGGAACATGCCAGATAATCATACCATCATCCCTCATTGGCTGCACATTTTCACAAAGTGGCCAAAGTGTCATGTAGTTTCCCTTTAGCGTGCTGAGAACGGCAGCTCTGGAGGAACTTAATGATGTGCTGATAACAGCTGATACCTGTTCCTCTGCCACTGAGCAATAAATATCCTCATTAATGTCAAGAAACCAAAAAGTGGCCCATTATTTAAAAGTTATGTCTTAATAAAGCCGGTTTTCTTGATCTGTAGAGTGACACAATTTTCTGTTCTAATTCAGTGGCAATTACCCATCTTTTTTTACACGAATATCCAAGTAACATTTTAATTACAACAATAAATTAAGTTGTTACAGCATTCCAGCTCAAACTCTGATAGTGTAGATTTTTATTAATATCTTAATTACCATTTGGAAATCCCTAATTGACTGTAATACTTAGCACTTCTATTGATTGTGGGTCATTTCAAATATAGAAATTGGTGTAAGAGAGCAAAGCGATATGTGGTTATTGTTTTCCTGCTGCTTAATTATGAATAATTACTCCCTTCTTTTTCTATAAAGAAGGAAAGTGAGGTTCCAGAAGATTAAAAAAAAATCCCATTAATTTTCCTCACAGTGGAAATTATTTTAGAGATAAAATATAAACCTTTCAAACCGGACTTACTGTGACCATGATTTTAAGTAACGTTTATGCATTTTATCCGGCAGACGCTTTTATTCAAAGTGACATCCACTGTATTGAAGCTGTACATTATACATGACCTTGGTGCAGTAAGCGCAGGGATGTTAAGTGATGATATTTGCTTAGAAACGACACGTTACTGTTTTGAATTTGTTTAACTGAGAGAAATACTGAAAATGAAAGTCTCCATACATGCTCACATTAATCTCAAATATTTGTGTATATTTGAATATTTAGCAAATACATGTGTGTTTGTGTGTTAAAAACTATTTGTTCTTATTTATCCATCCACAGTAGCTGCTATAGGTAAATAACTAGAAATATAAAGCACATCTATTTTGTGCTATAAACCAATGAGTTCATGATTATTATTATTCTAAAGAAATGTATGATATCATTTTGCAACATTAATCAGGATAGGAATGGGGTGTTTTGATACAGCTAAAATAACTGGAAGTGGCTGAAACCAGAAGCCTTGCACATTCAAGTTAAAAATACAAACAAACAAACAAAAATGATGTGGATACTTATAATTAATAATCAAAAAAAAGTCAACAGTTTTACTGTACTGTACTGATTTGATTTTGTCGTTTGCAACACTTCATGGGATAAGTAGCAAGGTTATTATAGTTAACTAAAACTAAAACTGTTAATAAATATGTGACCCTGGACCACACAACCAGTCATAAGAGAGGATTTTGGTTTTTTTGAAAGCTGAATAAATAAGCTTTCCATTGATGAATGGTTTGTTAGGATAGAAAATTTTCTGCAAATATTGCAGAAAAAAACAATTGAGACAATTGTTTTAAATAACTTCAATGTCCAAATCAAGTTATTAGCAATGCGTATTACAAATTAAAAATTATGTTTTTAAAATATTTATGGTAGAAAATTTACAAAATATGTTCATGGAATGATTTTTGGCATAAAAGAAATATTGATAATTTTGCCCCATACAATGTTTTGTTGGCTATTGCTACAAATATACCCCAGAGACTTCAGACTGCTTTTGTGCTCCAAGGTCACATATATACATATAAATATATATATATATATATATATATATATATATATATATATATATATATGTGTGTGTGTGTGTGTGTGTGTGTGTGTGTGTATATAAAGAAAAACACTTCTAAAACGAAAGTCGTCCGCTGGTGCGCTCGGTGCTTTCAAAAGCTACAGCTGCTGTGTTCATCTCTCAGCTCTAACGCATCTTTTCCTGCTAGTCTTAACCTGGAGCAAAGAACAAGAGGAGCTAATAGGGTGTGTTACGCTAGTGCATCCAATAACCGCACGTACACACACACACACAGCTCACAGGGCAATCATTTGAAACATATAGCATCAGTCTTTCAATTTGATCCCTCTCCCCTCCGCAAACCTCTCCCGTAACATCATTATTGATGGCGGATCTAAATCCTCCTCTGACAGGCCTGTGTTATCCGGGCTCGGGGGAAATGCAAATTGATTCCAGATCTGAAGTGGCATTTTTTGAGGGCCTGAACATATTACGCACTCTGTCATTTCTGGCCCGACTGGAAGAATCACAGGTAAATGTCAGTCTCCATTTCCCGCGGTGAGTGTTTCGCTCAACGATCGCAATGCAAACAGGTGTCTGTTTGATATGGGAAGCGTCTCTCGCTTTCTCACGCTGCTCTGTTTATCACACATGAAAATCAGATATCGCTGCCTCAGATGAGTGATTGACTTGTACCAAAGCTGAGCTAATATAGTGCCACACACACACTTTAAAATGACAATTCGTGAAGAGAAATATTAAATATCACATTTGGGCTGGAAATAGAGACCTAGTGAGCTGCCTTGCTGTCTACGGCCTACATAGGCAGCTGACTTATAAGAAAACATCCTAACTGAAATGAAGCCTCATGTGTGACCAGTTTTTCAATTAATTTTAGTACAATATTGGATACTAAAAATAACAACCTGGAAACTCATTGTTTTTTGGCACTTCTGGTTCAATCGTCCAGAAGTCAATGGAAGATGAAGTTTAATTTTTTTGATTTATTTCTGTTATTGTTGAAATACTGAACATGTGTCTTTCATGGTTTTAGTTTTAATTTTAGCTAACATAATATCCCTTCTTCAGGCGATTGCATTTAGGATTCAAAAATAATGTCCATTTCTGAAAATCATCTTGATGTACAAAACATGTAAGAAACATACAGAGCTTATTTTCTACAATAATACAAAAGCCAATGGAGAAAACCTACTGGTTTTTTGTCAATTCTAACTTTCGAGTTGGCCTAAAGAATTGCATCACTTCAGAGCTCTATAAGCGCTAAAAAATTAAGGAGCACAATCAAATATCGGTTAAAGTCGTCCATTTCTAATTGCAGTTTTGGATCATTCTTTCCACAAAGGATGCATACAATGACAAGATAAGGATGCTTATCTTCTGTAGTAGTCGTCATGTTACAATGTTACCAAATGGACCTTGTGGCTCTACTGGAACTCTTCGGGGTCTAAATTTACAGTTTGCCATCAGAAATCACATCTGTAATTTAAAACAACAACAATACAATCTTAAGTATCAAATATATTTTTTCAGTTGAGTCCAAACAGACACTACATTCAAGTCCTGAAATTGTGATCGTTGAAATGAAGTGATAACTATTACAGCATTTTGGTCTCCAAACGAAACATGGATGCCAATAGTTCAACCCATTTGCCAGTAGAGTACATTTGGAAATAATTGAACCATGTTGTCTAATGAGTCTTCACGTTTATTTCTACAAATCTCAGACTCTGAAAACTGAACATTAACGTCATGAAAATGTGTGTATGAGACATGAGAGGTTGTGTAAAGAAGGTTTACTGACAAGAAAAGGATTAATTCAAATGGAAAGACAGGAAGGGAAATCTAGAGAAATAGAAAGGAAAAGACTGCTGGAATGGTGAAATAAAGGGGAAGCAGATGGGTGAAAATGAAGGTCAAATTGGATTGGGAGGTTTGTCAAAATGTGATGACATAAGCAATCTGTACACTGTTATTGCACTTTGCTGGAGGTGGAGGGAAACATTTTAAAATTACAGGCAAAAAAGAAAGGAAAAAGCTGCCAGCTCTCTGCCAGGAATGATCGCCTCAAGTGTTTTCTCTTTGTTCCCTCGCCGATTCACTTTCCTCCTCCTCTAGCTCGCTTGTACTTGCTCTCTTCCTACTATAAGAAATAAAAAAAATAAAAAAAAATCACAATTGAGATCTCTTCAATATATCACTCATTTCTCTTTGAGGGTTGAGGACAGCAGCACTAAATGCAAAAACCAAAAGAATGCTTAATGCAAATTAATGCAAAAATGATCTATCTATCTATCTATCTATCTATCTATCTATATAAACACAGTGTGAAAATTTTTAATTAGAAAATTACACACAATGCTTGTCAAACTTTGGAATAACTGATTTTTTTATTTTTATTTTTAATGATTTCTGAAAGGGTCTTGTGACATTAAATACTGGAGTAATGCCTGCCAAAAAAATCAGCTTTGCATCACAGAAATAAGTTACATTTTAAAATATTTCCGAATAGAACAGTTACTGTATTTTCAATTTGAATAATATTTTATAAGACATTTACTGTATTTTTGATCAAATAAATCGAGCCTTAGTTCCATAAAAGAATCTCACGTTTCAGAAGAGATCTCAACAATGTGATCAGATGTACAAAGATATTCTACAATCAAAGTCTGAGATCTCAATATGAGCTCAAACATTTCTCTTCAAATTGTTCCCAAACACAATCTGAGCTGCTATCTAGGCTACATGTGGTCTGGTCAGACACCATACAGAATATAAGCATATGAAAATTATTTCATAACTCACAACTTTCAAAACTGTTTTATGTAATTTTCTTCTTTTTCTTCTTCTTTTCAGAAAGATGTTTCACCAGCTGGACAAGTTTTGAAACAACAAGACAATTAATGGCACTCTACGTATATCCCTAGCAGCCTAACACCCTCTCAGAAATTAAATATGGCACTACATTGATACTGTATGTCAAAATTTGATTCTATTTTAGGAGAAACACCTGAGACAAAGTTAACACTTCAGCTAAGAACTCCATCAACTCTCCCAAGCATCGAAAAAGCCACCTCTGAGCGTTACCTGCTCGTTTCTCTCTCTCTTTTCTCTCGTCTCTGCCTCCTACCAGCCCTCACACACACACATGGATGGATGCCAGATGAAGAGGAGAGGCATATCTGGATGTAATGTCATTATGAACGCTTCTCTTAAAGCTCAATCATAACTGTGTTATGAGCGATACAGCTCTTTATATGACACAAATGAAGTCGTCCATCTTCCCCTGGATTGAGTCATCAATTTCCCCTGGCGATAAGGCTCGTTTGCAGTACCTAATCATCTGTCTGCTCCGCGCTGTCCTGCAGGCTGATCGGATGGCGCTTTTGAATACTGCTACAACAAGTATGACAATCGTAGCTGTCCATTAAGATTGAAAGGCCTCGATTATGGTGCCTGCCTGTGGGGGGAACTGAGCTTTTCTTTGTGCGTAAATCACTCCGCTCGGCTGTGTGTTTATTGATTACAGCCACTTGTGCGCTGAATTCTGCGCCGAATAAAGGAGGGGATTTATTTTCCTTGCTGTCAGAGCATCGGCGCGCAGGCAGAGCCGTTCAGGAGAGTTTTACGGCTCAAGGTGCGACCGGGATACGGGTGAGATTTCTTGTATACTCTGTGATAGCAACCCCGCTGGGCCATTGATTTCTTTGATGCTCTGTAATGAAGCAATGCTGAAACATAAATTATGTATTAACCAGCAGACAGGCGATGACCTCTGATTCATTCACAACCTGTTATGTTTATACAGTCATACAGCAGGCCTGCTAGGCTTTCGCTTTCATACTGGCGTTTCTTCGGGTCACACATTTTCTGGCTGCCATTTGACACAGTTTCTTTTGTAGCAATCAACGTAAAATAACTGAAGAATCTTATATGACGTGCATAGAATCATCTTACAATAAATAACAATTTCCAAAATGTTCATATGAACAATTAATAGGCCTATGCTGTCTTTAGGGTGCTATGTGCTTTAAGTAACCTATACTGTAGCTTTAATATATTTAATGCTGAAATACTATGTTAAAATTCACAGTAGCTACAGTAGGCCTATTACAGTTCTTTTCAAAATGGTCTTAGCTTATACAGTAACAATAATAATTTGCAAAACCATCGAACTCGAACTTACGCAATTTCCAAGTACTACACAACAACAACAACAACAACAACAAAAAGAATTGCAAAGTAAGAATGATTTGTTCTGTCAGCCGTAGTGGAGAGTCATTTTATAAGCAGGTCAAATTATTGCATTATGATAAAAATGATTATGAAACCACGTCGTTTCCATTTGAACAGTGTTTCCTGTACATGTTTTAGGCCCACATTTACTAACAGCTTGCAAATGCCAGGACAACACAGTTTCCAAATCCAAAATTATCCTTACGATAACTTGTGCTGTGCTTGGTAGATTGTGTTGGTCATTATAGAAATGAGATGTTGCATCTGTCTTGTTGAATTTGCGTGTTGTCAGTAAATCACCCGCAGAAATTTCCATGCCCATCCTTCAGAGCTGTTTTGGAATTGCACTCTCGCGCTTAGTAAATCTGGCCCTTAGTCTTTATAGCACCACAGAAGAAAATTACTATAGTTACTATAGTAAATTACTAAAAATTTTCGATCTGAATTCAAGGTGATGCAAAAAAATAATGCAATAATGACAAGAAACATCCATTTAGTAAGTTGTCCTTGCAGATAGAATACAAAAATTAAAAACTTAAAAAATTTTTTTTTACGACGACACTGTCAACATGCCGACAGACAAGACAGAGCAGGTTACTTCTGGTATGAAACAAAGTCATAGCTTTCAAATTCCTTCATTATTTTGAGAAATTGTTTTGTGGCTCTTTGATGTGTCATGAAAGATCACTGTAGCATCTCAGTTCAAGCGGCACGCAAACCGATCATCTTTTCATATTTACATAAAGCGCAAAATAAACATGAATGAACATCACAAGCTATTTAGTTTCAATCTTAGAAAGACGTCAATACACACCATTTTACAAGTATAAGTCCACCGGAGTTAAACATCCCTGCGTCCCACTATACATCCAATACTATCCAACCTATCTACCCTAAATAGTATTGAAAAGTACAAATATCACATAGAAGTTAGGATGGATAGTGTGCACATTGGGACTCAGGCCTACTCTCCTGTCTGATTTATTTGTTGGGGAAAATGGTGGATTCAGCGTTATGATTGGTCAGTCAATTTATTATTTTCAGTGATATAGGTTTTGTGTCAGTATCATTACTCACTGTTAAAGATAGACATTTAAAGTTCTTATTTTTGTGATAAGGAAATTTGTATCTTTTGTACTGCCTCTAACATTACCTAATTGTCATGTTTTAATTCATAAGCCCAAAAAGACTCATCATGATTTGACCCTCATGCAGTCCAGTTTCACTTATTTCTGTAAAGGGAGAAAACTTCTCTTTTAAAAGTCTCCCTGCAGAGCTACAAATTAGACTCGCTTCTATTTGAGAGAGTGAAGCTTTTCAACGGCTCTACTCTCAGAACTCCCCAAACTGTAAATCTGCTCCGAATCTCTGTTTATGGTTAAATCTCCCAGGAGCCCGGTGTCCAGAGCTCTGCTGGGATTCTCTCCGACTGTAAAGTGCTTCCTGAGTAATCATTACTCACAGTTTTGGAGCGGCGCTGGCTGGCAGCGTGTTGATATTTTCTCCATCCTTTACATTAATTGAGTATTGACGGAGATTGGAGAGTCATTACACCTCATTGATCTGTCTTAGTTCAGTGGCCCCGCGTTGCCAAATTGGCAGACGAACAGCGAGAGCTTGAGGGAATTAGTTTAAAGTGTATAACTCAACATCATATCATAACCAGCATCTCAGTGTGAGTGTCTAGAGAGCTAAAGGAACCAGCCTCTGCCTCCTTGAGCTTATTTAGGAGGATGCAGGGCTTAATCTAAACAGCTGGAAGTGGACGTGGCACTTATTTTATCGGATACATCTCTGAAATGAATTTATGCTTTGACCTCTACATATGTTGCATGGAAAAAAACTAGTATAATAACAAAAGCAAGGTTGATAAAAGCTTGCAATATTAAACTAAAAACGTAAAACAAAAATTAGCAATGCAGTTTTTGGTTACTCGTATTGTATGTTCTGATTTCTTATAATTGTGAGTTTATATCTCACAAATCAGACTTTTTCTTCTCAGAATTGTGTTTGTATTGTGCAATTCTGAGTTCAAAATCTCACAATTTTGATAAAAAAAAAAATCTGAAATGTGAGATATAAACACAAAATTCTGGCTTTTTTTCTCACATTTTCAAGTTTACATCTCACAATTATTTATATCTTGCAATTTGTGCAAAAGTGTTTTTTGTTTGCGCCATGGGAAATTTTTTTTTTTACAATTTACAATTTTTTATTTTTTTTTGCAATTGCGACTTTTCTTCTCAGAGTTCATATCTATCAATACTGAGAAAATAAGAGAAATGTGAAAAAAAATTCAGAATTGTGTCATAAAAAGCTTGCAATAATAATAATAATTATTATTATTTTTCTTGGCAGAAACAGGTTTCTATAAAACACTAACTACTTTATAAAAACATGTAGGTGCAATTCTGAATATAGATAAGTTGTGTCCTGTGCATAGTACAGTAAAATACTGCAGAGATAAAATACTGTTTTATTTCTAACTTAATCTTACAAATCTAGATGGAATATCTTACAAGTGGCAGGAATTCCTCTTAATAGTAAGTTGATCTGATCAACTGCATGTCATTATGCATTTGCAATTTAGAGATTCTTTAGTTTGGGTAATGCTGCAGGCACAGAGAATACACACTTTTGCAAGAAAAGCTCTGACAAACAGCAACTGCTGGCCACATCTGCAAAGAACAAAGGTCACTGACAAAAATGTTAGCACTAGACATTTCAATTGCATGTTAAATGTGCTGCTGTTGTAGATTTATGACAGTTGCTTCCTTGACATTTTTACAAAGTTTCTCCTTAAATCTTAGGTCAGATTTCAGTGATACACAGGCCCATGAGTTCAGGGGTGTTGAGAGCACTTTCATAGCCTGTTGTGAAATTGAAGACACTGTAAAAAACACTGTTGATGATAAAAACATTTGTTTCCACTGTATATCCTGTTCACAATCGAGCACGTTAGGAATAAACCAAATCACTCCTGTGTGCTTGGAAAAAAATGTGGCATTTCAATCCATAAATGTAAATACGGTGCTGCTCATCTCTGATGATAATGTACCACTTTTGTGTAGGTTGGTGTTAGCAGAGACAGAAGATCTTTCTGCTAGTGGGTAAAAACTATTGATTGAGAATTCCTTCAGCTCCAGTGTGATAAATATTCATTGCAGAATCTGATTGTGAAATGGTGATCAGCATTTGAACGGAGCGCTTTCCATGCCTCAACATCAGCGGATGTAATTGCTTGACCACAGCTGCTACCACGCAAGCTCACCCACTGCTTTAAATTCACACGGGAGGCCTGTAAAAAACCTCAACATGCAAAAACTTTGAACGTTTAAAGGAATAGTTCAACCAAAAATGTAGATTCTGTCAGTATTTGCTTATCCTCACTCATCCATAGGAGAATTTTTGAAGAATCTTCACATTTATTTTCCACACAGCGACAGTTGGTCAAGATCCTAAAATGACAGAGAGCTATTAGAAATGATGAGTCACACAAGAACCTATTATATATCTTAAATCTGAAAAATTATTTAAAATTTTTTTTAAATAAAATAAATTAAAATAAATGTCAGTCTCTTCATCACACCAATTTATTGTATGAGTTCAGAAGACTTGGAATATAGCCAATAGTCATAATAGTCAAGTCAAACTTATGAAATTATGCATCAACTAATTAAATATGTAGTAACATTTTCAGAACAGAAATCTGAACCCTGGATAAAGTCAGGTTCATACTTCAGATTTCATTTTGTTGACATATTAGAGTTAAAAATATTTTCAACAGCCAGAAAACCGTGTTATGTAATGCAGGCCAATTAATAAACCAATTTGTAAAATCCATAGGAATATACAAATTAGAATATAGAATAAGTTTGGTGTATAAGTCCTGCTAAAGTGGAGATTTCTGACTCTTTAAAGATATTGTAATTGAAATCTAGATAAAGTAATAGTAGAAATAGATAAAGTATAATAAAATAAGACCTTAAATGTTTACTTTGTATGCTTTCTTTTTACTGGTCTGAAAAAAAGATAAATAATGGAAGCAAAATAGACTGAAATCTGAAATGTTTTGAAATGTCTGAAGCATTTTGCCTGTATTGCTGTAAATGGATAATTCAATTCTATCACCATTTTATTAACTTTAAGTTGTTCCAACCCCATATGATTTAGTTTTTTCTTTAAAAAAGAAGATATTTTGAAAAATGCTGGTAACCAAGTTGCTCATAGCCATCAATGAAGCTCATATCTTCAATTGTATGGAAAATAATAATATTTGAAGAAACTTGAGGGTGAGTAAATGATGGCACAATTTTCATATTTGGGTGAACTATCCCCTTAATGTTTTAACATGGAGGAGTTTTATGGCTGGGCAATTTGACAGTGTGTTGATATGAATGGTCCACTGTTTGAGATTTAGCTATATGGCATTTAACATTTTATCTAGTAAATATACATGTGAGCAGGACCACCTGAAATACCTGAGTGCAAGAGAGAGAAGCTTAATTTCTGGTGCTTAAAACTATTTTGTATTATGAAAAAAAAAAAACGGCATTAAAAAATATAAAATGTGGTAAAACTGCATACAGGTGTGGAAGAACAAGAAGATTTTTCATTTTTAGGTGAACTATGCCTTTAAAACCTCTCGTGCTCTGTCTTCAGGACATCTTATGACAGATACTATTAAGATTAGTTTCTCCTTGCGAAGATTCAAAAAGAAAGATTCCCCCGATCCATTCCAGGCACATTCAAAGGCAGGGGACTCTTCCCAAACTCCCTCGTCTTCATTATCATTCTCAGGTTATCCGCCGCCAAGCCAATCTGGAGCGCAAATGAATTAGTGAGAATTAAGGAGCCTCTGTGGTGTGAACCCTCTCCGAATCTCTGCTAAGATGAAAGGTACACAGCCTCCGTCTCATGCACCTAAGCTCCAAGGGATCAAGCACCTTCATGAGTCTGCTACTCTTCCCTTGCCCCCTTTCTCTGAAATAGCAAGGGCGCAGGCAGTTAATGCAGCCTAACGTCTGCTGACCATGGGCTTGGGCCGCTTGGGAGACTAGAGGCTTTTCATACCAGGTACTGGAGGACTGCACCTCCGATCACTGGCCATTAATTACAGACTGAGAGCCATGCGGTGACCATCTTCTTTCCCCAGGCTGGCCTTCCACTCATCTGAGCCCCTCACAGAAAATCAAAGACCACCACGTCACCCGGAGAGCTCAACGAAGGCCTGTTCGCCTCGCTGCCCGGAAGTCACAGAAGAAAGCTCAATGGTGGCATTTAGCAGCTACATTTGAGCGGATATTAACACCTCCTGCTTAATACTAACACAAAAGAGTTACTGGAATTACTATGATACACTATTCAAAAAATCATTCTGAAAGTGATTCCATCTATATTGTTTGTGTCATTATCATTTGTGTAGTTGTTGTATGGACTTCCCTATTCACACAGAATAAGAACTATTATTACATTTATTCATTTAGCTGACGCTTTTATCCAAAGCGACTTACAATTGCTATATACTATATTTCAGAGGTCGCACACCTCTGGAGCAACTAGGTGTTAGTGTCTTGCTCAGGGACACATTGGTGTCTCACAGTGGATTCAAACCCGGGTCTCTCACACCAAAGGCATGTGTCTTATCCACTGTGCCTTATCCCAATCATCATTGGAGTATAAAGGCATTTGTATGCAAATACAGAAACCTGATCTGTCTCTTTAAAATTACAAAATTGTTTTTGTTTTTCTTTGTGGTAATAATATATTTCTAAGACTTAATCTCTAATGTATTGTGTAAATGTATTGTGTAAAAACCCCATTGTTATACATTTTCACTTATGTTGAAAACTCTGATATTAAGTTAAACAAACAAACAAATATCTTTAAGCACAATACTTTAAAGGTACACGTTGTAGGACCTGCCACTAGAGGGCGCACTATCAAAACAATAACAATTGCGTGGTTTGATGATGCTAAGAAGGAGCGTGGAATGATGGGATTTTTTGTCTTCTACCCAACTGCTGACGGCCATCAATCAGACGGAAAGATAAATCATGGATTGAACGGGAGTTCAACGATTTGCGCGAGAAGATTACATACAAAGTCATTGCAAAGACGCGATCAGACTATGGATCAGACTCGTCCTCGCACGGGTCTAGAGATGCGATGCCCCGCGTTTGGCGTGTATACCCCATAATACTAATCTTGTTGATCGTTATAATAGCATACGTTTTCTGTAAATACGAATCAAAACAACTCACCTGTCGAGTAAAACACGAGCGAGATCTGCATCTCTTTCTAGTTGAAGTTTGTCGCGAAGCTACTTCCGCATTTGTCCACGACACAGTTGTCATCTGGTTTCTACGTCAGGAAAGGCGGTAACAAAGGGTAACCAACGTCATTGACAGGGGACTGCACTGCCCCGTGTCACTGTTTAGAATGGGGATTTTCTCATGATTTATAAGTATTTGAAAACATTAGAGAGATTGTTAGTAATCAGCTGGACAAAATATATAACTCTAGCCTAGTGGTTTTTGGATATTTTAATGCAAATATCTTACAAATTGTACCTTTAAGAGCAAATTATTTATTCTATTTATAAAATCACTTTTTTTCCCAAAATGGGTGCAGTATATATGCGTATAATTTGATTTATATTTTATAAAGGGGGTTCCTTGCAGGGGGTCTTTAGCATTAAAGCATCTGAAAGAGTAAATTCATTCGTATGCATTTCTGTCAGAATAATTAAAAAAATGACTAAAAGTAAATAAATAAATAAAATGACCCCAAACACGCATTGAAGCCTGTCTGTGTTTTGCTCTCTGCCCCCCGTCCATCTCACCCTCCTGCCAGCCCAGTTCCACAGAAGACTGTGAGATCTGCCTTCCTCCACGCCCTTGTGCCGGACATCAAATGACCACTCAGCCCCCCGAGGAGCGCTCAAGTTCCCACCTCCTCATTTGAGCAGCCGCCTGCTCTCCCCCGGCTCGCCCCGCACAGGGACGCACGACATCTGCCTGTCTGAGAGAGGGAGGCATTCGCAGACCCCTCTGCCCGTCTGTCAGCGGATCATATTGGCCTGTCATGCCATCCAGCACTTATTATTCAGTACAGGGAGAGAGAAAAACGAGTCGGGGGAAAACGAGCGAGCGAGAGAGAGAAGTGCGGAAAACATTTTCATGGATTTCAGATGCTTTATTGTTTGTGCCAGATTGCCCCATAGATACATGTAACCGTTTTTATCCACCAATGTTTACGCTGTAATCATTATCACATAATCTAATTACTGCTGCTTTCCACAAACCCCCAGTCCGTCAATGAGAGACGCTGTAATCGATAGAGGGGAATTTGCATAAAAATCTATTTGGCAGCCGAGTGAATCAAGATGGGAGCTGTGGGGATGAAGCCACCTCCACAGCAGACAGAGGTGAACACCGGTGTCTTTACGAAGAGTCGGGCTGGAATTAATCATGCGCTATACATCATTTCTGTTAATGCTCATTAGGGCTGGACCATATTGAATGTGTTCATGTTTCTGATTTTAATGCGCTTTTTATTCCACCATTAAGTTTGATAAAGGCTGCATCATTAAACTAATTTCATGATTTCTACGAAGTAGGCTACATAAGTAGAAAAAAATTGTTAGTTTGCTATTTTGAATAATTTCAAACAATGTCCATTTTAAATGATTCCCTTCACCACAAATCAGACATCGGCTCAACCAATGGTCTTGGGGGGCGGGACTATCAGTTTTATGCAACCAACCAATCCAGTTGCAGATGGGGGAGTGTCTGAGAAGCTTGTTTGAAAATATACATTTTGCATCCATAAACAGAATTTAACAGTATATATATATATATATATATATATATATATATATATATATATATTAGTGCTCTGTAAAACCGAACAGTGAAATTAATCAAATGAAATTAGTTAATTGCACTCAAATAATAATGAAAGTTCATTGGACTTAATTTAAATAAGTTCTGTAAACTCAAAATTTTGTTGTAGTAAGGTGAACTTAAAATGATTGCGTTTTCAAGTTCCCAGCATGCTTTGCATCAGAAAACAAGGAAAATAAATGTAGAAATTAAGTGTTATTTTGTGTGTTTTTACACAAGATTAACATAGAGGGACTTAAGTTAGTACTTAAATGTTGTATGTTATGTTAGAACTTACAAAGGTTTCTATTATGTTTTTTTTTTTGTAGTGTTACCATTGTGGTGAAGAGTAGAGCCTGTGGTTAGGTTGAGGATGGACAACAATAGACTAAATTTGAGTGTATTTCCCCATATAAGTTGAAAAATAGAGAAAATTTTGAGTGAAGTGCTCTCTAATTATAAGTTGAGAAATATCAATATTTATAAGATAACTGAGATAATTTAAGGCAACTGGAAATGTAATTTCTAATTTAATGTAAACTTAAGAGTTCTGTGAACTTATTAGGATTTACAGTGTATGGTTTTCAGTGTATGGACACTTAAAAATATATATTTTATTGAACTAAAAAAATTTAAGTTAATTTGACTTAAAATTTTTGATGTAACCTGTTTCAACTATATTTTTGAGTTAAGTGAACTTGTTGGGTTTTACAGTGTGCTGTCAAACTATTAATTGCGATTAATCACATCGAAAATCTAAGTTTTTCTTCAGATAATATGTGTGTATATTTATTATGTATGTATATATAGATAAACACACATACAGTATATATTTTGAAAATATTTCCATGTATATATTTATATTCATGTCATTTATATTATATATACATATTTTAAATGTAACATAAAATTTTTCTTAAACATATTCATGAATATGTGTGTGTTTATATCTACATAATAAATATACATGGTACACACATATATTATTTATATTTTATTGATTAATTGTTTGACAGCACTAATATATTAACTAATCATCTATAACTATACTAACTATAGTTTTTATTAACTAATCATCTATAACTATACTAACTATACTATATTAACTATACTAATCAGCTAATCACATGGCAGCAACTCAATGCATTAAGGCATCTAGTCGTGGTGAAGACGACTTGCTAAAGTTCAAGCCGAGCATCAGAATGGGGAAGAAAGGGGATTTAAGTGACTTTGAATGTGGAATAATTTTTGGTGGCAGATGGGCTGGTCTGAGTAATTCAAAAACTGCTGATCTACTGGGATTTTCACACACAACAATCTCTCGGGTTTACAGAGAATGGTCTGAAAAAGAGAAAATATCCAGTGAGCGGCAGTTGTGTGGACGAAAATGCCTTGCTGATGTCAGAGGAGAATGGGCAACTCAAATAATCACTCATTACAACCAAGGTATGCAGAATACCATCTCTGAACGCACTACACGTTGAACCCTGAAGCAGATGACCTACAGCAGCAGAAGACCACACCAGGTGCTGCTCCTGTCAGCTAAGAACAGGAAAGGGAGGCTCCAATTTGCACAGGCTCACCAAAAAGGCACACTTTGGGCCCCTTAGTACCAACTGAACATTGTTTAAAAGCCACAGTCTACCTGATTATTGTTGCTGACCATGTCCCCCGCTTTATGACTACAGTGTACCCATCTTCTGATGGCTACATCCAGCAGGATAATGCACCATGTCACAAAGCTCAAATCATCTCAGACTGGTTTCTTGAACATGACAATGAGTTCACTTTACTCAAACGGCCTCTACAGTCACCGGATCTAAATCCAATAGAGCAGCTTTGGGATGTGCTGGAACGGGAGATTTACATCATGGATGTGCAGTATGTACTATGTCATGTCATCCAGTCTTAATAGTTATTTAGGGAAAGCCTGAACCAGCCTACTTGATTCATTAATACTTCCAAGAAATCAAGCTAATATTGCTGTGCTGTTCACTAACAATGCACATTCTCAGCACAAAGCAAGAGCCCATATCTCGGTCTCTGTTCCTGGCTGTGGTAAGTCAAGTGATCTTGCAGGACTGGCTTTTGGCTCAGATCCATGTGTATGTTTCACTGCCTGGGACCTCAGCCTCCTGCTCAGGGTGCAGGGTGAAGGAGAAACTATCACACTCTCCTTGTCAGCTGCAAGGGTAATTACTGCTGGCTGAAATTACTCAACATTTGTTTATTAGTTCCCTAGAGCACCCTGTAAATAGATTGTCCGTTACAGTCCGATCGCATTAGAGACCGCGTAGCCCCTCAGAAGCCCCCCAGCCTCCTGTTGGGTGTGCGTCTGCTTTCTCACAGAGCGAACCGTGTTCCAGCAGAGCGTTCTCCATTAGTGACGCAGTGCTATGTCTAAAGCCACACTATGCCCAATGTAATTGCCGAATTCTGTCACATAGCCTCAGCTTCATTACCAGTGCCGAGGGGATAAAGCAGAGGAGCAGAGACATCAAAACACCACTACATTTGCAATTCCTAAAGAAAGTTGGGAGAAGTTTTAGTAAGTTTAGGTTTCAGTTGTTTTTTGTCATAGGCTAACATCACTTGTTTGAGTCAGATGCACACAATAATCAACATATAGTCACTATGCAGTGTACAGATGGCAATATGGCAATCAATGGTTAAATATATGCAAAAAAGAAGACCAATTCAATAGGCAAATATTATGATGTCATTCACTGTTGGTTGCATTTTGAAACCTGAACATTCTATCAACGGAAGTCAAATTAAAATGTTTGAATGTTTGTAAAAAAAATAATAATAATAATTATACAGTATATATCTTGTCTTGTGTATATATATGAAATGCAAGAAATGTATTTCTACTTTAGCATTATTAATTATTCATTTTAATGAATTCATTTTGTTGTGCTGCCATTACAGCTAAAACATTGATGGTAATCTGTGCTAGAAATATGAAACTAAAAAATACATACAAAAAAAAAAATTATGAACTAGTTGACCTCAGAAGTAGGTTTGTTAAGCATTTCCAAATTGATTGCATTTTTAATTTAACAGCAAAAAATCTCTTTGTCTATATATGCACATATAACTTCCTAATCAATAGAGAGAGAGATAAAGAGAAAGAGAGAGATTTGCTGTTAAATGAATAAACTTATATTAGTTAACGTCTAGATAAAGTAGATGTCTGCAAAATCTGGTTTAATATTAATAATGCAATATATGTATTTATACTAGTCAACCTAACCATCTTGTCAATTGCTGGATGACTAGATGATAATCATGACTCCTAACCAGTGCTTTGCAACTGCAAAAAAAAACAACAAAAAAAAACATAAAAATAAAATCAAGAAATCTACTTGAAGGGACTTTTTCATTAAAAACTGTTCTTCTCAAACCTGGTCCATGTTCCGCTTCATTGGCAGTTACACAAAGGCGAGGTTAAATATGTCAGTCGTTCTCTACATATAAATTCTCCCTGCTTTGTGGTATTTTATTGTGGTTATTTTCTGCATGCTGCCCACCATCGAGTGGACGTCTTCGTGGCAGAGGCCTTGTATTTGTGAATTCTGTGATGGGAGGATGAGGCGAGCCAAGGTCTGTCCCTGTATTCATCGTGTTGGATGGTTCCTGTCAGAGATGACATTCTGAAACACTTGACCCACAAAAATGAATTCTCGGCCATAGCCCAGTGACAGCGATGGGCAATTTATTCTCCTAAAATGTGAGAAGATAAAAAGGAGAAGAATGCAATAGCGCTGTCAAAGGAGGCGAGAGCAAAGCCAGGGAGTAAATCTATGTTTGAGAATGTGAAAACCATACATAAAAAGTGTTTTACAGGGAAATGGCTTTAGTGTAGGAGACTGTCTGATATGACTCACACTTTGATCAAGAAGGAGTACCGTAGCGGGCCGATAAGACAGGCTTATGGGAAAAAGCTGCACTCTAAAACAGTTGCTTCTCAACTGGTTTCACAACAGAGCAAAAAACACAAAAGTAAAGAAATAGCGAGGTCACCGTATTAAACATATCATACATTTCAGCAAAATAATAAACATTTTTAATGGCATCGGTAGTTCCATAAAGAACCTTTAACATCCATGGAATCTGTTCAATGCACAAAAGTTTTATTTTTTTTATTTTTTATTTTTATAGTAGAAAACAATCCTTTCCAAAAATGTTCTTCACACTAAGAAAAATTGTTCTCTTAAGAACTGTTCACTGAAAGCTAACAGGGAACGTTCTTCAAATGTAATCTAGTAACTTTCATAGAATGTTCGTTCAGAGTTATCTAGTCTTTAATAACGTTCTCAAAACATTAGCACAAACATGTTTTTATAGCAATATGAGCCTTTATAACTGTTGTTCATTAAATATATTTTTCTGAAATGTTTTGTTTGGATTTTTTTCTAACATTTTTGAAATGTTATTACTTGTTTCTGAATGTTCTGAGAACATTCAAAACTAACGTTCTCATAATGTTCACAAAGTGATCAAATGGAAAGTACACAGAATTTTTTTTTAATGTTTCAAAACCAAGAAAAGCATTTTTAAAACATTTAAAGACTTTAAGTTTTAAATACATTCAGAGAGCATAAAAAAATACTTAAAAAAATTAATAAAACTTAATGGGAATGTTAACAAAACATTTTTGTTAGCTGGATATCATTGCTGGGAAAAGCCCTTTTGAAACAACTATGATTATTTGGCCATTTGCATTATATTATTTATATTAGCATTGTTTTTAGCACTGCGCTCATTTCTGGGTGGAGAAGCGGCACTGTGAAGTGTGGTGCTGTTAGTGATGGGTTGTGTCCACCTCTGGACTTTCCACTTATAAAAAACATCTTTCCATTCCTCTGCCTCCAGCACTGGCCTAATAACAGCCTGTGTGCAAATAAGGCCCTCGAGCTGCCGGACATCCATCATGTCCCTCCTGAGTCACATTACAGCACCCTAATGGCCACTCTGTGTGTGCTTATGATATTAATTTTTAGTGTTTTCTGAAGAGCTTTAATCAGTAATGTGACATTGTCTCACCGCAGTGGAGACTCTACAGCCATATTGCTGTTTCACACGGAGTCACTATATCACCTCTTCTCTTCTCTTCTCTTCTCTTCTCTTCTCTTCTCTTCTCTTCTCTTCTCTTCTCATATCTTCTCTTCTTATTTCTTCTCACTTTCATCTTTTTAATTCTCTTTTCTCCAGTTCAATCCTATTCTCTCCTCTTTTTTCTACTAATTTCTACATTTTAATACTTTTTTGTCCTCATTTCTCCTGTTCTCTTTTCTTGTTCTCGGCTCACTTCTCCTTTCTTCTCTTTTTTTCCCCTATTTTGTCATATTCTCTCCTCATTTCTCCTGATGCTCTTTTCTCCTGTTCTCCTGCCTAATTTCTCGTCTTGTCTTTTCTCCTCTTGTTTTTCCTTATTTGTGCTCTCCTCATATGTGCACAGAGGCTGTGTTTCGAGTCGTGCCAGCTCTCAGCTCATGTGACCAGATCAACAGATGGCCGGCTACACTCGGGGTCTGAGGAACTTGCTAGTACGCAAACACTAGATGTCATTTTGCATTTTTAAATACAAGTCACATCTCCCCACCTGCAGAATGCCAGCGTCTGATAGCATCAGCCTGCAGCGCAGCTCCCTGTAATAGATTTATTTTTAAAATGCCTCCTGCAAAGAGCACGTGGGGAAAACAAGATGAATCGGCCAGATAGTCTGCAGATAAACCAGGCCTTTTAAGTGCTTAAGTTAGTCAGTTCATCTTTCACTACACATCATCTTGTCTCAATTCAGCATTCAAATGTGAATTTATATTTTTAGGTCAAGCTTCAGGAGCGTGTTTTGATCAGGTTTTATGGCACGGGAGGATGTTGATGGATCTAATCTTTAACCATGGTAAAGAAAATTTCAAACACTTAAAGTTTTTTAATATCTATTTTTTTATGCCAGTCAGTATTTCACATCACTTCTCTCACCAGTTTGCACAAAAACCTTCTTTTCTCCAACTGACCTCTCTCATTTTATCAACTCACAAAATGTATCTTTAAAAATTCTTTGCATGTCTCACATCTATCCGGTTGTCTTTGCATTTAAACGTACAGGTCGTCTTCACAGCACACGCTTGCGAAACCTGCCAACATATCAGCATGTTTTGACAAGCCTCAGTTGTTTAAGTATTTTGCCGATCATATAGATCACACGCTTTTTTGTGGATCGCAGCACCTGAAATCCTCAGCTGAGAAATCAAATCATCCGTGCAGTCACTCTGCGACGACGCTCACTCAAAATACAAGAGAGGCAAAAAACGGAGGGGGAAGGACAGAAACGCGTTTAAAATGCAAGAAAACTCTCCTGCGCTGTTCTCAGGGCTCGAGGATTTGGAGGATGAGGGCGGCAGAGGGCTACGAACGAACAGCCGTCACTCTCCTTGTGCAATTTCATTCATCTAACGAGGCTCTGGAAGCATGTGGGAGAGGAGCGGGGCGATGATAATTGCCTTTAAAGACTAAGGAAGAGAGGAGTGCAGATAAAAGATACGCACCAAAGAACACATTAGGACATGGGAGGGGTTGGCAAGACCGCAGAGGCTTCTGGTATAAATAGTCATGAAATAAGAAGTTTCTGCCAAGGATTGAAGTGAAGAAATTCTCTCAGAGGGGCCAGCAGGCCACACCAAATAATCCTTGACTTAGCGTCCCATTCTGAATCCCATATTAGCAGCAGAGATTTAAATGTAAATATGCCATTAGGCTGTCATTACAGTGATCAAACTGTGCGCGGCACAGGTCAGGCCCAGCCACTGTTAATTTTGCAGGCAAAAGCTTTTTTTTCCTCCTCTCTTGAAATGTTAATAACTTTCTATTAGTTAATGTACCGTGACTAAAATTCAAATTAGACATAATTTATTTTAATATCTGTGACTAGCTAGCCTGACTATTTAGCAATGGTCTGCAGAAGAATACACGATTGTAAATCGGACTAATTTGCATTGGACGGTTTTGGCACGCCTCATCTCTCGCTTTTTCGGCGTTGTGATGAATCATCTCTGATCCTTGAGGTACAACTGTTCTTTAGTGAATATTGCCAAACGTCACATTTAATATACGTCTTTATGAATGCATGTCGAGTGGGGGGGGCTGGAAAATTACCCCTAGGACGCCAGACTGTTATGTTAAAATGATATCATTTCATAATTGCCCTGGAATACGGTCCCAAATTACAAGATTGAAATGTCACAATTGTTGAAGCCGGTCTCACTATACTTAGTCTCAGTTTTCCTGAATAAGTATATTTTTTGCTCATATTTTGGTATTCATATTTGGTATTTTTGAAGATTAATGGAGTACATTTTACAATAAAATACTATTTTAAAAAGTAATATACCTATGTGTAGTTATGAAATAAAGTTTTACAATAATAGACTGTAAAAAACGGAGAAAAAAATTAACATAAATAAAAATATATTCATTTAAAGTTTAGGCACCAAAATAAAATAAAAAGTCCAAACAGACAGTATTGGTTGAGTCACTGTTGCTATGTTGGGTTGGTTCCAATGATAACAAACAAGCAGATCAGTGTTTTTATAGCACCTCAGAAACAAACAAAAAATATACATTACATCTTTAAATAATAGAAAATATACTACACTGTAAAAAATGAAACAAGTCATTTAATAAAAAATTTAGGGTAACAATATTACACATAATATTTTTGAGTAGTTTTTCAGGCTTGATTTTTTTTTAATGGAATATACCTGAATAAATCATGTGAAATCTCCTAAATTAATGGATCTATGACACAATGAACTCAATATAATTGGTGAAATGTGCTCATTTATTTTAAGTTGATTCTCAAACGTCTGTGATTTTGAGTGAGATCTATTTGTGTTTGACTTTGAATTAATTTCTACATTTAAAAGATTGCTCAAGTAGGGAAATACTTGAGAAATACTGTAAAGTACTGCACTAGCACTAGCAAAGCTACTGCTCATTAAACAAGGCTTAATGACTTAGAGGAGTGGTATCCATAACCATAAGCTCTACTCTTCTGCACAATGATAACGATTGCATTGTGCAATGGAAACTTTAATGTAACAGAATCTCTTTCAAATGTCAACCATAACTGAACATTAAACATTAATAGATGCTTTCATTCACTCAAAAACATAAAATAGCATTTCATTTTCAAATGTACTCTCCGTATCCAGCCATATGCAAAGCAAGCTGGGAACTAACAATCAACTCTCAAATAAAACTGCAAAATTGAATGAATTCTCTTGAAATTAATAGGTAGCCTTCTTTCCTCAATCAGTTCCTCAATTTAAGCACCAAGGGCCCTATTTTAACGATCTAAATGCAAAGTTTAAAAGCGCACAGCGCAGGTGCACTCAGGGCATGTCCAAATCCACTTTTGCTATTTTAACAATGGAAAAACAGTTGTCCCTATTCTCTTAATGAGCAATGGGTGTTTTTTGGGCGTAGCCTGCAATAAACCAATCAGAGTCTTATCTTTCATTCCCTTTAAGAGCCAGTTGCGCTCGTGCCATGATGGATTTGCTATTTACACGGCAGAATTTGGCAAGCGCAAAGACAGAACGCATCTCCGAGATGAAACGGAGCTGCTCGTGTGTAAGCAAATAGATAGCCTAATTCTGATACATGTGATGACTCTCCATTATGTCATGTAGGCAATCCTTTAATTTTTTATATTTGGCATGTTTGTGTGCTGCTGTGCGTCCCTGTGTTTAATAAGCAGCGTGTATGCTCTTATCTTTTCTTATCTTATCTTTTTCGTAAGAAAAAAACATTGCGCCAGACTTTAGACCGGGTTTGATTTGGTCTATGGCACAGTCTATTTTCAGCTCCTTAAAATAGCAATGCACCTGAACACACCTCTTTTAGACCAGCATGCCCATGGGCACACAAATGGGCACAAATGCATTTGACGACGTGGGGCTGGACGGGAAAATGCGAACGACGCCAGACTAAAACTAGCAAACACACTTGAGCTGTGCCTTGCGTCGCATTGCACCAGGTGTATTATAGGGCCCTAAAACTGCTTTAGTTTCCTATAATGAAGAAAACATATCTCTTGGTTTTATTAGTAAAAGGTCCTCAGTATGTACTATACATTATACATTATTTTAATTATCACCTTAATTTTTTTTAATGAAAATGACAAGACCCATGATTCACTTTTTACAGTGTACATTTTAAAATACATTTTTTGATATAACTATGAATTATATAGTAGTTTAAAACACATTGACTGGATTAAACTGAATGAGACTGACATAAAAAAAAGAAGTTTAATTTAAAATTAAAAAATAAAACCGGTTTCCAAATCACTTACCCTTTCTGCTACTGCTAAGAAAAACTGGTAGCCCCGCCCCCAAACAGATGCCATTGGTTGAGTCACTGTTGCTGTGTTAGACTGGTTAGAGTAATAACAAACAAACAAATCAGTGTTTTCATAGTGTTCTAGAAAAAAAAAAATACACATTTCTCCTTTGAAAACTCAAATCTACTGGTCAAAAAATAATATGTTCAATATGTTCTGCTATTTTGCACAATAGTTTAAAAAAATAACTGTAGAAAAGTAAATGAAATGGATGTGAAACAAAAATGTTAATTTAAAGGTAAAGCACTAAAGCAGACTGCATAAACAAGACAGAACACTTACCCTTTCTGCTACTGCTCAGAAAAAAAACAGTAGCCCCGCCTCCAAATGAACGCCATTGGTTGAGACACTTTCTGGGTGTTTAGAATGATAACAAGCAGATGAGTTTTTTTCATAGTGCTTTAAAAACACATTTCACCTTTAAAAATCAGGTCTACTGATCCAAAATATCCTAAATAAAGTCTGAAAGTGGGCTAATATTCAAAATGTCCCACTATTTTAAAATACACAATTTGATATAGTTGTAAATTTAATATTATTTTTAAAAGATTAACTGTAAAAAAATGAATTAAATGGACATGTAACCAAAAAAAAAAAAAAGTTAATTTAAAGGTAAACCACTAAAGCAAATTGCAAAAATAAGACACTGTTCCAATACACTTACCCTTCCAGATACTGCTCAGAAAAAAACTAGTAGCCCCGCCCCCAAACGGACGCCATTGGTTGAGTGATTGATTGTCGCTGCGTGGGATGGTTAGAATCAGAGGTGGGTAGAGTACCCAAAAACTGTACTCAAGTAAAAGTAAAAGTACTTCTAGAAATATTTACTCAAGTAAAAGTAAAAGTACTAGTCTTGAATAGTTACTTGAGTAAGAGTAAAAGAGTATCGGATAAAAAATCTACTCAAGTAGTTAGTTACTAGTTACTTTGGGTCATATATACTGAGCCTATTTTTATTTAGATATATAGATAAAATGTATGTAATGTATGTGTGTGTGTATAAATGTATATATTTCATCAGCCTTTACTCCAATTTATGTAATTTATTATAAAACCCTGTCTGTTTACTTAAGTAACAGATATAGGTGTCATGCCATAACATATTTTTAATACGACTGACTTTATATTAAATGTGAATTTAACATTGAAAGTTAATGTGATATAAATATTGCTACTAATCTTTTTATTGTTCAGAAAGAGATCAAATAACATTTACATTATTAAAGATCATTTTCACTCACAGTCTAGAGTTCAATCACTTTCAGAAACTCCCAATAAAATCACTGAAACTGTTAACACTGTGAAATCAATATCTTAATTAAAGATTCGTACACACATCTGCACTTTGTTGTTTCTGACGAGAGAATTCGCCAGAAAGAGGTATTCAGTCAGTGAGCGAGTTAAGGAAGCACCGGCATTTTAGCGATGACTCATCGGAACACCTCTGATTGGCCAATGCTTTAATAAGCTCAAAAGAATCATGTGTGATTTGTTATAATGCGCAGTGCTGTAAAAACACATCTATCTCTTGACTCCCCTCTGTTATAAGCCACACACGTACAACAAACTAATGTCACAGTGCTATCGTGTACTGTAATCGAATGTAGCCCAAGTTATTACCTGTTAAACAGTAGACAGCACACGCGGTGTTCATCTAATAAGGATCTCCATCGCTAGCAAATAATAGCCTTTGCAGATTTGCTTTCAATTCAGTGCAGTTCCATAGCCACGTTTTCAACGCTGCTGATGTTAAACGTTACAACTCTGAGTGAACCACTTCAGACGCTCAGCGCGTGCGGCAGTGAACTGAACGACTCATTCAAACTGATTCATGAACCAATTCACTCGTTTGCCAATTGGTTTGATCAAGCCTTTGAACAGAATTGACTCAAAAGAATGAATCATTCGCGAATGGGCATCGCTCATTACCCAGAGAAAAGTAGACGGCGCGTTTGGAATAAACTGAAGCATTTATAACATTTATTGCATTAAGATAAAGTAACGAGAGGAGCGTCGCCCACAGTAACGAAGTAAAAGTACAGATTTTTCCCCAAAAATTTACTCGAGTATAAAGTTCCCATCTTTAAATATACTCCGAAAAGTATTAGTTACCCCAAAAAATTACTCAAGTAAATGTAACGAAGTAAATGTAACTCGTTACTACCCACCTCTGGTTAGAATGATAACAGGGGGGTAATAATAATAATAATAAATACATATTTCACCTTTTAAATGAGGCTACTAATCAAAATCTACCTAAAGTCTCGATGAACTGGAGTTCTTGTCCCACTATTTTAAAATACATTTGATATTTTAATACAGACATAGTTTGCTCACATCTTGGTGCTGATATTGGTAATTAGTGTTGTTGATGCAACTCCTGAGAGAGAGAAATAAATGAGAGAAAGAGAGTGAGAAAATATGGGCCAAGAAGAGGCCAGCTGATTGGAAACAGCTGGGAAAAAAGAGGGAGGCCGTCCACTTTAGAAAATCTGGGTGACCTCCGCTGGCATGTGAAAGTGCATCTCTTCAGCTGCCAAACCCAAAGCATGCTAAGAGGAACCCTTGGGCCACGGCGCAGGATGGTACCAACGGCCCTCCTGTGATAGATTACAGGGAGCAGATGACGTCCCATCTACTGTACATTAAAGATGCCATCACAACATTTTTAAAAGTCATATACTTTTATATTATATTATATTTATATACATTTACATAACATTGAGAGAAAATGTCCTTAGAACAACGTTCTCATGATGTTATTTGAGCTTACTGAACATTCTAAGAAATTTTTGTAACATTATAATAACATTCTAATCACATTAAGAATACTTGACATTTGAACATTCTTAGAATGTTACAAATAAAATGTGTAGAATTTTGTAAGAGAAATGTAAAAACGGTTAATTTAAATAAATTTAAAAAAAGTAAAAAAAATGTTAATGTCCATAGAAACAATATTTTCATAACTTAATGGGAACATTAAGAAAACGTTCTTAGGACATATTTTTTGTAAGCGGTGTAATAGCACCATGCTACGCCTGTAATGTTTTTTTTCTCTACCTGTTAATGTCTAAAAATGTAACAGTAGTTTTCAAATTAACCTCTTCAAATTCTTTAATATCTTCCTCTGACCTAATCAAAATTCATTTAGCAGATATTATTGAAGCTTTAACCATCTGTTGTAAACAACAGTGGATTTTTCAAATGAACTTGTATACAATATACTGTAGTAACTGTTCTTTTTAGGGTCAAGCTCAAGAAAAACAGTGCAAAAAAATACAATAAATGCAAACTGGCAGAAGAACAAACAGACATAATTCACGCAGCATGATATAGCACTGAAAGTTTGTTTATAATTAGTTCTCATAAGATTAAGAAAAGTCATGAAGTATCAACTAGATCCTTTAATGTTAAATGTTTTCTGAGATATTAAAAGGGCCTCGGCGTCTGTCGGAACCCCTACAGAACATAAGGGTTAACTCATATTGATTGCTCAAATGAATTCAGTGCAGCTGCTCTGACAGTGTGTGAGTTTATTGCTTTAACTAAACAGTATGTCTGTTAAATGATTTTAAGATGTTATGATGGGGAAGCTCAGCTATATAATGGAGGCTATGAAAGGCTTTTTAAATGTCACCTGACAGCTGCAGAATCAGAGCAGAACGTGAACATGTAGCACACACACACACACACGTTTGTTTTTGTGAAAAGTGGGGACATCCCATAGGCGTAATGGTTTTTATACTGTAGAAACTCTATATTCTATGGCCCTTCACCAACCCTACACCTAACCCTGACCCTCACAGGAAACTTTGTGCATTTTTACCTTCTCAAAAAAACTCATTCTGTATGATTTATAAGCGTTTTGAAAAATGGGGACATGGGTTATGTCCTCATAAGTCACCCTCTCCTTGTAATACCTGTGTCATACCCATGTCATTATACAGAGTTGAGTCCTGATATGTCACAAAAACAAGAGCACACACACACACACACACGCAAACACAAAAGCTCAACACACTCACAGGAAATAGAAATCGCACACAAATCAATATATGAGTCCAATAGTTTGAGTATTGTGTATGTGTGTTTATATATTATTTCTCCAGTTGTTTTAGGGGAAACACTATAATGCTTTTGACAATTTTATACAAAGTGACTTACAATATATTCTAATTAAGATCAGATACAAAGTTCAATTCAAGAATTTCAAAATTTAATTGTAAGACCAAATCATCAAATTATTTGAGTGTATTATTTTATATTGTATAATATACACTATATATACTCATACTGTTTGACAACAGCTGTCTCGATTCTACTGTTATGGAGAAACAATTTCATTTATCTATTTCAAAGTTTATCAAGTGATTTACATTACATTACACACACACACATATATACTTAATACATTTCCTAATTTTATAATGTATGCACTTGATACATTCTTTGAGAAGCAATTATTGACACCAAGTGCTTCTATTTTAACTAAAGGAATGCACATTTATCACAAAATATACACTTGAAACATAATTAAGAACTCAATTAAGCTCCTGATCAATAAAACTCTAACACATAATCAAAGAAACCCAAACACACACTCAAATATTAAATATTTCTTTCATTATTTTATGTATAATATTAATAACCCGTGTCAGGCAGAGACAATGAATGGTCTCGATTGCTCAATCTCCCGTGGACGGAGTCAAAGGCTTCCCACCCCTCCTTCTGTCCGGCCTCAAACGAGCAGTCGAAGCATAGCACGCCCTAGCCTGATCTGCATATGAATAAAATTCACGTTTGAGACGCAGCAAATGCGGTCGCCCTCCTCTGTTGATGCACATTTCACAAATCACACTTTGCCACTACAGCATTTAGCATTTAGGAGGAAGTTCTTTGTGTTTTGCCTTTCGCAGTAACACAAACCTGCATTGATATTAATATTAATGACTATGCTAATGAGCGTGGCTTGATGGGGGGACACTTATTCATATTAGATTCATTAATGTAATGAATGCATGGCATTATCAGATACCGCGTTCAGGTGTCCTTGATATGCAAGGAGGGTTTAAAGACTAGACGCACTGAAGGTTTGTCTCAGCTAAGCTTATATAACACACCTGTAACCCAGACTCAAATTAGTATATTTGCAGTCTATACCCAAGTTAATTTGTTCAAAATATTAAACATTTAAATCAGTATAATTACATATTTAATTAAATATGTATGTGATTGAACAGCAAATAAAACAAAGCTTTGTGACAATGTACTATTTTATTATAATGTGTAAATTATACATTTTATTATTCATTTAAGTGATATGTAAATTATTGCAGCAAATTGCAACGAATCAGAACTCTGAATAGCACTGCAGATGTTAGAGATCCAATCGGAAAAGACCCAGGTAGCAGCGCTGACTCCGCCCCCCTGCGAGCAAACGCAGATTTAAAAAAAAAAAACAGCGACAGAATACAGAGAATGGGAAGAGTGATTAAGAGTCATTAAGAAAATTAATTGTGAAATACCTGGAAGAAAACCTAGAATTTAATCGAGAATCAGTTTGTTACAACACTACACTGATTGGAGAAGTTTGTTTAGGTACTAACTTGCGTAGAGTTCCTGTTGATTCTGTCGATGTTTAAGGCCAAATTAACACTAATGAAACCAACGTGGTTCATCTGGTGAAACCTGGAAAGAGAGACAAACGAACAAAAAACTGTTAATTCACAGAGGAATCGGTGACTTGAATGTTTATTTTGATAAATGTGGCTAACTGTGTTTATGTACAGTATTATGTGAGACTAAACAGTAAAAGCAATGTGTTTCACAATGTGTAAAGAGTGATTACAATGTCAAATTGTTGTTCAGAAATGTGTTAAATGATTCTAATGTAAAGAGAAATTACTTAGGATATTGCCCTGTTGTGTGCAGGCCAGTTTTGCATGTATGTGTTTTGAAGATGGATTTTCTATCGTAAACTGCATTCTTTGGTGTGGATGCATTGAGTCGAGTGACAAACGAAAGAAATAGATGGCGAGCCACCCGTAAACCGAACTTGGATCAACTTTTCTCATCTTCCTGTGGATTTGTGTCATTTCTGCAGTCCGTTCATTCTGCAGGAGTTCATCTCTTTTGAACTTAAGGATCGAGGTATTTTTTTTTCTTTTGGAACTGACATTTTCTGAGAAAAAAAAGGAAAATTCAAATTTTTTTGTGTGGTTTGGACTGAGATCTTTCTGTCATTATTACTGTGGGTACCAAACCAGTATTGTACATGTATTTTTGTTGATTGATAATTTCTGGCATTTAATTTGGGTAACTGTTTTAATCTGTAACTCACAATTTAATTTTGTACAATTTATTTTCTTTAAAAAAGCATTGTTGATTCAAAATCTTTTTTTTATTTGGTTAATTATTTCATTGACACTTTCACTTTTGATATAAAAATTTGTGTGTGATACAATTAACTGGCAGAAGAGTGAGTTCATGTCACTGGGCGCGGATCTCAACACTGAATTTGTGCATAATCTCCCATTCAAAATTACAGGCTGAAGTATCTTGGTGTAGTTTTGCCGAAAGACCCTATACTAATTTTTAAGATGAATTTTCTTGAGAAACTGGAGAAACTGAGGAGGGACATTGAAAAATGGAGGACTCTTCCTCTTTCTATGGTGGGTCGTATAAATGCCATTAAGATGGTTTCCCTGCCGAGGTTCTTGTATCTTTTTCAAAATCTACCTATTTTTTTGGCATGATCTTTTTTCAAATCTTTGGATTCGATAATTTTTCCTTTTATTTGGGGCTTTAAAGCACACAGAATTTCAAAAACTCATTTACATAAACCAGGGAAAATGGGTGGGTTAGGACTGCCGAATTTTCTGCATTATTACTGGGCAGCGAATGCTAGAGCCCTGGTTTATTGGCAGGAAGGATATAATATGGAGGTATCTGCCGAGACTCCCCCCTGGGTTGCCATTGAAATGAGTGATGTCAAAAATAGCTCTCTTCCGGCACTTCTTTTCTCCTCGCCCAGACCTCCTGCAACTGTTAAGATGGATAATATGATTATCTTTAATTGCTTAAAAATATGGCGGCAAATTAGAAAGGACTGCAGACTACCAGACACTTCTATCCATGCTCCAGTATTTCGCAATCATGCATTCTCTCCATCCCTCTCGGACGGGTCTTTAAACAGTTGGAGGCTAAAGGGTGTGGTCACTTTGAAAGACCTGTATGTTAATAAACAGTTTGCCACATTTGCACAGTTACAAAATAAGTTTTCTCTTCCCGCAACACATTTTTTCCGATATTTGCAGATTAGAAATTATGTTCGTCAATGTGTGCCCAACTTTGAGTCTCTTCCGGAAGATAAAATGATCTATAAGCTTTTGTTGGGCCCACTTGATTCTAGAAAATTGGTCTCCGGCTTTGTAAATATATTCTCTGATCGAACAGCTTATGCTACACACTTTCTGAAAAACTCCTGGGAGGAGGAGCTGGGAATGCAGATTGGAGATGATGTTTGGAGGGAAGGTCTTGCTAGGATCCGATCTTGTTCTATTAGCACCAGGCATCAGTTAATCCAATTTAAGGTGATGCACAGGCTTCACTACTCAAAGACCAAATTGCACAGAATTTTTCCCACCATTTCATTGCTTTGTGACTGATGTAAATCTGCAGAGGGCTCCCTGACTCACATCTTTTGGACATGTCCGAAACTGAATAATTTTTGGTGTAGCATATTTAAGTGGTTCTCTGACATGTACAGCTGTATATTTGAACCTGACCCATTGATTGCATTGTTTGGGGTTTCTCCTTCTTTACTTAATCACAGAGTTTCGATGCAAAGCACAATTATGTATGGAATGGTAGTTGCAAAGAAAATGATTTTAAAACTTTGGAAATCAGATACTGCGCCTCAGTTTAGGATCTGGTTAAGTGAGCTCATTGGTATATTGCATATGGAGAAGGTCCGCTATGGCATGATGGACAATCTTAATAAATTTTCAGATATTTGGGAGACATTTTTGGCTCACCTTGACAAATTCAACACTGAATTGGACCAACAAGGGAGTTCATAGAGTGCCAACCACCTTTATCATCTCTGTTTAGTACTTGTGTTGAGATTCTAGTGTCAGCGGTGCAGCAGTGTACTTAATTATTGTTTTTTTAAAATATGCCCTGTTGTTTTTTTTGTTTTTTTTTTGGTGTCTGTGTTCTGTTTTGCTTGTGGTTTCTATTCTGTATATTTTTCCTGTCTGTTTTTTCTTTTGTTTTGGTACTTGTATACAAAATTCTAATAAAAATATAAAAAAAAAAAATTGTGTGTGTGCACCTTTGTCTCCTTCGAATCCTGTGCCTTCTGATTGGCCCATTGATCTGGTTTATCACAAATTTTGCAAAGCAAGTGTTACATATATGTATGGCGAGCCAGCCAGGAGCCAAAGAGGAACACACACATTAACTTAATTTTTTTGATTTTAGAATTTCCCTCTCAAGAAAAAATAAGTGTACAAGTAAAGCAAAATGGAAGTTATAGAAGAAACGGGTGTAAAAGTTCCGAATGCAGTTCTAATTAGTGGCTTAACTGAGACTGAAGTAGATGAGAAAGTATTGAACTTTGTAAAACAGTATGGATCAATTAACAGAATCATTCCATTTAGTGATCCTAGTTTAGAGTCCAAGGGGTCTGGGATACTTGAGTTCAACTCTGGACTAGCAGTGCAAAGCCTCCAGACAATGCTTCCATATACCCAGCAGGCGAGGAATACTCCTGATGTTTCTTTCCATGTGACAGCTCTATCAAATGTCTATGTTGAGAGGCTGGGACGAAACACAACCCAAACTTACCTCAACGAGCTGAAAGAACTGGCAAGTCGCAGTGGAGAGAATTTCGAGGATGTCTTGAAGGGCATGTTGACTCATATTCATGAGAGCGTGGTGCAAAAACCATGTCCTATACCTACTCTTTCTGAAGATAATGAAACCTTACCTGCTCATTCAGCAAATCCCCCCTTGACTGAGTTCTCTCTTCAGCCGCCTCAGATATCAATAAATGTTGCACGATCAGCGTCAGTGATTTAAACCCATCTGGTGTGCAGAAAGTTGTGGTTGAGCACCTTGTACGCACAAGTGACTTAGCCATGCCAGGAAACTCACCGCTACGACTCCTTGCTTTCTCTGTGCGGACTCCCCATCCACCCAATGAGGTTGATTATGAAACTTGGCGTACTAGCGCTGAACTACTTTTCCAAGACCCAACAGTCTCTGATTTCCACAGAGTGTGTAGAATCTGTGAGAGCCTTCTTTCCCCGGCTGCAGACATAGTAAAATCTGTTGGCCCAGCGGCATCACCCTCAATTTACATTCAGCTTCTTGATTCTGCTTTCGCGCCCATTGAGGATGATGATGAGTTATTCGCCAAGTTCCTGAACATATTCCAGAACCCAGGAGAAAAACCATCTGCTTACTTGCAACGATTGCAAGTTGCGTTACAGACCACTATGCACTGTGGTGGAGTCCTTGGCTCAGAAGTTGACAAGCATCTACTTAAGCAGTTTTGCAGAGGATGTTGGGAAAATTCTTTGATTCTAGAGTTGCAATTAGAGCAGAAAAAGCATTCACTCCCATCCTTTGTAGAGCTAATGACCTTATTACGGACCGAGGAGAGCAAGCATGCTTCTAAAAGTGTGCGAATGAAACAACACCTGGGAAGTGTTAAGCAGCATGCCGTGATGCAGTCTCAAATGCCACTAGCGATGATGTGACTCAATTTAATTCTGTTACTGCTCAGTTGGCAAGTCAGATAGCAGAACTCCAAAATCAGCTTGCATTATTAACTTTGAAGCCATCTAAAGACAAACCAAACCCCAAGTCGAACATGTTTAAGTCCTCAAGTAAACAGAGTGCCATTAGTCCTAAAGGAAAAACTAAAGCTCCAGACACGTCTCAACCAAATAGGGCAAAACCAGGCTATTGTTTTAGGTGCGGAGAAGATGGGCACATTGTCAGTTCTTGTTCCAATGACCCGAATCCAGTCTTGGTGTCAGAGAAGCGGAATGAACTTGCAAAGAGACAGCGTGAATGGAACTTGCGGTATGGCAGTGCTAAGCCCCAGTTAAACTGACTGCAGTTCCTGTTGCGGGACTAATGGGAACTGGGATTGATTCAGAGTGACCCAAGTCTTTTAGGGTACTGACAGCCCGAGCACAAGTGAAGCCACGCGTAAATGATCTTTTGGAAGTTGAAGGAGCAAATGGTCAAAACGTCCCTTACCTTGGTTATGTTGAGCTGACCATCACTTTCCCCAAGGATTTTGTGGGAGTTGATACAGAGGTACTTACTTTAGCCTTGATTGTCCCTGATCTTCCCTCCACTTCTCAGCCTTCAGTGTTGATTGGCACGAACACTTTGGACAACCTGTATAAGGACTTTTCGCAAGAAAAGACTCAATACTTTTCTCCCACTTATGGATACAATCAAGTGCTTAAGATTTTGGAGATGCGCCTGAAGCAGAATGTAAAAGGAAACATTGGATTAGTGCGCGCATCTGAGGACCATTCACAGGTGATTCCAGCTGGCCAAAATGCAGTTCTTTGTGGAGTAGCCTCTGTTGCCGGTTCCCATTTAGACAAGTGGGCAGTTGTCGAACACCCGTCTTGTTCCCCACTACCTTGTGGTTTGATCGTCAAGACATGTATGGTCACACTTGGATACAAAAGACATTGTTACGTGCCAGTTGTAGTTGCCAATTCTACCACAAAAGACATTACAATTCCTCCTAGATGTGTGGTGGCTGAATTGAAGGCGATCCAATCTGTGTGCTCTGAACAGCCCGACCATGGGAGTGTAGTAGAACCCATCCCGACATCTGTTCTTGAGTTCAACTTTGGTGATTCACCCATTCCGCCAGAATGGAAAAGCAGACTTACAAGGCGCTACAAGAAATGCCAGAGATATTTTCCTTACATCCTCAAGACTTTGGGTGCACCGATAAGGTCAAGCATCGGATCAATCTTGTGGATGAAACACCCTTCAAACATCGGGCAAGGCCCATACATCCGGAAGATCTTGAAGTGGTGAAGAAACATCTTCAGGAATTACTCAGTGTGGGAGTAATACGAGAATCTCAATCTCCTTACTCTTCTCCCATTGTGGTAGTCAGAAAGAAGAGTGCCGACATCAGATTATGCATCGATTATCGGAAATTAAACCAAAAGACCATCAAGGATGCATATGCACTCCCCAAACTTGAAGACACATTCATGGCTTTAACAGGCTCCAAGTGGTTTTCAGTGCTTGACCTAAAATCTGGTTATTACCAAATTGAGGTTGAAGAATCTGACAAGGCAAAAACCACTTTTGTAGGTCCGCTAGGATTTTATGAGTTCAATCGCATGCCACAAGGGGTCACTAACGACCCAAGCACCTTCTAGCGCATTATGGAAAAGTGTATGGCGGATATAAACCTTCGCGAGGTCCTGGTGTTCATAGACGACATTATCATATTCTCCAAGGATTTGGAAGAAACAGGAGGAAAGATTGTCTAGAGTCCTAAATAGACTTAAAGAGTATGGTCTCAAACTTGCTCCAGAGAAATGCATCTTTGCACAAACCTCGGTTAAATACCTCGGCCATATAGTGTCAGACCAAGGAGTGAAAACTGTTCTTGATAAAGTAGCAGCTGTCAAAACCAGGCCGGTTCCTAAAAATGTGAAAGAACTTCGTTCCTTTCTTGGATTTGTGGGGTATTACAGACGTTTTATTAAAGATTTCTCTAGGAAAGTGAAGCCTCTAAACGAGTTAACTTCAGGGTACCCCCCTACTCGGCGGAACTAAGACAGTGAGTAACACTCAGTACCGGAACCCTAAAGATCTCTTTAATTGCAGGTGGACAACCGCTTGTCAGGACGCATTTGAATTAATCATCGATGAGCTCACATCTGCACCGGTATTGGCCCTTGCACTCCCCAGGTTTCCATACATCCTGCGTACTGATGCAAGCACATCAGGTCTGGGCGCCGCTCTGTATCAGGAGCAGGATGGACAAGTTAGAGTAATTGCCTATGCGAGTCGTGGTCTTTCGAGTATTGAGTCCAAGTACCCTGCCCATAAATTAGAATTTCTGGCACTTAAGTGGGCAGTGGTAGAAAAGTTCCACGATTACCTTTATGGAGGCACTTTCACAGTGGTGACAGACAGTAACCCCCTTACCTATGTTCTTTCTACTGCTAAACTTGATGCAACTGGGTACAGGTGGTTGGCTGCACTCTCGACTTACAATTTCACACTACAATATAGATCAGTAAAGCAGAATAATGATGCTGATGGGGTTGTCCCGTCGACCCAACGAGAAGCTTCCGACTGATGATGTATCTCTGAAGGAACTAAACAGCATCCTTAATTTTACCAGCTTACCAAGAATTCTAATGAGTATGAACTTGACTCCCCTGTTGCATTTGTCAGTTCTTTGGCAATGCAGGAATCCGCTGTACCTAATGCTTATGCACAAGAGGATCAATGCGGAGGACTACCAATCATTCCTCATCTTTCTCTGTCAGAATTTCAAAGTGCTCAGTTAGCCGATCCTTGCATCCGAGCAACTGGAGAATCCCCTTCGAGTACCGTAAGAAATTCTCTTCCCAGATTGCCTTACCTCCTCAGGGAGAAAGACCGCCTTGAGTTACTTGATGGAATCCTATACAGAAGAAGGAACTTTGCTGGGAAAACCATGTACCAGCTTGTCTTATCAGAAAAGTTCCACCAGGATGTCCTCAAATCTCTACATGATGACCTCGGACATATGGGTGTTGATCGTACTCTAGATCTAGTTCGAAACAGGTTCTATTGGCCTAAGATGGCTTCAGACGTTGAGCACAAAGTTAGGAACTGTGGTCGGTGCATACGAAGGAAGGTTTTACCTGAAAAAGCTGCACCTCTTGTGAACATCTCAACCACTCGTCCTCTGCAACTTGTGTGCATGGATTTTCTGAGTCTAGAACCTGATCAAAGCAACACCGAGGATGTGTTGGTAATCACTGACCACTTTACTAAATATGCACTGGCCATTCCCAATCCTAACCAAAAGGCCAAAACTGTTGCAAAGTGTTTATGGGAGCAGTTCATTTGCCATTATGGTTATCCAGAACGCCTTCACAGTGATCAAGGGCCTGACTTTGAATCACATCTAATCCAAGAGTTATGTGGAATAGCTGGAGTGCAAAAGGTCAGGACAACACCATACCACCCGAGAGGAAATCCTGTTGAGAGATTCAGCAAAACATTGTTGAGCATACTTGGAACTCTAGAGAACAAAAAGAAAAGCCACTGGAAAGAGTATGTAAAACCTCTTGTACATGCTTACAATTGTACTCGCAATGAGACCACAGGGTTCAGCCCTTATGAGTTGATGTTCGGCCGGCAACCTAGACTCCCTGTAGATCTGGCTTTCGGATTACCCTTGAAGAGTAAAGGAGAAATAACACATTCACAGTATGTAAAAAATCTCAAGTCACATCTTGAAGAAAGTTTCAGTATTGCGAGTGAAAATTCCAAGAAAATGGCTGAAAGGAATAAAACCCGCTATGACAAATTTGTGAGAGCGTCAACATTGCACAAGGGAGTGTTTTGGTCAGGAGTGTTCGACTGAGGGGAAAGAACAAACTCACTGACAAATGGGAAGGAGTAGTCTATGTAGTCATAGACCAACATGGTGATTTGCCAGTGTATAAAGTATGCCCTGAGACACAAACAGGACCCACCTGGACACTACACCGGGATTTGTTCCTTCCTTGTGGGACTATTCCATCTGAAATAAGGGAATGTGAGTCCCAGAGTTCAGTTCCCGAGCACAAGAATCGCAGTAAAACCGCTTGCAGAAATTCTGAGGAAACAGAGGAAATCTCCAATTCTGAGGAAGAGGAAGGATATTGTTCAGTGCCTCAACTTGATATTGTAAATGAGTCTTTTGTGTTTCACACTTCTGGAGTGACTGACCCAAACAAGGACACTGTTGTAATCCCATCATTTAAAGTAAGCTCAGAGATCAACCAATGAGTTCAAAGTGAATTACCTGTAAGGGAACTTCAGGTTATTGATGAATTACCTGTGACTGAACCTTTGAATTCTAAAACTGACTTACCTGAAAATCCTGAAATCCAACCTGAAAGAGAAAAGGATGCTGATATGAGTCGTTCACCTACCTTGGATCTGCAGGATCCGGATCATAATGGAGAATCATTCATCCTGGAATCCAATTCGGCTGAAAAAAGCTAACTGATGAAGAAGAAACAAATGATGCCGAGAAGGATGAGATTGAACTGAGAAGGTCTGCCCGACATAGAGAGAAACCCAAAATTCTTACTTTCCCTGAACTGGGAAATCCCCTTTTCACCATAGTTCAATCCCTCCTTCAAGGTCTGAATGTTGCTCTCTCAGAGTCCCTGCAAGATTCCTCTCAAATAGGACACCTCCTAACTCGGGGGTATGCACCCATTAGTGATATGCAAAGGGACTTGCATAATTTTAAGAGGGGAGGGTGTAACCCAGACTCAAATTAGTACATTTGCAGTCTATACCCAAGTTAATTTGTTCAAAATATTAAACATTTAAATCAGTATAATTACATATTTAATTAAATGTGTACGTGATTGAACAGCAAATAAAACAAAGCTTTGTGACAATGTAATATTTTATTATAATTTGTAAATTACACATTTTATTATTCATTTAAGTGATATGTAAATTATACATACAGTCGGCATCTAGTCATAGCTGGGGGCGTGGCGAGGGCGGAGTCGGCGTGGGGGAAAACACTGCGAACATCGTGTGTATCTGAATGTCTCTTTAGTCTCTTTTAACTTTAATATTCATATACACAAGTCCATATCGATATTTGATTTATTTTACAGCCCTAATATAGATGTATTCATTCAAAAATAGCCAAATTCCATGACGTTCTGCTTTATACAGCAAGTTCTATTTTTGACTGGATTCCGCGATTCAATCGTTTCGCAAACACAGACGGGGTGAATTTATGAATGAAAGTGTAAAAGTTCTGACACAAAACTAAGTTGTTACGTGTCCACACGCTTTTTTAAGTGGGTAAACGGGTTTATGTTCGACACTAGGCTAACGTTACATAGTTTTGCTAAAGGTGTGATAAGAATGATAAGGCTAATTATATATACATGCCACTTTCTGAAACAACCTTACACAGTTTTGATAGCGTTAATAATGAACACAATGTTAACGTAGCCTGCCTGTGATGAATGCACACATACACATGCTTAGTCTTGGGATTTCCACAACTTCCCTTGATCATCCTCACAACTTATTGCTTGTAGCCATTTTGTCATCCTTTCCGGTTCTGTATGTTTATTAGGAAGGATGTAGAACTTCATTTCATAATTTGTTAGTTTACTGGAGTTACAGGAAACGACACAACAACTCTTAGGCATGATTGTCCCGTGTATTTCAATTGGCGCCAACGCAATGTTTTCCCCCACGGGCTAAATTCACATCACGTGACGGGGCGTTCCCGGGGGCGTTCCCAGACCAACCGTCTGTATCTATTGCAGCAAATTGCAACAAATCAGAACTCTGAATAGCACTGCAGATGTTAGAGATCCAATCGGAAAAGACCCAGGTAGCAGTGCTGACTCCGCCCCCCTGCGAGCAACGCAGATTAAAAAAAAACAGCGACAGAATACAGTGAGTGGGAAGAGTGATTAAGAGTGATTAAGATAATTAATTGTGAAATACCTGGAAGAAAACCTAGAATTTAATCGAGAATCAGTTTGTTACAACACTACACTGATTGGAGAAGTTTGTTTAGGTACTTACTTGCGTAGAGTTCCTGTTGATTCTGTTGATGTTTAAGGCCAAATTAACACTAATGAAACCAACGTGGTTCATCTGATGAAACCTGGAAAGAGAGACAAACGAACAACAAACTGTTAATTCACAGAGGAATCGGTTAGTTGAATGTTTATTTTGATAAAAGTGGCTAACTGTGTTTATGTACAGTATTATGTGAGACTAAACAGTAAAAGCAATGTGTTTCACAATGTGTAAAGAGTGATTACAATGTCAAATTGTTGTTCAGAAATGTGTTAAATGATTCTAATGTAAAGAGAAATTACTAAGGATATTGCCCTGTTGTGTGCAGGCCAGTTTTGCATGTATGTGTTTTGAAGATGGATTTTCTATCGTGAACTGCGTTCTTTGGTGTGGATGCATCGAGTCGAGTGACAAACGAAAGAAATAGATGGCGAGCCACCCGTAAACCGAACTTGGATAAACTTTTCTCATCTTCCTGTGGATTTGTGTCATTTCTGCAGTCGGTTCATTCTGCAGGAGTTCATCTCTTTTGAACTTAAGGATCGAGGTATTTTTTTTTCTTTTGGAACTGACATTTTCTGAGAAAAAAAAGGAAAATTCAAATTTTTTTGTGTGGTTTGGACTGAGATCTTTCTGTCATTATTACTGTGGGTAACAAACCAGTATTGTACATGTATTTTTGTTGGTTGATAATTTCTGGCATTTAATTTGGGTAACTGTTTTAATCTGTAACTCACAATTGAATTTTGTACAATTTATTTTCTTTAAAAAAGCATTGTTGATTCAAAATCTATTTTTTTTATTTGGTTAATTATTTCATTGACACTTTCACTTTTGATATAAAATTTTGTGTGTGAGCACCTTTGTCTCCTTCGACTCCTGTGTCTTCTGATTGGCCCATTTATCTGGTTTATCACAAATTTTGCAAAGCAAGTGTTACACACCGGATGGGCTGAATGTAGATTTCCATAAAACACATAATGTTCGACATTAAACAAAACTGAGTTAATTTGCATCGGCCTCCGCCTGTAAGACGAGCTAAACTGCTTACCACCATTCAAAAACCATATCTCTCCAGAAAGGGCCCAAATATGAGGGTGAAACCAATTTAACTAGTGGCCACCAAAGTCGTTAGCGGAGTGATCAGCATTGAGATTCGGCCCGTGTAAGCCTCTTATCAACAGCGCCATAGAACTCTGTCTCAGTTCTGAATTTCAGAGATATAGCAATACAATAAATTTGACATTTTAAAGCTTTGGCTTTACTTGTTAATTAGAAACTCATTTCAAATTGAACTTAGGGAACTTAATAAGTGCGTATTTGAATCAAGGAGTGTTTCGAGCGGGAAAAAGGGAGGAGGGGGGAGGGAAAAGATTTGAGCGCCTACTTTCGTATGAGATTGACTAAAGGTCTAGAATTCTGGGTCATTTTATTTAACTCCTAATCAAGAGGTATTTCAGGTGGGTTCCTTTTTAAGGTGATTTATGGCTGTCATATTGCAGTTTAATTTCTGTGTGGTATGAATCCATGCTCTTTTCATTTAGCTTAATATCACGGAGCCCGTGCTGCATTATCTCTAACCATTAAACAAAACGTGCACGCAAGTCAGTCTGGTAAATTGACGGAGTCAGGGAGAAAAAAAGAAATCACGTTTTAGTAGCCGGCGAAGGCCAACGAGTTTGAGGCATGGAGGAGACACTCGCTGCTTTACATAATATCCCACTAACAGGCAATTAATTCACTGTCCCTCCTCATCCACAGGTGACTGTGACGTCCCACATCATGCAATACGATGAAAGTCATCTGAACTGCAAATCTAAGACTTTTGTTTCTAAATTTGAAAATGAATGAAGCATATACAATGTCTTTTAACTGTTGCCATAGTACATTATAGTATATACTGTATATGAACTGCTTTATACACTTTTTTAATACTATAGAAATAGGAAACACACTAAAACAAATTGACGTTAGGATGTCCACTTCCTTTACTTGGGTAATCTGAGAATTTTTGAGTAAAAACAGGATATTCCATGAGAAATCTGTGTTGACTGGATTGTGAAAAATGGGTATTACATAACAGAAGGAGGTGAGAAGCAAGCTGTTTCAGAAATGGATAAAGTCATTTCACTTTGGTCAAAGAACATTTATACACATGTACTAGTCATCATGCATGATAAAATCAGAAACATGCATTAAAAAAATAATAATAAAAAAGGGTCCTATTTACTTAAAAATATCAGATTACCAAAGTAAAACAAGTTGACTTTTTGTAATGTCCATTAGTGAGTTTATTTCCCATTTTTAAAAACATGAAAGTCAATAAATCAATGTCTAGCAAAGATGCTATGACGACATTCATATCCATATTTAGAATTAAAAATCGTGCGTTTTCAAAGACTATTTTGTTTTTCTTCAAGTAAAATAGAATATTCAATAAGAAATATTGTAGAATGAGACTTGAATTGACTGGATTGTGAAAAATAGGTGTTATGTTCCAGAACGGAATCTGACAAGTAGGAGGGATTCATGACATCTGTTGGAAAGCAAGCTGTTTCAGAAATGGAGAAAGCCATTATATCTTGGGCAAAGAACATTTTTATGCAGAATATAATGTACTGATGAATCATGCACAATAAAATAAGCAACATGCATTAAAAAAAAAGAAATGCATTCAATGCTTCGGTGTTCGTTGCGTTGCATAAATAATATTCAACTAACATGCGATTAAATCTAAACCAAATCTAAATGTCAGTATTTGAGAACGCAAGATTTTTTATTCTAACTTTGGAAATTAATGTCTAGCATATACAATCTCTTCTGACTGCTGCTATAGTACATTCAATTGCATAACGTTTCTATATGCATTGCTTTACTGACTTTCATGCACAAAAACAATCTGAGATCTGAAACAAAAGCAATATGAGATTTTCAAACAAAACTGCCTATGAATGGGGCCTGAAAAGTAGAAGGGATTCATGATGTGTTGGAAAGCAAGCTGTTTTAGAAATGGAGAAAGTCTTTGGATTTTGGTCAAAGAACAACATTTTGAATCATGCACAATAAAACCAGCAACATGCATTAATTAAAAACTAAATAGGGTCTGTGTTGATTTCATGTTGAACTGTTTAAGAATTTTTCAGATTAAATGCTCCGGATAATAATACCACAGGCAGGCTGAGCCAAGTGTGCTGAAAAATGCCTAATTAACACAGATCCCTCCTGTAGTTTCTCAAACTGCCATCAGATGTAGCATCGCTGGCCCTGCTACCCCCTCGCAGGGATCATCCCACCCCACAGCGAGGGCCTCTGCATGGGGGGAGCTCCATCATTGTACCTCAGCGCTCCCCACCACCCGCTCACTAATGGCTGCTGGAGCTATCCAATCAATCGTGTCTCTATTACAGTACTCCTTTAATATCAGCTAGTGTTATTATTACTCCAGTCAAATCACACAGAAACAACCCTTTACCTTTTCGCAGGCCTGTTAACAATTAAATCGACCAGTCTTTTCATAAGTGTCTTTACTGTACTTCGTTTATGCATGAAGGCATGATTAAAAATCACAGAGGTGAAGCAAATTAATTGAACAGATATTTTTCAAACATCTCATCTAAATGTATATGAGCTTATGTAACCAACACAATGTCTACAACTGTGTAGATTGTCATTTTAATGATGGCTTATTTATCAGGTATTTATGAATATGCAATGCTTCATTTAAATAAAGATAACATTATCATTATTTAAATAGCTAAAAGATAATAGCAACCCAGATATAAGCACGGAATGTTCTCAGAACTTTGGCTAATGTTCTGGCAAGGTTCTCTTAAAGTTATAAACAAACGTACTAATGGAATTTGTTGTTTGTTTGTTCAAAATTGTCTGGTCTGTAATAACTTTTGCACAAAAACATTAGTTCTATGTTATTCCTGGAAAGTTTTTCTCTCTGAAAGGATTTAGTTGGACTTTTTTGTTTATGTAACGTGATTCAGAACATTCAGAGGACATGCAAAAGTAATGTTCCCACTAAGTTTTAATTAGTGCTGTTTCCTTGTTACTCTGCTGGCCTTAACAATAAAATTATAGTATCTTCCCGCGCACTTACTCTGAGTGCAAAATATATGATTAGGGCAGACTGTTAAAAATGGCAGCCTTCACGGAGAGTGAAATAGTGACTCTCATTCTTAAAGATGAATTGGCGGCACTTCGAAGCCACTGAGTGCTCTGTTTATTTAAAGACGTGGGATTGTTGGTGAAGGATAATTCTGGTCAGCAGTTGGTACCCGGTTCGGAGGGAAAGGAGGACCACCGCCAGGCGCCTGACAGTGATGGAGCATGCAAACACACATGCACAGATTCATCTTGAGAGTTGCAGCGGCCTGCGAGCACGAGAAGAGAACAGTTTGTGACCGTGCACAAACACACTGCATTCATACTCACAGTAACTAATAAATGAATATGACTGTGTTGTGAATCAAGGACGTTCACTACCTTTCAGAAGTTTGGGGTCGGTAAGATGTTTTTGAAAGAGGTTGCTTATGCTAAAGAAGGTTACATGATCAGCAAATTAAAACAGTAATATTGTGAAATCATCCATACTCCAGTTAGTGTCCAACGATCCTTCAGAAACAATTCTAATATGCTAATCTGCTGCTCAACAAACATTTCTTATTTTTATCACTCTTGAAACCAGGCTAATATTATTTGTGGAGTCTAGAAAGTTCTAAAGAAGTCTTTTGTAACATACTGTCACTTTCGATCCTTGCTTAATAAAGTATGTATTTCTTTCAGTCAATCAATCAATCAATAATTAGTGAGTCCAACCTTCTGAAATTCTTTCAAATCCATATAATTGTAGTCTAAACATTTTTAACTTCAAAACAACACACAAGTAATTTCAGCATTTTCTCTCCCAATTTAATCTTATGCAAAGCACATGAACTAGAAATCCCCTGGCCAGTTCCTTAGATGCAAATGGAAATTATCCAGCATATGTGGATTAAGTAAACTATTCATTCTTACTTAAAAACAATGCATTTTTTGCTGCTTGCTTGGTTTACTTCAAATGAGCTCATTATAATTAAGTAAACGGAGCAGGAAGCAAAACAAAAAAATTTTTGAGTGAGTGACACAAACCATTGAACACCACAGAATTAATCAAACGCATTGCTAATACTCATCATGTTTTCCCTCCAAAATGATGTCACCTCCTGTAAGATGATGTCAGTAGGATTTTTTGGCAGAGATTTTACAAAAGACTAACAGCATGGAAATTGGTATCTCTGTTTTATACATTTATAAATACAAGTGACTTGCACAATGCACAAAATTACATTGTGAAATTGTGTTGCTTTTAGCCAACATGCTCTAAAATGTTAAAAAAGGAAAAAAAAATGGTTGTTTTTTTTCCTCAAAATGTTGAGTTTCATCATTTATCCAGTGTGTTATTGTCACGTCTCAATCACGTTGTACGGCATGTAAGTACATGAGTGAGACTTTGAATGCATGTTAACCAATGGAAGTATGAATTTATTTGTGTATTCAAGCTGCCCTCTACTGTTGATTGTCTCAATGACAAGACAAAGGATGATAACAATAGAGCTCATGAAGACCAGAGCTGTGTGGAGCTAAACACTCACACCAGAGAAACAGATGAGCACACGGTCAGCATCAGTGCTGACACCTGCTCAGCTGTGTGCAGCATTCATCTTTTTGAGTAAAAATAACTGAGAGAGACCGTTGTCACAAGATCTATATTTCAGCTTTGGTCAAAAGCCCAGCTACGTTTCGCAATTGGTTTTGCATGTAGGTTTCTAGTTAATAAATGTAAGCTCAGGGAAAACTGTAAAATGTGTTTTAGATGATGTGATTTTATACAGTGTACTAATATCTGTCACTTTCAAAGTTTAGTGTTACCTTTTACATTTTTGTTGATGAATAGCAACAATTATTGTTTCATAACTTATGCTAAATGCAGTGTAAGTCAGATAATAAAATCATGCTGTAATGCTTAATCGCAGGTTTGCATTGACAACTTACCCCATTAAGACTTTTGATAGTCTAAGTTTTAGTTCATGCAAAAATGGACTACCTTAAGAAATGTCCACTGTAGTAGAAAGCATGACAATTAGTCCTGGTCACTCCTATGATGTTATATAGTCATATTTGTTTTTCAATGCAAAATTAAATGCATGGATTTATACTGAACTGATTTGCTGACAGCAGTTTTTCAAAATGTTTTAAAACATTTTAGTATTTTGTTTTTCTTGGTTAGACGAATGTTAAGGAAACGTTCCATTTTATTATTTTGCACACATTATGGAAATGTTACTTTTGAATGTTCTCTGAATGTTCTGAAAGTAGTAACATTTAAAAAATGTTACATGAACATCCAACTAAAGCAAAATAAGTGCCATGAAACCATGTATAAATAACATTTTTGTGCTAACATTTTGAGAACATGTTAGACTAGATAACACTGAACGAACATTAATGTTTGTTCATAACGTTAAGAGAACAATTCAGAACGTGCTAAGAACGTTTCCTGTTAGCTGATGAGATCCATGCTGCATTAACATACACATTAATATAATACTGAGGTATAATCAACTCTCTTAAGGAGAAAATGCTAAAACTGTGAACACATAGATAAAGATTTCAGGGCTCTGAGTAGCTTTTCAACCGACTACATGCTCATTCTTTCTTGAGGAAAAAAGCTGTACATCTTACTATGTAGCAGGGTTATTATCATTCACTGAAACTAACATTTATTTTCATTACTTGAAATAAAATAAACTAAATATAACTAAAACATTAACTAAAATTAAAGTAAAAACATAACATATAATGATAAAATAAAAAAGATTTTGGAATACTGATCTATGAGAAATGTGATTGGTAGATGCTTTTTAACCCGTCCTCGTTAGGGATGTAAATTTGACCTTAATAGCTGCCTTACAGATTTTCCCCCCACACCTGACAATTACATTAGTATTTCCATTGCGGAGTGGCACACACAGTGTCGGGACGCCAAGGACCGGCTCCATATGCTAACTAGGCCAGCGTCGCTGATCCTGCTCGCCTCTCGGCATTTCCATATCATCAGAATTCAGTTACCTGACATATGAACAGAGATGCGGGGCTCTGATGTGTCAGCTCCACGTATACGTCTGCAGCAAGATCCAGCCACACTCAAAGTCAAGTGGATGTTAATGCCTCCCACACTCAAAGTCAGACTGATTTACCTCACAAAGCTTTGTGCGCTTTAATATGATGACTCCTCCACACAGAGCCCCTCTTTAAAGAGGAAATTGTGGTTTTTAACCTCGGAATATTATCTTCTTTCTTCTTCTTCTCTTTCCGCGGGCTGTGGGCAAACGCCCGCAAGGTATTTGTCAAGGCCGGAACAGCCCCGACTCTGATAATCCCAGCTCTTTAAGTGCTGATAAGACAAGCAATTTAATGTAATTATAAACCAGGTGGCACAAATGGAACGGCAGTATTTTCGAATGGCGTAATACCCCAAAGTACACTTCACGATTTGAATCGTGCTCAGAACCCGCTCCTCCAATTACCTCCTAGATGACAATACAGCCATAAAAGTAATTTTGCACAAAATTTGACATTATCAACATAATTGGCTCTTACTGAAGGCTTGCGTGACACATTCATCAAATCGCCAGCTATAAATACAACAGCACGATGCACAGCTCATCTCTCAAATAAACGTTGTTGACTAACACTATCATTACCTCGCTGCTTAATTACTTTTTGCTTTTTTGATTTAATTGCTTCAATAAAAAGAATCTGTAATGCATTTTTAATTACACTGTCCAAGTGACCTATGTAGAGAGAATTTTACAACAGTGGGCCAATAATTAGCCTGTCATAGCTCAGTTAGCGAGTATTGTGAAGCTGTCCTCTCGCTGCACTGCCTCCGGCGTGATGGCCATGCGAGGCTCGCGCGTTTTAGCTCTCATTCTTTTTACAATGGTCTGACAATAAGAGCTGTACCAGAAGATGTGGGTTGTCTAATTTGGGTTGTGTCAGCCATTCAGAGGCTCTGGCGCAGCGCAATCTCTCGGGATCGACGGGGGAAGGCGAGAGCGTTCGGATTTAAGACGACCCCCAGTTGACCCTTGGCCTCTCGCAAACTTTGTGAAAGTGGATGCACTTGTATTGTTCGGGAGACACAACAGAAATATCTTTTTGTGAAGGTGCTCATTTCGATCATTTCATGTTTTTACAAGAAAGTTGAGAAACAGTTATCAAACATTATCAATGGTTTCTTTGCCAAGTTAACACATCTTTGAAAAATATCAAGTTACTTTGTGAAATACTGTATAAAGTCAATAATAAAGTTGCAATTATGAGATGTTAGGCTGAGATTAATTCTGAGATAACATAATGAGATAATAATCAGAAAGTGAGATATAAAGTTGCAAAAAATCAGATCAATTAGATCAAATCTTAATTATGAAATATTAATGTTCAATTACATAGTCACATTATGAGAAATTGAATCATAATTATGAGATATGGAACTGTAATCGTGAGATATAGTCACAAATGTAACAAAAAAAATCATTTGTGAGATATAAAAATTACACATTTATGAAAAATAAAGTTGTAGCTAAATTTGCTGTTCTGAGAAATTCTGTTGAGAAATTAATTCTAGAATATGTTTTGAGATAAAGTTAGCAACCTGTACGATAATCAATAACTTTGTTTTTGTTTGCATAATGTATGTGTGTGTTCTGTATACATTTATTATGTATATATAAATACACACACACACAGTATATAATTTGAAAATATTTACATGTCTATATTTATATTCATATTATTTATATTATATATAAATATGTTTAATATATAAACAAAATATTTTTCTGAAATAAATACATGCGTGTATTTCTATATACATAAATAAACAGTAAACACACATATATTATGTAAACAAAAACAAATGCGTGCTATTAATCGCAATTTATCGTTTGACAGCGCTAAAGATAACCAATAATGAGAAATAAAGACACGACTGTGATAAAGTTACAAAAAGTCACAATTATGAAAGATAAAGTTCAATTGTAAAACTAAAATTGCAACCGTGAGATTCGGTCAAGTCACTTTGTGAGATATAAAGTCAAAATTATAAACTTTAAAGTCGCTATTATGAGAAATTAAGTTGAGATAAATTACATTTTGAGACAGAACTATATGAAGTTGCAATTGTGAAAAATTGAGATACAATATTGATGACAGAAGTCACAATGTAAGATATAAAGTCTGAAATTTGAAAAAATAAAGGTGCAACAACTGGCAAAAACAGAGTTTTTTTATTTTTATTACTCCTGTGTTGAAAAAGTCTTGCTTGAACAGCTCGTACACACAATAAAATCAATTTTAACGCACTGACTCAAGTGCCTTTCATTGTTTTATTTCATCATTGGCATCTCACACACCTGAAGCACTGCTAGTTTTGTAAGATGTTGGAGGGTAAAGTGCAAAACTACGCCGCTCGTGGCTTTCTTTCCACTCACTGGGTTTAATATACTTCTGGCCGATTGCACTTCACGGTTATTCATATTCATACAAAAAGCACAGAAGCGTTTCTGCAGTTCTCCACATTAACCTGCGTCAGTGAACAAACACACAGGGAAACGGCCACACCGGCCTGACCCTCCTAGCTCTTCATCGGCAGACATTATTTCTGATACAATAAATAAAACAGTAAGGGGACCAGCAGCATCGCCGGGAAACAATATGTGCTGCCCCTCTCGGTACTGACTATTAAACACACTGGCGTCTCAGATCATTGCACACAATCTCTGCTGAGCCGAGCCGCTGTGTGCAGTCGTGTCAGCGTGTGGTCTGGGTAGTGTGCCTGTGACAGTCAGCAGGAAACGTGATATTTGTAATATGTCCACGACAAATGTCTCTTCTTTTTAGCCCTCACTGAGAGGAGGTAGTCTGTCAGGTGATGCTTCAATAAAGATCAATCAAAATCCCCAATCAGAACGATCTCATATGGGAAAACATCGCTGGTGAGACCTTTATCTACAAGCCACTTGGAAGTGCCATTTGCACTCATGTCTCGGGATCCTGTCAAGCCTCTTCAGGCATGATCATAAACAGAAGTACTGCATAGGACTCCTCATAATGCAAACTGTAGAAAAAATGACTGCTGAATTAAATGAGTGTAATCAGTGTAAAACATCAACAATTCAAGGAATAGTTCAGTCAGTTTTGCAGACAATGTACTCACCCTCAGGCCATCTAAGATGTAGTTGAGTTTGTTTCTTCATGGGAATTCCATCACTTGCTCACCAGCGGATCCTCTGCAGTGAATGGCTGCTGTCAGAATAAGAGTCAAAACAGTTGATAAAAACATCACAATAATCCACAAGTAATCCACACTACTCCAGTCTATCAATTAGCATTTTGTGTACCCAAGAGCTGTGTTTTTGTAAGAAATCATTCAAGACATTTTTAACTTCAAACTATCCCTAATATTGCTTCCTCTAATGAAAAAATGGTCTCATCTGAATCAGGAGAGAAATATGCACATTTCAATCACCATTTACAAGTAAAAACAGTTTTAAACATCTCTAAACAAACATGCAGGTGGATTTTATCACTGGAGGGAGCGTTATTATGGACTATTTTGGACAAAAGCAACAGTTTGAAGATAAAAAAAAAAACGTCTTAATGATGGTGATGTGGATTACTTGTGGATTATTGTGATGTTTTTATCCGCTGTCTGGACTTTTATTCTGACGGCACCCATTCACTGCAGAGGATGAATTGGTGAGTAAATGATGCAATGCTACATTTCTCCAAATCTGTTCTGATGAAGAAACAAACTCATCTACATCTTGCATGGCCTGAGGGTGAGTCCTCAGCAAATGTTCATTTTTGGGAGAACTTTTTCTTTAAATGAACCACTTGTTTTCTTAGTGTGAAGAGCTTGTCACTAAATACCAATAATCAACCAGTGATGGACTACTGTTACGGTGCACTTATGATATTTCTTTTTCTCCTTTTTGGTCATAGCAAAGTATGGAAAAATGCATGAAAATTTAAAAATAATGAGGCTGAGTATGAAATAATTTTTAGGTGGATTTATACTTTAAAGCTTACTTTGTTTATGTGCAAGCTTCGTTTGTAACTCAGCTTGTGTCTTTATCAGGGGAGGTGTCTTTTCTATTAAAGCTGAGACTCAAAATGAATACAAACTGTGCTTGAGAGCGCTTGTCCTTTGGGCAGTGTGCAGAGCCACAGCAGCTCTAGTGTGGAGAGGTCTGACCCTCTTATTCTGCTATGGCACTGGCAGCCAGCCATATTGATTGAAGTATTTCTGGACTTCTCTCCTGAATCTCCAGGTGGACTTGGGGGGCCTCGGTCCCTAAGAACCTCAAACCAAAGCTCTCCCTTTTAAATCTCTCCATCCAATGAGAGAAGGAGGGGGAAGAAAAAGAAAGAAGGACTTGCGGTGTCTTGGGAACGGTGGAGGAAGAAGACGAAGGGGGTTTCTGCGTTTGGCACTGAGCTGCTCGAGCGCTGCTGAGAGCATGGACAATTAGACGAGTCCCCAGTGTCTCTTTGCTCTCTGGCTGCCTGGTGGGTTGCTCCATGGGCTGTGAGCCGTGGGATCGGCGCCTGGATGGGCCTTAGGCCGAGTGCTGGGGGAAACCTGTAATCCGCTCCCCCCGCCTCCGAGAGCCTCGGGAGGGCGGGCAAGATTGAGCTCTATTGGACAAAGGCTCTCTCTTTGCTCTAAGACTGGATTCTGACACTCGCACACACTGATTGGTGTCATTTCAAGCGGATTTTCCCTCGGCTGGATGTCAGGCGGCTTTTTATCCGCACTCGCAGTCGATTTGGGGAAAGTCATGACATGTTTTCTGAAGTTACTGCAGAAAAATGCATCTTTGTGCACGTCCGTTCAGGGCTGTATTTACTGTGGACGTTTACATTAGAGCGCTGGTTCTCAACTTGTGGGTGGCGATGCAAAAATGGTTTGAGGATCAATCATTTTAAATAACTAGAAAAAATGATCACAGACCTCTCAAAGTGAGCAATGTTTTGATAGATAGATAGATAGATAGATAGATAGATAGATAGATAGATAGATAGATAGATAGATAGATAGATAGATAGAAATTATCTTTTAATTTGTAATTTTTATTATTATACTTAATGCACATGATCTATAAAACTATACATGAAAATATAACATGTATACTCAAAAATATATATAGACTCTATTTTAGACAAAATATATACATATTGATTAATATGGGAATCCCAGAGTTCCCAGTGAATTCTTGAAAGTATTTATTTATTTATTTTCTGTCTGTTGATGTTGTGACCTTATCAGTTCTGTAATAACTCCTTTCCCATTTTGAGTCTATTGCTTTAAATTGAATGTCTGGTTTTCAAGTCTGAAGAGCAGGTTTAAAGTAGTCCCCGTTGACTCCAGAGCCCGTAAAGCTTAAAATGAACCGTGCCTTTCTCCCGGCAGGAATTAAGGCAGCGTCTCTCCTTGAAATTCCCCCAGCCCGTGACATAATTTACCAGTTCACCGTCTTAAACCTATAGATACGCTGTTGTGATATAGAATCAGTGAGTTGTACAACACAGACCAGATTGCCCCGGCTGAATATGACAACAGCTGAAACTAGCCGCCTAATTAGGAGGCTACATGCCTGAGAATGCACAGGCAAACTTAGTGCAAATAGGAAAAGGTGCTTTCAGCCCAGCGTAGCCAACCGCCTCAGTCCCTTAATGTATTACCACCTGCAACCGCAATCACTGGAGCCAAATTTAAATGCTGATGATTCAGGAGAGACGGGGCACACACCGGCGAAGAGCCATGCAAGAGGTGATTTAAAACATTGGCCCTAATGAGGCTGACCGCTGGCCGTCTGATCTGAATGTGATGGGGGAAATTAGATGAGAGACGAGGTCAGAAACAGTGTTGGAAAGGCCACGGTGCAAATGAAACACAGAGGACGACGCTACTGTCAGACGCTCTGTTTACTTCATATCAAGAAAACAGCGTCTTAGGCTTCCAGCGCCGTATAGATCAAATAATCAATGCGTTCGTATCTTGGTTGGGAGTGTGTTTTGCGAGGATGTGTGTGTTTTGGAGTTTGCACCGGCTCACAGGGTCTGGTTGTGAAGCCACAGCAGGTAAAGAATAGATTGCCTCACTTCTTACTTCAGCAGCATGGATGCCTCACAAGCTCTCATAGAGAAAAACAAGCTGTCATCCTCAATCAAACAAACATATGCCCCCTTTTATCGGCTTGACTCTAGAAAGTTGCACAGCATTGTTGAACCTAGTGAGCTGTCTTGCTGTCTGCTGCCTACTAAGGCAGCATCCTAACAGTGGAACACTAGGTAATGACTCTGCATGCCACACAAGCTTGATCTCGACAATAAAGCTAGCCATTAGTGTGCTGGTAAGCTAATGTCATGATGCTCTGAACAATAAAAAAAATGCAAAGTGCACAGAAATACTTAGGTAATGACATTTTTTTTTTACATTTATTCTTAAATATATTTATATTTGTATCATACAGTAATTATATATATATATATATATATATATATATATATATATATATATATATATATATAATTGTACATAATTTATATTTATAATATATTCTAACAGTAATATACTAACAGTAAAGTATGAAAGTTGTAATATTTAATTTTAAATGTAAATATTATTAATTTTACAATATATAATACTATAAATATTAATAATGCAAAATTACATATATTTTTACATAATTCATATTTACAGTATATTCTATTTATAGTATTAACATTAAAATATAAAAGTTGTCAATATATTATTATTATTACTACTACTACTATTATTTACATTTTACAAGATATATACACTACAAATTTCAATTATGCGAAATTACACATATAACGTAACACTGTACTTTTGTATTTAATGTATTTAAAAGTATGAAACTTTTAATATGTATCAATGTAAAGATATTAATATTTTATCGTTAAATGTAAATATATTAATATTTATTTTTACAATATGAAATATTATAAATATAAATAATGTAAAATGAAATATAATAATGTAACAGTCTAGTATTTACAAGTAAAGAATGAACATTTTAATATGTATAAATGTAAATATATTTATATTTTATATATTCAAGTTTATTCAAGTTCAATTCAATTTTTTCAAAGTTCAAAGTTTATTTGTATAGCGCTTTTTACAATACAAATCGTTACAAAGCAACTTTACAGAAAATTATGTTTCTACAATATTTAGTAGTAGCTAGTAGTTTGTGCACGTTTGACAGGATTTTAGAAAAATAATAATAATAATAATAATAATAATAATACAAGACGTAGTCAGCTAGATGATGAACTATCAATATTATTAATTAATAGTAATTATATGATGCAGTCACACATGTAGCAATAATTGTTAGTTCTGTTTGTTGATTCAAGGTTAGCATCATCTGGGGTCCTCTGAGGGTCAGCATCATCTCTTCTCAGGTGTTCTGGATCCAGACTGGAGCTTGTGTAAATCCTAGTTACCACGGGATGTAAATCCCGTGGCAAAACATAGAAACAAAATAGAGACATCATTAGCATAGCTGCTGATCCAACAAAGTAAAATTAGTTTAACCCAAGCTAAAGAATAAAAATGCAGATGCAACTACACTCACAATTTAAGAGATACATTATTCGAATGCTTGGCGAAAGAGATGCGTTTTTAATCTAGATTTAAACAGAGAGAGTGTGTCTGAACCCCGAACATTATCAGGAAGGCTATTCCAGAGTTTGGGAGCCAAATGTGAAAAAGCTCTACCTCCTTTAGTGGACTTTGCTATCCTAGGAACTACCAAAAGTCCAGCGTTTTGTGACCTTAGGGTGCGTGATGGGTTGTAGCGTGGTAGAAGGCTGGTTAGGTACGCAGGAGCTAAACCATTTAGGGCCTTATAGGTAAGTAATGATAATTTGTAACTGATACGGAACTTAATAGGTAGCCAGTGCAGAGACTGTAAAATCGGGGTAATATGATCATATTTTCTTGACCTGGTAAGGACTCTAGCTGCTGCATTTTGGACGACCTGTAGCTTGTTTATTGACGAAGCAGGACAACCACCTAGAAGCAGTGCTCTAATTGAGTCAAGTCTTATGGGGGGTCCCCAAGTTTATTTGGGCGGGGGGTTGGTTAGTCTCGCAATATACACTTTATACAAAATATACAATATATTTGATCATAATATGCATAAACAATATACTATTTATTAAAAACGCTTGAATTCACATACATGCATATATATATATACATATTTTTTTTTTTTTTTTTTTTTTAAATTACTTTAGAGGGTGACAAAGCAGCAGACTCAAAAGGGCAGCTATGGCAAATATACCAGGGCACTACATATAAGGCACTTGAACACCCATAAAAGCAAGTGACTTCAAAATACATTAAAATGTCTCAAAAACAGTAGAAAATAATCAGATGGCTTCCAGTCTCACTGGATGGTATCACTGTCAGATTCAACAGTGGCACAGGGATAATTATTTCATAATGTCTCTGAAAGCAGTGAAAAGAGAGCAGTCAGTCATTTTATTTTTCAGGATTTTTTGATGAATAGAAAGTTCAAAAGAACAGCATTTATTTGAAACAGAATCTTCTGTTACATTATACATGTCTTTACTGTCACTTTTGATCAATTAAATGCAACCGTACTGAATAAAAGTATTAATTTCTTTCCCAACATTTTTTTATAAATTCTAACCACAAGCTTTTGAATGGTAGTGTATAATGCTACAAAAGTTTATATTTCAGATAAACTTTCTATTCATCAAACTAAATTTTTTTTTAAATACTGTAAATAACGGTTTTCAACATTGATATTAATCATAAATGTTTGTTGAGCATCAAATCATCATATTAGAAGGATTTCTGAAGGATCATGTGATGAACACTTGGAGTAACGATGGTGAAAATTCAGCTTTGATCACAGAAATAAATTATATTTTATTGTATTATTATTTTACATTGTAATAATATTTCATAATATTACTGTTTTTACTGTATTTTGGATCAAATCAATGCAGGCTTAGTGAACAGAAGAGACTCTTGAACTTTTGAATAGTGTACATCCAACAGAATGATTCTAGCTTTATTTACCAATGTAGTATTTACCCTAAAAACAACTGGATGATTGATGTGACAATGTTTGTTCCAAAAGACTTGATTAAATGCATGAAACTTGTTTATTATAAATTGTGGCAAAACATGCTGTCAGCCTGTGTGTTGGTTGGGATTTTTCAACTATTTCAGCACATACGATTTTTAAATAGTTACGTCCAGTAGGTGGCGATAAAGCACTGTCATAAGTGAGTGAGTCAGCAGACTATTCAACCATTTCAGTGAAAAAGGCTGCTTTATTCATAAACAAACAATACTATGGCAATCAAAATAAATCATTGCTATTTCAAGAGTGAATCCCGCATAAATGCGTATGTAATTCCCAAAACTTTGCCGTGTTTATACAGCCTTTGGTCCTAGCAGCATGAAAAACAAGTCATATACAAATAAATACAAATTCTGAATGGATATTAGAAAGCATAGAAAGCGCACAACGAGCGCTCCCTTTATAATTACTAAAAATCTGTTATCCATCTTCATCGAGATCTCTAGCACTAGCACTCCTGTAGAACCAGGACTGTTAATTATGAAAAAAATAGTAACGTAAGCCTAAATGTTTCCAATATATGCTAGGAATATAAAAGCCCCGACATGGAGTGGATAACTGTTAGATATAAAGTAGAAAGATATATAGCGAGAGACAATTACCCCTCATAAAAGTCAGTAAGAAGCTTTCTCTTCCCGACTGCGAGTGGAGGTTTATTTTTCTCCATATTTTAAAAGCTAAAATTAGCTTCACCGGAGCGGCGCCAAACAAACAGTCGCGCACAGCGCTCTTTAGGCGGGACGTTTACATTTTAAAGAGACATGACAACTAGCCTATAAACACACTTAAAATAAATTATTGTAAATAATCAATTCACGATATTTACTGTATCCTTTGCATGCATTTATTTTGATTTGTCATTATTATTTTTACTAAAATAAAAATATCCGAGGGACCCACCTAATTCTATTTTTTACTTCTTATGGGGGGTCCCTAATACCTTATGGGGGGTCCCGGATCCCCCCAGCCCCCCCTCAATTCGAGCACTGCCTAGAAGTCCATTACAATAGTCCAGTCTAGAGGTCATGAAAGCATGAACTAGCTTTTCTGCATCAGAAACAGATAACATGTTTCGTAGCTTGGCAATGTTTCTAAGATGGAAGAATGCGGTTTTTGTAACATTGGAAATATGATTTTCAAAAGACAAATTGCTGTCCAATATAACACCCAGATTTCTGAACACCCATATTCAGTCATACTATTTTTAAGATAAAAAAACTAAATAATAACATAATTTTACATAATATATATGTACAGTATAGTATTTTATATGTAAGTTTTTCACAGTAAAGCGGATGGATGGACACTTTTTATGCAGCCAAAATACTATTTATGTTAATACAGAGCCTTGGATTCCAAATATTGAAATTTGAATGTGAGTGGAATATGGAAACACACTACAGTCCAAACATCTGAGTAAGTGTAGTGAAAAATCAAGCCCTCAGCCAAATCCATCAGGACCAGTTCAACCATATCATCTCAAACACCAGATGAGAGAGCAGAGCCTGGAATCTAACGCAGGGCTTCAGAATGATGGCAAGTACCTGATCTCTGGCATTGTGATTGACAGCTACTGACCACCACTCAACTGGCCCCGAAGTCTTCACACCGCTGAGCGCAGCGGGGGCCGCGGTGTCTCGGGGAGCCATGCAATCAACTGGGCCTTACAGAGATAAACAACGCTCACGTATGAGAGCTCCACACCAAAGGCACATACCGCACAGTTCCATCACGCCGTCTAGCAGGGTTCACTGACTCCACTGTTTCAGAAATTGCAGGATGGATTCAAACAGAGGTGTGGACTTCATTGTTCTGCCGGCTGGTAAAAGTGGAGATGGAAAGCCAAATTCCCACAATCCTCAGGCCTGGGGTTTAAAAAGAGGAGAAGCTGCATTATTAACATTGAGAATCGACTTCACTTGTCTTTATTTATGAATTTGGATGGAAACTTTTACTAGCAAGCAAACAGAAACGATCAGATTCAATCAGAATGTGATGAATGGAAACAGTGCTACATAAAGTAATACATATAGATATTTTCTGGGCATACACTTGTGTAAAAGAAGTGTGTTTAATTCTATTAAATGTGCACTTGAAATATTAAAAGTGTATTTTAAAAAAACTGCATGAAGATAAAATTTACATACGTAAACTATGACACACTTAAACCGTATTTCAAAGACGAGAGGTAATTATGAAATTATATATAAAGATGTACTACTCAAGTGGGTCTAACTGCATTGTCAACTAACTGCATTTAAAATTCATTTTAATTATAAAATATTTTCATTTAATTATAAGTAATCTGCATGTAATTGTTTGAAAACAGCACTTTCAGTTTGCATGTAAAGGAATAGTTCACTCAAAATTCGAAATTATCTGAAAATATACCCTCAGACCGTCCAAGGGGTGGTGGAGTTTTTTTTTTTTTTTTCATTAGAAAAATTCAGCATTGCATCACTTGCTCACCAATGCAGTGAATGGGTGCCGTGAGAATGAGAGGCCAAACAGCTAATAAAAACATCACAATAATCCACAAGTTATCCATACCACTCCTGTCCATTAATAATCATCTTGTGAAAGGAAAAGCTGTGTGTTTGTAAAAAATAAATCCATTGTCAAAACGTCTTCAAATTCAAACCATTGCTTCTAAGCGTGTTATTCTCAGAATGACTGGAAACATAAAGCTTGCAGTTTGTCTACATACTACAGATAAACTCTAACAATAAACATGTCACATGCATACTTATATTCCTTTCGTTATAAACATTGCCCACAGGCAATCTACTTCATGAACAGTTAAATGTTCCCCACTTATGCAATAAAAATGTGCAAAATCCTTATATTTATTTGTTACCTACATCCCTGCATCTTACTCAATCCTATTCCATTATCATTTATAGCACAATTGTTTATACACTTATTTATCTGCAAGGTTTGTGTGTGCGTGTGTGTGTGTTGTTGTTGTTGTCTCTGTGTACTGGAAGCTTATTTCACTAAAACAAATTCCTTGTATGTGCAAGCATACTTGGCAATAAACATCTTTCTGATTCTGATTCTGAAATATAGTCCTCTGTCTATAATATAGCTTTTTTACAGTGAACATCTGAATCAGGAAAGAGATCTGCACAGATCCAGCACCGTTTACAAGTGAAAACTGTTCTAAACAAAAATGTGGGTGGGTTTTGAAGTGAGAGCATAACAGGGGATGGACTTTTTCACTGGAGGAAGCATTATTATGGATTATGGAATCTATTTTAAGTTAAAACACTATTATTTAATGCAGTGGTTTTCAACCTGTGGGCCGCGGTCCCCTAGTGGGTCGCGATGGTATTGCAGGTGGGTCGCCAATTACTTTTGAAAGAAATAATAATGTTGTTAATATATGTAAAAATGTCTGAGTCATGTCTGAGACTGCTTGTCTCAACACTGCTCTGCATGTTCCCTCCTGACTGCTTGCCCCGCTGCCGAGCTCTGCCAGCCTGGATGTGGTTTTCCCATTTTGCTGTGCAGGGCCAGCCCAAGTTATTTTGTGTTCATTGCCAGTTCATTCAATAAAGATAGCATTGCCAGTTCATTCAATAAAGATAGTTAACAATCTAGCTTCTGAGTACTAAGTTATTAACCCAATAGTGGAATCAGTTAATTTTTTTGCAGTGGGCCGCACAAACATATGTGTTTGGTTGTGTGGGCCGCGATTTGAAAAAGGTTGGGAACCACTGATTTAATGGATTTGATTCTGACAAACATGGAGCTTTCCACTCACTTCACAAGATATAAACTAATAGACTGGAGTGGTGAGGCTTACTTGTGGATTATTGTGATGTTTTTATAGACTTGAACACTTTGTTGGCATTAATGGAAGTGCATTAGCATGGTTTAAATCGTACTTATATGACCGCCATCAGTTCGTAGCAGTGAATGAAGATGTATCATATCGATCACAAGTGCAGTATGGAGTACCTCAAGGCTCAGTACTAGGGCCGCTACTCTTCACGCTTTACATGTTACCCTTGGGAGATATCATCAGGAAACATGGTGTTAGCTTTCACTGTTATGCTGATGATACTCAGCTCTATATTTCTTCGCGGCCCGGTGAAACACACCAATTAGAAAAACTAATGGAACGCATAGTCGATATAAAAAACTGGATGACGAGTAATTTCTTACTGCTAAATTCTGAAAAAACAGAGGTGTTAATTGTAGGACCTAAAAACTCAAAAAGCTTGTAATAACCTAGAACACTGTCTAAGACTTGATGGTTTCTCTGTCAATTATTCGTCATCAGTTAGGAACCTAGGTGTGCTATCTGATCGCAATCTTTCCTTAGAAAGCCACGTTTCTAGCATTTGTAAAACTGCATTTTTCCATCTCAAAAATATATCTAAATTTCGGCCTATGCTCTCAATGTCAAATGCAGAAATGTTAATCCATGCATTTATGACCTCAAGGTTAGATTATTGTAATGCTTTATTGGGTGGTTGTTCTGCAAGCCTAGTAAACAAACTACAGCTAGTCCAAAATGCAGCAGCAAGAGTTCTTACTAGAACCAGGAAGTATGACCATATTAGCCCGGTCCTGTCAACACTGCACTGGCTCCCTATCAAGCATCGCATAGATTTTAAAATATTGCTTATTACTTATAAAGCCCTGAATGCTTTAGCACCTCAGTATTTGAATGAGCTCCTTTTACATTATAATGCTCTACGTCCGCTACGTTCTCAAAACTCAGGCAATTTGATAATACCTAAAATATCAAAACCAACTGCGGGGGGCAGATCCTTCTCCTATTTGGCGCCTAAACTCTGGAATAACCTACCTAACATTGTTCGGGAGGCAGACACACTCTTGCAGTTTAAATCTAGATTAAAGACCCATCTCTTTAACCTGGCATACACATAACATACTAATATGCTTTTATTATCCAAATCCGTTAAAGGATTTTTAGGCTGCATTAATTAGGTAAACCGGAACCGGGAACACTTCCCATAACACCCTATGTACTTGCTACATCATTAGAAGAATGGCAACTACGCTAATATTTGTCTGTTTCTCTCCTTTTCCGAGGTCACCGTAGCCACCAGATCCAGTCTGTATCCAGATTAGAGGGTCACTGCAGTCACCCGGATCCAGTACGTATCCAGACCAGATGGTGGATCAGCACCTAGAAAGGACCTCTACAGCCCTGAAAGACAGCGGAGACCAGGACAACTAGAGCCCCAGATACAGATCCCCTGTAAAGACTTTGTCTCAGACGACCACCAGGACAAGACCACAGGAAACAGATGATTCTTCTGCACAATCTGACTTTGCTGCAGCCTGGAATTGAACTACTGGTTTCGTCTGGTCAGAGGAGAACTGGCCCCCCCAACTGAGCCTGGTTTCTCCCAAGGTTTTTTTCTCCATTCGGTCACCGATGGAGTTTCGGTTCCTTGCCGCTGTCGCCTCTGGCTTGCTTAGTTGGGGTCACTTCATCTACAGCGATATCGTTGACTTGATTGCAAATAAATGCACAGACACTATTTAACTGAACAGAGATGACATCACTGAATTCAATGATGAACTGCCTTTAACTATCATTTTGCATTATTGACACACTGTTTTCCTAATGAATGTTGTTCAGTTGCTTTGACACAATGTATTTTGTTTAAAGTGCTATTTAAATAAAGTTGACTTGACTTGACTTGACTTTTATCAGGAGTTTGGACTCTCATTCTGATGGCACCCATTCAAGTGATGCAATGCTACATTTCCATATATTATTTCCATAATAAGTACTTTTCATAAAACCCTGCTGAAATGCACTTCTTTTATGCATTAGTTTTAATTCTGCAAAATATTGTTTGCATAGTTGCATCTACACCTACTGTACACAGAAAAACAGAGTTGCGACACTACAAACCGGCTTTGGAAAGTTTCTTTATGTTGCCATGTCCCGACATCCATTCTCATTCAAATGACATATAGGAAGACGGCAAAACTCGGTCTCATTTGTCCTTGTCCTTAATTTGCATACTAAAAGCACTCACAATCTCAAAACAAACAGTTAAATAAATAAAGAAGCCTGGTATAATGCAGGTTATGTAAGTGTCATCTTTATCTGGTAAACATTCCCACGAGCAATGCAAAGAAGCACCCAAGAGCATTTACATCCCTAATTTACCCATCCATTAAAGAGACGGATGCTTTGATACTATTGCCGTGTTTATCGGCCGTCTCGCGGGATTCATTAGGTCCAGCGTTCCCTTCAGAACGTAATCTATTGCTTAATTAAACTTCCCAAATATGAAATTTGAACCCATGAATAAGAAGAGAAGTTATTGCTTTGTTGTTCCCTCATTTGCACAATATTTTAATGAACACAAACTCCAGATATATTACCATTTGCATGTAAATAAAGCTTTTCCTCAAGCACTTAAGGGCTTTGATTTGACTGTGGCGGGCCGTAAGTCATCGTTTTTTTTCTGCTTGATGAATCTCTGAAGGATACGAAGTGAAGCTCATTGAATGCGTTGGGAAATTTCACAGCTAGTGGCTCCATCGCACATCATTGCAAAGTGTGAAATTTTAATCAGAGATGTTGTGAAGAAACAAGGATCGTCTGAAGACCATAATTAATGACTTCTGTCATAAAGATTACGCTGGCACATTTGAATGCGCGACTGTTTTAAAGAGCAAGAGAGAACGCATTAACTAAACTGTATAGCATGAAGCGCTGCTGAATTAGAGACAGTATTCTCTGTTGCACAAAACGCCGTTCGTTCGCGTTTAATTGAACAGCACGCGCACCCGCCTCTTGTTTCGCCGCGCATTAATTTCACGCGCGGCTTATTGAAGCGTGTTATTCTCAGAATGACTGGAAACACAAAGCATGCAGTTTGTCTACACACTACAGATCAACTCTAACAATAAGATTGTCACATGCATGCATATATTCCTCTCGTTATAAACATAGTGTACTATCATCTCCTATAATGCATATGACATCAAATCTTCACATAGAAAATACATGTAATAATAATACACTTAAAAACACATACAATATAGCTCATCGACCTACACTAGTCATTTGATAGATCTATCTATCTATCTATCTATCTATCTATCTATCTATCTATCTATCTATCTATCTATCTATCTATCTATCTATCTATCTATCTATCTATCTAGCTAGCTAGCTAGCTAGCTATCTAGCTATCTATCTAGGTATCTATCTATGAATACTAGGCTACTGAATAATCCCAAAATTAGTGATGAATTTGATGGCAATAAAAACATTTTCTTTTCTTTTAACTACACGTTAACTACACTGTCATGAATTAATTTTATATTTTCAAATATAATTTATCTGTATAACAATTATATTGTTATTAATAACTATTGTAATACATATGTACATGTACATTTACATATTTAAAGTGTTTTATGTCTATAATTTTTATAGTATGAAAATTTGTATATTTTAAGTTTATTATTAAAAAACACCCTTTTTTAAACCATACATACATTTCATATACTCTAAATGGCTAAAAAATACTTTTTTCTTAGCTATATCTCCCAGCCCTTTTTACCAACATGGTCATTTAGTGTATTATTCAGACCCGAGCTGTTGTTGTTTATCGTCTGTGCATTTCGAGAGCCATTTATTTCTCAGACCTCACCAGCTCATTAACATGCAAATAGCGCATATGTTTTCATTTTCCAGCACAGTAATCTGGTGCTGTTTATCCAATCACCAACTTTTATTTTACTAGCCAGTGCTAGAGGGCGAGAGAAAGAGAGATTGTGCTTCGAAGCATGCACGCATTTTGAAGTGGCCACTAATCACAGATTGCAAACTCAAGTGTAGTCTGGAAGTGCCTGGCCCCCATTATGGTGCGCCGCTGCCCTCTCCGAGCCCTGAGTTGTGTTTGTGGCCCCGGCCTGACCTGTGGGCTAATTCTGGCAATCAATATTTTAAGTGCTTCCTGATTCACTTCTATCACATCCTGTGGCACAGATTTTGATACGTGATTAAATTAATAGTCCGAGAATCTTTGCCGAAAGTAACATTTGTAAAACAGACTGATTACTGATTGTTAATTGCCAAGTGTCTTAATGTCGAAAGAAATGTGGTAAGTTTATTCCAGAATACTTGACAGTTATGAATATCATTGCTTTGATAAAAAAAGGAGGGAAAAACAACAATAATAATTAGGCACCTCTGCCCTCGCTGATTTGTGTCTAAGAGGCTCTAATCAAATGTTTGGACCAAAGTTAATAGTTGCCTTTATTTTGCAGGCTTTATGATGCTAAATGTATGAATTTTAAGACCAAGTAAAAATGGAATGGATTGCAATATGTTAATATGGTCTCTAAATATAAATGTCCTTTATTAGCAATGCTTCAAAGTTTAAAAAACCATGTCCTTCATCAGTATTTCTGTCTTGTTTTCCAGTGCAAATGTTCAAGGTTTTTTTTTTTTGTTTGTTTTTTTTAAATCAAGATAGAAGCAAAATGACATAAAACAAGAAGTCTTGATAATTTTATGATCAAAATGGAGTTTGATTAGAACAAATATCTGACGATGGGCTCAGAAAAACCTTAATTCAAGGAGAAAAAGTTTTCAAACCCCACTGAAAGATGTTCATTTTTGTTTTAAACATAAAGTCACTTTAATTTTGTTCAGTTTCTCATAAAATTACACTTCATATCTTCAATTCGTACCTCAAAGTATACTGATTTCAGGAGGCTTGGATATTTGGTCTGGAAAGCAAAACAAAAACACTGTAATACACTTATTTATTATTTTTTATTATTTTTTTATTATTATTATTATTTTTTTTTATTATTATTATTATTTTGCACAGCATGCAACAATTAATGCCATGCATTTAAGAATTGAAGATTTTAAGCTCTGATTTAAGAACTTTTGGTCCTTAATTTGTGGAAGGACAAATTAAGACTTTTTAAGACCCAAAGAAAGTCTAAAAACAAAATGATCTAGTGTTTTTTTAATTGTTAAAACTGGAATGCATCCGTGGATTTTTCTTCTCTTTTTTTGCATTTTATGCAGATTTTTGGGGGGGAAATTTTGCGGAATTAATGTTACACTCTTATTGGTAGCAGAAACTATCTTATTTCAACTAAATATTTACTGTAATAAGCAAACATGCAAGATGAATACCACATCCTGTGTGGGCCTGGTTTTAACCGTTAAGCATTTATTCTGCACATGCAAAGGCTGCAGGTTCAGCTCCACAGAGGTGTCAAGTTTTGCTGTGAGCAAAGTCCAGTTCTCCCATCCCCTTGAGCAATACACTTAACCTCAGGCTGCTCCAGTGGGACTTTCTTAGAAAAATCCCTATAAATTACTTTTTAGGGAAAAGGGTGTTTTTTTATATATTCTATGAGATTATATTCTATTTTCCTTATGTTTTACATGTTTCAATTGTTATTTTTTAGTCATAAACCAAGCAACAAAACTAAAGCAGCAAGCCTGGCGCCTTCACAGACGCTGGTTTGGGGTTTGTAGGCCCTACAAAGACTGCAGCTTTTACCAAGAAGTGGACTTTAAAACCTTCTCCAAGTCGCTCCAATCACAGCTGTCACCATAATGCTGGCAGAACCTTGAGTCTGGCCATGTTCCCAATGCTCACCGGCGGCACGCTGCCGTTCTCTGACATGCGGGTTTGTTTCACAAGTCGTCTAATCAATTGGAAGGCGGCCTTTGGAACGGAGTCTGGCACGCGATGCATTCCCCCATTGTGTCGTCTTAGGCGAACACAAATAACACGCGTCACTCGCTGTATTGAAGCAGGAGGGACATTAAACAAATTGTACATTATTGTGTGGCTTTGTGTTTGTCATCTACAGTACAGCGCGTGAATAAGCACATGTATTTGTGTCCGTGCTAAAACGCTGCCAGGTGGGAACCCCATTGTGTTTGGCTGACAAGTGGTGTTAATGAAATCACAGACGCCTGTCTGGAAAATAACAGGAAAAGCGCCAGAGAGACACTTTTACACCGAGACACAGTGTGCAGACGCTGATACTAATTTACTCCACACAGAGACGAGAGGGAGAGAGACGCCGTTTACCAGACTAAAGTCATTCATTACCTTCTGATATCGGCCCAGAGGATGCAAACGACCGATTCTTTTCTCCGCGGTAAAAGCGTAGATAAGCAGGAGGACTGATAGGCCATCACAGATACAACAACAGCGGCCCCGGGATGTTCACACGTCTTCGCAGACAAATGAAGGCCACATTGGCACTGCACGTCATCGTCTCAAGTGTGTCAAGAGATTCATCACTGCCTGCGTTAAAGAGGGAAAACACACACTCACTCACACAAACACAGAAGAAGAGGTTTTAATGTTTTGTGGGGCCCAAAGGTTCAGGATTTAGACACCTCACACAAACATAACAGGCCTCCAGGATAATTCACTTTGCAAGATACTAGAAAAAGTCCTCAGTTTCGGCAAAAAAAGCATTTAGGCCTACTGTTTAGTTAGCAGGACTAGTTAGATTCAATCAGAATCTGTTCTCAACTGAATTGTGACATGCTGAAGCATGAACCAAAATTGTTTTATAATGAAAATGCATTTCACATTCCACAAAATGTCTTTAGTTCACAATAACTTCATTACATAATGCATATACTGTACCATCCATGAAATGTGCATTTTGTGAACAAAGTCCATAATGCACTTCACAATATATAGGAAAAAGTCTAAAAAGCAGTTAAATGCTTGGTATAAAGTCTGTTTATCGTGTACTGTTTAGTTAGCATGATTAGTGAGATTCAATTAGAATCTGTTCTCAACTCTGATGATGACATAAATTTTGTGACATGCTGTGTTATGAAATGCAATGAACAGAAAGTGTTTCATGGGCAAAATGCATTTCAGAATCCACAGAACCTTGTTCATTCACTATAACTTGTATGCATTTTGCTACAAAATGCATATACCGCATGAAATGTGTATTTTTTTGAATGAATCTTCATTGCCCAACATATTTATACAGTATGTTGGGTATGAAGTCATCACTTTCTTTTTTAAGTCATCTTTCTTGGCAGTGTGAACTTTTCATTCATCTGTTTTTTCATATTACAATTCTTCACACCAGACAAACATTTAATAAGATGCATTAAATGCTTTAGTAGAGAGCATGCATTACCAAAGAACTAGGTGCAGATTTGTTTTGCAACCATCTTCAACTGTAACTATAGCAAGATGAGTTAGTATGAGCAAATCAGTGCCTCAAAGTAGAATTTCTCAAAATAACTCAACCTAATCATTTCATTAAAATTAACTTACATTTATTTCATGCATTCAGTAAATGCTTTTATCCTCAGCAACTTACAATTGAGGAACATAATTTGTCACAGAGACAACAGAGATAAGATAAAGAAGGTGATTTTCTTATTATTTTATTCTTTTTGTAAAAGTGCATTGGTTTAGGGTTTCTGAGTGGTGAAGTACTAATGGAAAATGTGTGTCTTTAATGATCCAAAAAATCAATTTCATTCACAGAGAGTCATATGCATTTTACTACCAAATACATATACCGTCCAATGTGCATTTTATGGGTGAAATGCATTTTGTGACAGCAAAATGCAATGAACAAAAAGCATTTTATGGATTCACAAAATCTCTTTCATTCTTGTATGCAAAACGTTTATGCATTTCACTACAAAATGCTATACAGTCCACAAAATGTGCATTTCATGGGTGAAATGCATTTCATTACATGATTTCTGTTCACAAAAGTTTTTTTTTTTTTTTTTGTATGCAAAATTAAAATAAATCACTCTTACATGCACAAAATGTTGAACTATTGTACACAAAACCAGTATTTGGTTTAAAATTGCTAACTTTTCAAATTACATTGATAAAATCTAACTTTTTTTGTCTTTCTGCGAACATGCATGAAAGTACAGCTGCATTTGTATGTCACAAAATGCCTTCTGTCTACGAAATTAGTTAGACTTGGCACACCTTATAGTTAACAACACCCTTGCACTTCCTGTTCACGTTAGTGAAAGCTCTGTCCATGGTGCTGATTTGAGTTACATAAACCTTTCACTGGCCGAAGTGAAGCAGGTTTGACCTTCAGGGTTAACAAACATCGCCTGCACTGTGCAGCCGTGATCAGGTCTGCTCCGGCCCTTGCATTGTAATGGCCCAATGTCCCGTCTACACATTCCAAACCTCTGCACCTTTGCTAATTGCTGGCGGTGACACGTGTCATGCCTCTGCTGGTGGGCTGCACACTTCTGCCCTAACGAGGGGTTTGGGCCTCTGTGTCCAAAAACAGCAGTAATGGGGAAAGGATGTCGACAGAGCAGCATAGAGAAAAAGTATTAATTGGCACGAGTGTTTCCTGCTTCACTTGCAGCATTACAATCACTGGAATTGTTTCTGTAAACTTCCCTAATACCTCTGAAAGTGGTCTTTTATTTGCTTTTTTTCTGATTAGATGACTGTGGAGATCACTTGCTCTGTCATCCATAATTAAGCTTACCTTCACTCCAATTAGAGGCTGATGTAAGGCATGTTTTGTCTCTTTTTAGTCTAACTGCCACTTCTTCTTGTTTTCCCTGTAAGAATAGATAAATATAGGCACATTTTTTTACAATTGATTTTTTAACAATTGTCACTTTGCTAGTGTATTTCACAATTACAAAGAAACAGAAAGTAACATTGAATTAAACATGAATTTTTGAATTAGAAAAATAGTATTTGAATAGTTTATTTTTTGTTCTAATAATGTTTGCTTTATTATCAACTTAGATTTTTTTTTTTTTTTTTTACAGTGTGCATTAGTGAATCTCACAAAAAAGTGTCAGATTTCCCCCTAAAATCAAAAGAAAAGAAAAATCAAAAGTTTATTTGGCCTTGTTTCAGAGCATTTTATTTTCATGACATTTTTCATGACATATTTCCCCCAAATTTTCATTATCATTACCATGGTGGCTTACATAAAGTATTTGCAGATATCTGAATCTTTACATTAGTTTTTTCTTACTTGGTCAAAATAGTATTGCATAAAAAAAAGAAAAGAAAGCTCACTAAGCCTCTATCTATTTGTACAAAAATACAGTAAAAACAGCAATATATGGAGATTTTATTACAGTTTAAAATAACTGTTTTTTATGATTCTTTGACGAATGGAAAGTTCAGTAAAATAGTGTTTATTTGACTTACAAATCATAGGTAAAATTATAGACGTCTTTACTCCGAAAAAAAAAAGCAAAAAAAAAAGATGATTTTGATATAGAAATCCAGTAAAAAAAAAAAAAGAAACAACCTAATACCAAAGCTGCTCTGAAAGGCAGCAAATAAATTTCTTCCAAGCACAAGCATGGAAATCAAACACCTGACAGGTGAAATTAAGTTCTTTCATTGCCTAGCTGTATATGAAATCCATTTATTTGTGGCTTTCAGTGTAAAGTTACCATAGACCAGGCGGCAGTTCACCTTTGCAACATCTTCATTTGTCCTAAACGTCCCCCAGAATTCTTTGCAGGTCTCCTCACAGACCACGTTTACATGGCACACCCAGCAATTATGCTTGGATGTAAGAGCAAAGTACAAAAGCATCCCAGATGTCATCAAGTAATACCAAAAGATAATGTTTCTGTGCATTTCACGAGTCCCTTCATCTAATGAATGTCATATTCTTGCGGTTTTGTAATGGGATCTGATCCCGGGTGAATATATATGACGGGTGTATAGTCATGGTCAGCTGGCACTGCTGTAAATCAACCTCAATGTTCCTTCAGAGCGATTTGATAGGCATAATATTCTCTGCTGCCCAGATTCCAGGAGTCCATCTCGCACAGTGAAACAGTAATTATGGGATGTGGATCCAACACAAACAGAAAAAGGTCTGTTCCCTCTGCCTTATTGGACAAATTTGCTCATATTGCCTCAAATAAATGAGCAAATCAATTCAGTGACTGGCTCTGGACTGGAGCAGGGCAGTGCGTGCGCGCACACACACACACACACACACACACACACACACACACACACACACTGTTATTAGCACTTTGGAGGCTCTGAAAGTTCATGAGCACAGCCAGCTAACATTAATCAACCTACTGCAGAGACTGAGGGAGAGACAGGGGAGATCAGTTGTGCGTGTGTGTGTGTGTGTGTGTGTGTGTGTGTGTGTGTGTGTGTGTGTGTGTGTGTGTGTGTGTGTGTGTGTGTGTGTGTGTGTGTGTGTGTGCGCGAGTGTTTGTGCATGTGTGTGTGTGTTTCTGAAAAGCATGTGGGCATCAAGGTTGTGCTCCATTCAGAAAATAATCAAAAATGTTTTTTAAATTCCTGCATTTGAATTGCATTTGAATTGATTTAGAAAACAGCATGCAGAACTGTAATTCAAATTTGAACTGAAAAAGGAAAAATTAAAATAAAAACATTAAATAAAAATAATAATTTAAAGTCGTACTGCTGTGAGTTAATTCTATTATTATTATTATACTTCATTAATAATTCAATTGTTTTATGGGAATTATCCATGAATATATCTTTAGAAAAACATGGAATATTTTCAAAAACACTAGATGACAATAATCATATGATCATTGTTCAATCAACCATTATAAAAAAAAATTTCAGGATTATTTGATGAAAAGAAAATGCTAAAGAATAGCATTTAATTGAAATAAAACTAAAAAGAAATATATGAATGCCAATTTGTATACCGTATATACAAACACAACTATCATACGCACGCATACATAAATGAACAATTACTTACAAAATTTATATTTTTATGGCTGTTCAGACAGTATTGAACTCGACTCAGTGTTCATAATTGATATAATTGAATATGTCTAATTATATGAGAGAAAAAATTAATCAGTGAATAAATATGCATAATTGGACAAACTAATCATGTAACAGTTCTATTGTGCAACTTTTGCTGAATTTGTTTGTCTAACTGTAATTCCAGTGTGTGTGTGCGCGTGTGTGTGGGAAGAGCCCAGTGTGTGTTTGTGAAGCAGATGGAAAGGCAGGTGTCACGTGACTTGTGTATGTTTCAGACTGAGGAAAAAGACAGGAATGAAATAAGGAGGAAATGGGGGAAGAATAGACTGACTGACGGAGCCCCAGGAGTGCGCTGTGGTCCGGCTCTCACCCTGCTCGCGGGCACACGGTTCTCACCAGACATTATTTACCAGCAGCCCCTACAGCACACAACCAATGAGGAGAGAGAGAGAGAGATCTTATTTACTGAGAGTCTTTCTCTGGTCAGTCATCGGGTACTGAGAGAGAGAGAGAGAAAGAGAGAAAGAGAGAGAGAGAGAGAGAGATGGTCAAGCATATATGTTTACTCACTGCTTTGGAAGATGGACTCCATTAGAAAGGATTCACGTCCAAATTGGCTCAGAGCTGCTCTCACTGTCAACTCATCTGATGAGACGAGACGAGCAATAAGAGGAGATGAGAAACTGAAAATGAGAGGGAAAAGAAGAAGGGAGGAGAAAAAATTTGAGAGCAGAGATGAGAATGAAAGGAG